>NC_059429.1:115877688-116191188 GCF_021028975.2 Sphaerodactylus townsendi
ATAGGTTGCCCTTTCCCAGTGGGCTCAGGGGGGCTTACAACAGGTACCATTTCAATAAAGAAAATCAATAGATCAGTAGATTAGAACCAGGTATTCCTCTGAGTCCAATCCTGTTCATATTTCCATTGAACCCTTGTGGTGAGAACGTTGTCTATATGCAGCTTAGCTAGGGGAGAATCAGCACAATTGGCCAGGAGCAAGAAGGCTGCGCGGTGCCTCCATCCAACCTCATCAAGGGAATGACTTGCTCCAAAGATGCAGGCAGGAGGAATGTGTAGCCTTCTCACAAAGTCTCCCTTCCGTGCTTTGCTTTTCACTAATTAATACCCACTGGATCCACTGTCAGCTGCAAGCGAAACCCAGCAGTGAGGCACAGTAGGAAGGAAAGTATAGAAAATGCAGGGTGGGGAGAGATCTGGGATATCAAGTTAAAACATTCCAAAAGAGGGAAGGGAAATTTTTTGACCCATTTAAATGTCCCCTGTAGTTTGAGAAGATTGCAAAGGCCTGCAGCTATAGTTCTGGTACAATTGGCAGAGCATTTCCACACCAGAAGCCAAGGAAAACTACTGGGAGAGGCAACTGTCAGAGAACATGGGGTAGAAAATGTTGACAGAGAGAAATTTATCTCTCTTTCTCACAATACTAGAACCAGGGGGCATTCATTGAAAATGCTGGGGGGAAGAATTAGGACTAATAAAAGGAAACACTTCTTCACGCAACGTGTGATTGGTGTTTGGAATATGCTGCCACAGGAGGTGGTGATGGCCACTAACCTGGATGGCTTTAAAAGGGGCTTGGACAGATTTATGGAGGAGAAGTTGATTTATGGCTACCAATCTTGATCCTCTTTGATCTGAGATTGCAAATGCCTTAACAGACCAGGTGATCGGGAGCAACAGCTGCAGAAGGCCATTGCGTTCACATCCTACATGTGAGCTCCCAAAGGCACCTGGTGGGCCACTGCGAGTAGCAGAGAGCTGGACTAGATGGACTTTGGTCTGATCCAGCTGGCTTGTTCTTATGTTCTTATGTTCTTAACTATTCCAGCTAGGGAACACGAAGGAACTATTCCACCCACCCCCAAACATCCCAAAACAAAACAACCCATTCTGTGGGTGTTCCTGCAAATGTTCTCAATAAAGCCTAAAAGCAGCAATGGCCAACATTTGGATTTTGTGAGAAATTCCTTTGGTATTTTAGTTCTTTTTAAAAAAATTGCTGACAAATTTGAAACTAAAGATACTGGGACAAATGAATGACACTGCTTATGCAATACTGCACAAGTGGAAACACTAGAGCACACTATGTATCACTGCCAAAATAGGATATACTTAAGGCATAGGCATCGAGTACTGCTCACATCTTCAAACCTGGATATGACAGATGACCAAAGGATAAAGAATTTTTTGGATGACCCTAATCAGGATTTTTCTGAATTAGTTGCCAAGTTTTTGTTTGATATAATTGGTACTTCTGCAAAGGGAAGTTTTTATATTAAATTATTGTTATTTTGAGATGCATTATCCTGTTATTATTATGTTATTTTTATTTATTTATTTATTTATTGTTTTGGCTTTTATACCGCCCCATCCCCAAGGGGCTCTGGGCGGTGTACAGCACAAGCATAAATAAAATGAATTACTAAAATCTTTAAAACAGCGATACAAACATAATGATAATAATAGTAGAGGCGTCCGACCAACCCCACTTTAAAATTCTCCCCAGGAAAGAAGGGGGGAGGAGAGTGGCAAGTCATATTAGGTGGAGGCCTAGATGGAAAGGCCAACTGGGGGGGCACCATATCAGCGGCTGGTCCCTCCAAAGGCCCGGTGGAACAACTCCGTTTTGCAGGCCCTGCGGAACTCGCCAAGGTCCCGCAGGGCCCGAACAGCCGGAGGTAGAGTGTTCCACCAGGCTGGGGCCAGGGCCGTAAAGGCCCTGGCCCGCGTGGAGGCCAGCCGCATCATTGAGGGGCCAGGGACCACTAATAAATTGGCCTCCACCGAGCGGAGAGGCCGTGCAGGGACATATGGGGTGATGCTGTCTCAAAGATACGAGGGTCCCAGGCCGCGTAGGGCCTTGAAGGTCAACACCAGCACCTTGAAGATGGTTGTAAACTGTTTTGTTGTATGATGCCAATAAAGGATACATATATGCATGTATGTATGTATGGAAATGAATAGCACCTGACACAATACCTGTGCCTCTCAGACTGTGAAGTGTTGGAGGTGAGGGAAGGGAAGGGGATGAAACTGTGGAAGGATGAAGATAGTGAAGCGGAAGAATATGAAAGGGTGGGGAACGCACTGGAAGAAAAAGTTGAGAGGGAGCTGAAGCGAGAAAAAGGCAAACAATGAAAAAGAAGGAAGAAGAGTGAAGAGGTGAGGAAACTGTGGGGAAAAGGCCCTCCTGACAAGAAGCTGAAGCTCCTGAAGAAATATTTATTTTATTTACTTCATTTATACCCTGGTTTTCTCCACAGAGACCCAAAGCAGCCTACGTAATTCTCCTCTCCTCTATTTTATTTTACTTTGTGAGGTAAGTTAGGCTGAGAGTGACAGGGCAAAAATTGCTTTCCTTATCTGTTACCTTTCTGGTCGAGCAATCTTTGGCTTGTAGGATTGATGAACTGTGGGTTGGCGTTATAGAAGTGCAAACCTATGGACATAAAATATGGCGTAGTTTCATTTGGAGCTGTAGCGTAAATTAATGTCTTGGTTATTATTGCTATGAGTTTGGTGTCCATGGCTTTAGTAAACAGGGAACAGGAGTGAGGAGAGTATATTGTCTTGATATACCAATTATATTGTCTTGATATACCAATTATATATACCAATTATATCTTGATATACCAATTATATCAAACAAAAACTTGCCTGTGAGGAGAGTATATTGTCTTTTGAAACATTTATTAGAACTTGGAAGGCTTGAGGCAGATGTCTATATAAAGGAACATGAATTTTAAATTGGGAAAAAGAATGAGTGAGAGAAAGAAAGAAAGACCCCAAACTGGAACCTAGATTTTTCTCAAAGGTTGAATTCCCACTGAAAATTTAATCTAGAGACAACCAAGTTTCAAAAGAATTGGCACCTTTTTATCCAGGTTCCAACATCCTCACTGCAGCATGTTTCTAGTGAAAACATCTACACCTGCCCCTTGGGAGGATACCTGCTGTCAGGGGTGCAATTGTTAAGCTAGCAGCAACAAAATTTCAGAATATCTTTAGGTGACCCTCCTGATGATACCACCCAGGTTTGGTGAAGTTTGGTTCATGGGGGCCAAAGTTATGTGTAGCCCGCATCTCCTATTAGCTCCCATTGGAGTGTTTTTTCAGAAAGGTGCATATACAAGCAGGTCCAGGAAAATCCCATGATAAGGGGGGTGGGGGAGCGCCAGAAACAGGACTGATCAGTATTCCTTGGTTTGGCAGTGGGGAGATCGCGAGGAAACCTGGATATTTTGGGTGATTATCCCAGGATTAATCGCCAGTGGGAAATTGCCCAAAATTACAACTGGTCTGACCACTGGTGGAGGATGGGAGTCTCGGGTTGACAGATCCAGATTGAGATACTCCTGTAGATTGGGGAATGGAGTTTGAAGAGGTCAGGGACCTCAGGAGGGTACCATGCCATAGAGTCCACCCTCCAAAGCATTCATTTTCTCCAGCGAAACTGATCTCTGTAGTCTGGAGATGAGGTGTAATTCTAAGGGATCCACAGGTCCCACCTGGAGGCTGGCATCCTATACAAGCTCCAGAATCTTCAGCCTTTCCTGACAAGAAATGTGCTCCAACCACCTAATAGTCTGGGATGCCATCTTCTACACTTTTCTAGCGCTGTGATGTCCTATTGGAGATACAGTGATACATATTGGAATACTATACACAGTATTCCAAATGAGGCCATGCCATAGATCTATACAGGAGCTTTATAATATTAGCTGTTTGATTTTCAAACTCTTTCCTATCCCCAGAACAAAATTTGCCTTTTGCACTGCTGTGGCACATTAGGTTGACACTTTTGTTAAGCTATCTACCAAGACCCCAAGATCTCAGCCTCAGCAAGTTCAGATCCCGTTAACTTATACTTGAAGCTGGGATATTTGGTTCCAATGTGCATCATATTGCATTTACCAATGCTGAAGGCTATTTGCCACCTTGTTACCCAGTTTATGGAGATCCTTCAGGAGCCCTTCATGGTTGGTTGGCCTTGGTTTTTACCAGCCTGAATAATTTTGTGTTATTTACAAATATAGCCACTATACTGCCCTCTTGATCATTTATGAGCAAATTAAATAGTATTGCCCCCAGTCGTTGTGGGACACCACTGCTTACTTCCCATCATTATCCATTTATCCCTACTCTTTGCTCTCTGTCAGGAGGTATTCCCTCAGAGGAAGTTTTCCCTCATTGTCTCTGTTTCTTAAGGAGCAGCTTAAAAACTGTTGCTTTATGGTGACTACCATTCCATTTCAATCAGCAGGGAGAGGAAAATATATCAGTTTTGCTACGTCTGGTATCAATGTCTGTTGCTTTTGGTACTGAATCAGACACATATGTGACAAACTATATTGCAAACTTGTTCTAATTATGGATTGCACTTTTGGTTGTTATAGCAACAAGATGCCATTTGATGGTGTCTTTTGTGGGTCTTTGAAATGAACCACAGGTTTAAATGCTCCACCCGCCAACAACCTCAAGCACTCAAATTTGACAATCATGGTGTGCCAGCATAATAGCGGGCAAGTGGTAGAGGGTTTTTTTTACAAGATTTCACAGAGAAATTTTGACATCTTCCCTTTTAAAGACAGGGGAGTTGGTTGAGTAGTACTATTTGATTATTCCCACCACAGCTGGTGTCCCAGGGAGGCTTTTATGGTCACTTGTTGACCAGAGAGGGCTGCCAGAGAACCTACTCAGTGTTTCTTGTTTATGGAGGGAGTCTGGAAGAATCACCTTAAGAGCTGGTGAAGGGTCACCTCTTCCCAGCTCCCCCATGTCCATTTGGGAACAATGGGAGAGGCTTCAAGGCCCACTGTATATAATGATCACGGTGTCTCCCCTGCCAGGTAAGTATAATGGGAGCCAGGAATGCCAATTGACTTGCAGGGGCTTCATTGAAATACATTACAGCACAAAAAAAAAATCAATGAATATATGGAATGGATTTTAAATGAAGGTCTCTGAGCCCAGGTAAACAGCACTGGGACTGGAATAACAGCTCCCAAAGTGGAATGACAGCCCCTGTGAATAGCAGATGTGTTATTCTGGGGAATGGCACCCCCCAGAGTGGAATGAATGCCCCTGGAAGTAGCCTTTGGGGGAGGGTGGTATATAAATATAATTAATTAATAAATAAATAAATAAATAAATAAATAAATAAATAAATAAATAAATAAATAAATAAATAAATAAATAAAAGTTCTCTGGGTTGTTTTTGTATATGTTATGCCAGCAGATCCCCAAATCATTCTGCTCTATACCTTAGTTCCTCCAGTGGCAAGTCGTGCCAGCAGTGTGCCAGAATTTTAGGTTGGGGATGTTAAGCTCTCATGTGAGTGTGGTGGCAACTCATTAAGGTAATAGTCGGAGGTTCAGCACTGTGTGTCCCACTGAGGTGAGGCAGGTGGCCATGAAAGATAGAGTCTTTTTCATTCTTTAACTCTGAAATCCCCTCACTCAGTCATCAGGCTTGCCAGGAGTCCTTTACATTTTAGGGAATCACAAAAGAACTTTTATTTTGAAAATCCACTCTTTTTTGAGGTGTTGGTTTATTTCTTTTTAAATTCTCAGTTCTTTTTTGCAAACAATAAAAAATGAGTCCCACTAGATAAAAGATTAATTAGCCAAACATCACATCTTTAACAAAAACCAATCAGCATTAAAGGTGGTCAAAAGGAAAAAAAAAACCCAGTTCATCAGCTTTCAATAGTTAGGAAGGGGTGGAACCTACCTTGTCAATCACAATACTTATGGTCAAAATTTGCAATGCCGCATCAAGCAGATAGCAAATATCATAAAAATGCAAAAGGCACAGACAGATTAAAACATTACAGTGCCAGTGTCACATGAACAGAGGCAGAGCAAGGGGGAACTGCGTGCACGCTCACGCCCTGTGCTCCTGCCATGCCTCAGCCATGCCCTGGAACGCCCCCACCACGCCCTCGCAGGTGCATGCGCCCAGTGAATTGCATGCTTATTGATATAAAGGCAGTAACCAAAAGTGCTATCATAACTGTGCTTTCCTAAGAGCAAGCCTCATTGAGTGTACTTATCTACGATGCTGAATGCGCCTGCTTAGGATTGCTGTGTGTAAAACCTTTTTTAAACCATATGAAACAAGCACAGAGGTTGATCTATATGTTATGTGCTTTGGCAGGATTTTTACAGGCTAGAAGTAATATCTTAATTCAGTTTCTGAAGGAGGGAACTTCCTCAGGGTTCTTTTTGGTTATGCACCTATTTTAGCTATTTTCCAGTTCATTTTTCTTGCTAATAGCTACCACATTACATCTAGTCAGGGCACTGGCTTGTAGCAGGGTTACTGCAAGAATTGGGCCATGACCATTTTTCTTACTTGACTTTGAAAAGGAAAACTTTGATTCCTGTGATAATGAGCTGAAAGAGGAAGAAGAGCATCTCAGGATTTATGTGCCAAACAGTATCTTCTCTGAACACGTTTTTTGAATTTTCTGTGTGTTTTCACAAGTTGCATCTCTTCCTAAACCTTTTTACAAGGCATCTTTGACAACAGAATGTTAGCTATAAATAGGAACCACTTACTGCTTCTACCTCCTGACACAGAAGATGCATGTAAAATGCTATTTGGGAAATGGCTCTGTGTGGTTTTGATCTGATTATGGATCTGATCTGATTATGGTTGAGGCGGACATAGTCTTAAAAAAATCACATTGGTTAAGAATGACAAATGACATATCAGTTGTCTGTGGAACCTGGGGTTGTCAACTTCAGCATGAGAAATTCCTGGAGCTTTGAGGACAGTGCCTGGGGAGGGCAGAGTTTTGAAGAAGAAGAAGAAGAAGAAGAAGAAGAAGAAGAAGAAGAAGAAGAAGAAGAAGAAGAAGAAGAAGAAGAAGAAGAAGAAGAAGAAGAAGAAGAAGAGTTTAGATTTATATCCCCCTTTCTCTCCTGTAAGGAGACTCAAAGGGGCTTACAAACTCCTTTCCCTTCCCCACTCCAACAAACACCCTGTGAGGTAGGTGGGACTGAGAGAATCCTAAAGAACTGAACTGTGACTAGCCCAAGGTCATCCAGCTGGCGTGTGTTGAAGTGCACAAGCTAATCTAGTTCACCAGATAAGCCTCCACAGCTCAGGTGGCAGAGTGGGGAATCAAACCAGTTCTCCAGATTAGAGTGCACCTGCTGTTAACCACTACACCATGGTGATTCTCAGGCTCATTCCGCACATGCAGAATAATGCACTTTCAAACTGCTTTCAGTGCTCTTTGAAGCTGTGCAGAATGGCAAAATCCACTTGCAAACAGTTGTGAAAGTGGTTTGAAAATGCATTATTTTGCGTGTGCGGAAGGGGCCTCAGTGTGGGGAGCAGAGGGAACTCAGTGGGGTTATCAGTCCTCTTAAGCTGCAATTTCCTTCAAGGGAATTGATCTCCAATGTATGGAAATCAGTTAATAATTCCAGGAGAATTCCTCACACCACTTTGAGGTTGGTAAACCTGTTAATAGGAGCTCTGATAAGCAAACAGATAAAAGGTATTATAAGGCAGCTTAATATTTTGACAGTAAAGTCACGTCTGTCGGGCAATCTGGAAATGACCTTTTAAATTCCCAAATTCCTCACATCTAATCATAAAATACATACAATGCTGTATTTTTAAAATCTTGTATTCAGCAAATGTAAGTCCAGCTTACTTCATGGTGTAATACTGGCATGGTGTAATACTGGCAACAGTTGTTGGGAGCAATGTGTTGTAGCCTGCCAGGCTAACAGCAGTGTGTTCAGTTGGGAGCATGGTATGTTCTGACATCCAAAGAGCTGCTTGTGCTATTAGAATGCACTTTACCACGATGCCTGCTGAGGTATGTGTTAAACTACTGACTTATTGCAGAAGGACCATGCAGTAATCTAGCCCAGAGGTCTCCAGTAGATCATGATCTCTGGTAGCTTGCTGGCTGCTGAAAAATAGCTTCTGCTGCCCTTAAAAGACTCCAGGAAGGAACACGAGAAAGAATGCCCTCACAAGACTTGAATATGAGGGAAGGCTCAGTTGACTGATAATAAGGTTGTCAGTCTTGAGTTCTCCTGGAATTACAGCTGACCTCCAGACCACAGATTGGTTCCACTGGAGGAAATGGCAGTCTCAGAGGGTGGGTTCTATATGGCATTATACGCCTGCTGAGTTCCTTCTCATGCCTAGCCCATGCCAGACATCTCCCTCAGATCTTCATAAATGTCCCTGTCATGGTCTTTGTTACGTTGTGGGCCAAGACTAGCCACAGTTTTGCTTCCTCTTAACTGTTCCTTCCACCACTTTTGGATACAGTACAGTCCCCCCCCCCCCCAATATGGTTTGCCCAAAGCCAACCTGACAATGGTTCCATTCAGTAGCATACCAAGTTGCCAGGGAGGTGAGTAAGGACTTGTGCAGACTTTCTGAAGTTATGTTTCTGCAAGGCACAGCTCAAAAGTATTTCAAAGGGCAGAATCTAGGTGCCTTAAGGGAAATAAACAAAAAAAATCCTGTTGCTAACAAAACCACTTACAATTCATTTTACATCTGATCTTGGCAGTTGCAGGATTCCCCTGTCCCTGGTACATCTGCAGTTCTCTTTATCATCATTCTCCTCTGTCATCCTTCATAATAAAACACAGCCACAGACCCAAGAGTTCCTCCAAAATGTCTCTCTTATCTTCCGTCGTGCCCCCAGAGAAGCCCTTATTATTCTTTATTAAGTCTCAATTGTCCCTATTGCTAATATGGTTTTAGCTCCTTTTGTATAGTGTTCTAAGGGAGGGAACTTTAGTTAGACCCTGGCGCTTTAAGAATCCCCCTAGAGGCAGTCTTCCTTTCATTAACCAGTAGTGCCCCTGTTTATTTAATTTAGTCTAAGGTGCCAGTGGAGTTGGAAGGCTGCAATATCTCTTACATCTATGGTGTATAGTCTAGAGTGTATAGAGAGCATTAAGTCTAAGGTGTTAACAGAAAGTAGAATCCAGAAAAGGACACTGAAGAAACCAAGAGGAAACCCAGACAAAGTGGACCTTCCTGGAAGGAGTCAGGAAAGGATAAGACTCAAGCTTTAAGTTGTTCCAGTCAACCAAGTACTTAATTTTAGTCAGATCTTGGGAGGAGTTAGGGTCTCAATTATTCTAGCAATAAACCTTTTTTTTTAACTGTTACATCTTGCTTGTGAGTCTCACACTCTGTTCTGGCTGAGTACAGGGCACCTAAGACTGTTTTACTTGGGGAACAGAACATCTTCTAAACAAAGGAAAGGCTCCCTTTTTCAGACCTCACCCTACATCTGGGCACCAGGCTTAAGGCTTCAGCCCACCAACCCTGGACTGTCCAATAAGAACTGTTAACACATTAAAGGGCTTTTCTCAGTTGAAGAAGGATGCTCTAACTGGCAAAGGGCACCTTCTCCCCAGCCAAAGCTTCACCATGACCACTTTCCATCAGCATAACTGCCAGGGCATCTCGTGCCCCTTTGTCCCTTATCCCATTATAGTCCCCAAGGCAGAGCTGGTAATCCTAGGCTTTATCTGTGAGCCTGTGCATATTTTAGTGAATCACAGTATTTTTCATTATTCAAAAGTAATTCTCATATAAGACTCCACACTTTTCTTTAATAAGAGCTGCTTCTGAATAATGAAGAATATCCCCACGATCTAACCTGTAGAACCTTCAATTTATTGCTGTGGATCTAAATTTAGATTGAAAGAAGTTGCAGGAGATTCTTCCAGTTTCCTCTATGGTTAAACTGTCAGGCTAGGATCTGGGAGACACAAATTTAAATTCCCATTTGGCCATGGAAGCTTGGTGGTAACCTTGGTGGTTCTCAGCCTAATTTACACTCACAACAATTGTTTGTGATGAAGATAAAGTAAAGGGGGAGGAAAACAACATTGCAAACTGCTTTGAGTTTCCATTAGGGAGAATATTAGGGTATAAACATTTACAGAAATACATAAACATCATTCTAGAATAACATGCACTGTGATACACATGGCAGCTGCAGGGGTTGTTAGAGATGTGTGTTTGGATATTTCTGGTTCTGAAAAATACTTAATCAGCCTTTTCCAAATATATTCAGGTGTCCAATTGGTATTTGGGATTTTTTTTGGGGGGGGGGATACCATTAAATGAGACTCCCAAAATTCCAGAAATATGCAAAAATATATGAAATTATTTTGGGGTCAGGATTTTAAGGCTCCCAAGACTGTTTTTTCCCCCTTCAATTGTTCAGTGTTTCTTTGTCAGTGTCTTCTTGCCTGGTCCTGGGGTTGACTTGAGAAGTTAGTTTTGCTTGGGTTCTCTGGGTTGACATTGGCTTGGTTTGGCTTACTGGTTCTGTTTGCATCAGGAGGTTTTTGGCCAGTAGTATCCTGGAATAATGGTACTGATGCCCTTTCCAAAATCCAAATCTGAAAAATGCAGTTTTTTTTCAGTTGCACATCCTTAAGTCTTGTTGCTGAATTCATGAATGTTGTATTTAGTAGACAAGTTAATATTGTTTGTGGTTGCTATGTGAGGAGAGCCAGGACTACACTCAAGGCTTCATTTGAATTAGGAATTTGCTGTCAGTAAGAGTCTGCAGTTGGTCTTCATGAGAGTTTGGGAGGGCGAAGACATGGGGAAGGCAGGGTTTGGGACAGGGGAGAGACCTCAGTGCAGCATGATACCATAGTGTCCACCTTCCATAGCAACCATTTTCCCCACAGGAAACTGATCTCTGTAAGGTTAGGGGTGACAATGTGAACTGAAATTAGTTGAAAGATTTCCATCTTCAATCCTGGTGTGCTACTTAAAGAGGGGGAGACAAGGGATCTCAAAAATGAGTCGATTTCATGGTCACCATGAACACATTCCAGTTAGTAGCATCTGAACTGAAGGGTTTGTGAATCTTCTTACCCAAAATGGCTCTCCAACTCAAAGAGAGAGAGAGAGAGAGAGAGAGAGAGAGAGAGAGAGAGAGAGAGAGTAGGAGCATAGTGTTATAAAAGCCAAAGAAAGGAAGAACAGACCTGGCTGTACCAGAAGCAGAAGCAATTGTTGTTGCTGGTCCATTGATATGTTCTGATCTTCAGTCCTGCTCCCCCTGGTCCCCACCACCAGGCACCGAGGCTTGCATGTTTCTCGAAATCACAGGCTCTGATTTGTGTTAAGGACTAGCAGTGCAATCGTAAACAGTTACCCACTTGCACACTCATTCACTTCAATTGACTTAGGTGTAAATTCGTTTTGGATTGCGCTGTAAATCGTAGTGTGTGGAGGCCTACCCTCTCTCGCAAGCTGCAGGGCTAATTGTTTAGTTGTCAGTGGTCCTTGAATATTTGCGCATTGTTCTTATCGGTTCAAATGAACTGCAGTTAAAATAATGCTGGGGGCCGGGGGCGGGGGGGGGGGAGTATAAGGTAATGTCGAATTTAAGCCTGCCAGGCTGCAATGTGTATTTGCTTTAGTTCAGAATTGAAGACTTAAAAATTACTTGCCTGTTTTCAATAGAACATTCGTGACCAAAACAAGGACCAGTACACCAAGCTGAAATACAGAAAGGTTTCCCATTCATCTCTCCTTCGTGATTGGCTGTGTTTGCTCTGCCATTCTGCTGCAGAAATGCTGCAGCAAGTCAACAGCGGGTCTGAAATGAAAAGCTGCAGCCTGGGTCAGGGAGGGAATAGGAATGGCTGGCTGTAATCAAGTCTGTGCAGTGATATTTGCTGTGAATATGCCAACCAGGAAAGGCCAGGCAAAAAGGGCACTTGCCTGACAAAGTAAAGGTGAATTTTGCCGCTATGAAATTTTGTGAGGTTTCTGACCTCACTGAAGTTAGGAGAAAAAAAATATCTTGTGACTTCAGTGGAAGCAGGATCCTAAAACCTTCATGTTTTGAAATGAAGGTCAGATGCTGTCCGATAGCAGTTTCAAACATTCCTGGGAAGCACTGAGAGAGGAAGCCCAAACAACGCACTAGTAGTTACAGTGTTGGATGAGTAGATCAGAAACCTGGGTTCAAACCGCTACACTGCCTCAAAAGTCCATTGGGAGCCTTTAAGAACATAAGAACATAAGAACAAGCCACCTGGATCAGACCAGAGTCCATCTAGTCCAGCTCTCTGCTACTCGCAGTGGCCCACCAGGTGCCTTTGGGAGCTTACATGCAGGATGTGAAAGCAATGGCCTTCTGCGGCTGTTGCTCCCGATCACCTGGTCTGTTAAGGCATTTGCAATCTCAGATCAAAGAGGATCAAGATTGGTAGCCATAAATCGACTTCTCCATAAATCTGTCCAAGCCCTTTTTAAAGCTATCCAGGTTAGTGGCCATCACCACCTCCTGTGGCAGCATATTCCAAACACCAATCACACGTTGCGTGAAGAAGTGTTTCCTTTTATTAGTCCTAATTCTTCCCCCCAGCATTTTCAATGAATGCCCCCTGGTTCTAGTATTGTGAGCCCTTGGGTCAGTCTCTCTGCCTAACGTACCTCATAGGGTTTTTGGGAGGATAAAATGGGCACCATGTTAGGGATCCCTTCCATAGAACATCTCTTTTTCCTTCCTTGGTTTGTGGGATGGGTCAATCTCTGTCTACCAACAAGGGCCAAAGGGAGTCATTTGTCCTCATTAAGGAGCGACTACTAGCAATGGACTTCCAAAAATTACAGAGATTGGCAAACAAATCCTGCTCGCCAATGAATGTGGAAATTCCATTTGTACAGGGAAAACCAGCCTACTACTTGGCAGTATTTACCAATCCCATTCATAGGCGAGCCTATATGCTGGCTAGATTAAATATTATGCCATCCCCGCTTCATAGAGCACTTACCGAGCGATAAGAGGCTATGTTCCTGCAATCCGGGGCAGCTAGATTCTACTTTGCATATCCTTCTACACTGCCCATTATACCAGAAATTAAGATCCGGTTTGTTAACCCAGGTCATTGATCCTATCGAGGCCCTCCCAGAGTCAGATAAAGTAATTCTTCTTTTAAACTGTAGTGATTTTAATGGATGTCTCGCAGTGGCAGAGTTCCTGTCGGAGGTCTGTAAATTGAACTCTTGATCAATGTGAAGTTACCTTTATTATTTTAACTGCATTTTGGATTAGTCTGTTTTGTATGCCAATAAAGGCTTAAAACAAAACAAAACAAGGGCCAACGACTAGGAAAAGGGGCGTGTGGTTGGGCACTTCTAATTCTGGAATTGTAGCATTCAATCAATGACAGCTGAAGACAGTGATCTCACATTTTTACTATTAACCAGTTTATTGATTATCTTTATAGCTATGGATTAGAGGCTTGCTGGCTGCATCCAATCAATTTGGTATCAGGACCATTTGTCCCAAGTCGACTCACAGACTACGTTGGGATCTTCCATCAGGGAGAAGTTGACAGCTCAACAAATATTTTTCCTGCTCGCTCTGACTTTTCTAAATCAATAGATCATAGTAAAACTATCACTCTGTCCCTTCTCTGGCCCCTTCCGCACATGCAGAATAATGCACTTTCAGTCCACTTTCACAATTGTTTGCGAGTGGATTCTGCTATTCTGCACAGTAAAATCCAGCTGCAAAGTGCATTGAAAGTGGATTGAAAGTGCATTATTCTGCAAGGGGGGGGGGGGCTGGCTGGCTCAGTGCTGTTGGAATTTGATTTCCCATTCTAGAAAACAAAAACAGTAATTTTCTAGCATCAGCGAACCTTTCATTGAGGGTGCATGGGGGGAAAACAAACCTCGTCTGTTAAGACTCTTGAAAGCTCTCTCCCCGAGTGGACACAGAATAGCCCCTACTTTGAGCAGCAGTGGGAGAAAAAAATATCTGATAGTGTGATGTCACATCTGGGGAAAAACCAGTTTTACTATATTACTTCTGGTGTTTCCTAAGGAGTTGTGATGTCCCTTCTGGGTTTCCCCCAGAAATGACATGATGTCATTGCTGATGCCACCATCTTTGGTTCCCACCCACCTGGTTTCCTGCTGGTTGCCAGGCTGGGCCTACCACCTTTACTCCATTTCAACATCACCACAAATGGGAGTTAATTAAAGATGTCCTTTTTCAGTCTCGGTGCATCACCAAAGAGGAGGAAGGTGTGTGACAAATAATCAGGTTTGTGTCTGTTGCACCTAAACTACAATTTGGGAATTAAACCCTAATCTAGGTCAATATAGTTTTTACTACAATGCATTTATAATAGACTTTCAGCCTCATCCAAGAGCTGGGTGCCCAGCCATGGTGCCATGGTTGCCCCTGGCTGCTACCCCCAAAGAGGCTTCCTTGTGGCATGGGGAGGCTCAAAAAGTGCAAAAGCCTCCTTGCTACCAAGAAATTTCTATGGGCTACAATAGACTTATGCAACCTTTGCAGTTTCTTAAATGTGGCTTGCAGGTGCAATGCTGCCTAAGGCCAGGAGGAAGCTGTCAGTCTCCTGGCCAAACTCCTGGCCCACCCCTGCTACACCAATGGCAGCAGCAAGAGCCCTGGAATGCTAGTGTGGAGTTCAGTGCTATTATTCAGGGGAAGAAAACAGTGTCTGCACACCAGTGGGATTGCTCCTCCGCCAGGGTAAGTTCCCCAGAGAGGGCAAATCTGCCACCGTGGCAGCACACTGTTACCAAGAGTAGATTCACCCTTGGATGGGGCTCTTAATGTTTCTTTATTCAAAGGTTCAGTCTTTAGTCCTGTGCATACTTGTTGGGAAACTCCAGTGAACTTAATGGGACTTACTTTAAGTAAACCATTTCAGCGTACTCGCTGCTTGTATTCTATGTCATACATTATCACAGCATTCTCTCAGCAATTGGCTTCTGAAATTCTCTCAGCAATTGGCTTTTGAAATTCTCTCAGCAATCTGCTTCTGAAAATTTGCTTCTCAACCTAGGAAATCAAGTGTAAACAGTGAAGGTTCTTTATGTTTTAACTTGATTTCTTCTCCTCTAGAAGATGGCCAATTATTTTAAATCATTTTAGAGCACCACTTCAGTTTGCCAGTATTCTGACAAGAGAGGCTGAAAGATTTTTTTTTTCAAAGGCTTTTGGATCAGTGAGATAGCCTATTTTGCAAATGGTGCCAATCTTGAATGGCAAATTAGTCATCAAAAGCAGGTCTGGCCCACTAGTGAGGCACTTATTCTTTTAATGTGGTGTCACCAAAGGTTTGATCTTACACTCTGTGTTCATCCTGAGCTTCAGCTCAGCTGTCATGTGACGTGCTTTGTGCTGAATAATCAAGGACTACTGACTGGTGATCGGTGAGGGAAGCAGGGAGATGCGTAGACAAGGCCTTCAAGGATCAAACAGAGAAGAAGCATAACAGTCTCTTTACCGTTATGAAACATGAGAGTCTTGAGTTAGGGAAACATCACTCTGAGGAAGAAAGAAATCATCCCGTAGAGCTGGTGGCAGATTTCTCCATTTAATAAAATTGTCCCCGCTTTTCACCCAACATGCCCTCCAAAGCTCTTAACAATAAGCATAAAAACAAGTTTAAGCAACTCAGTTTAAAAGAGAGGAAACTTTCATTTCAGCAAATGCAGCAAGCTCAGAAGAGCTGCAAACACAGAAGTAGTCAGGAGTGAGACGCCTGGGAGGAACTGAGCAGACTTACATTGAGAGGAAATTCCACTGTCATTAGTGTTGCCACCAAGGAAGCTCTGTTTCTGAACACTTCTGACAGTCAGAGAAAATAAAATAGGATATCTATCACTGCTGTAAGTTACCAGATAGCTACATACAGGAGAAGGCAGTCCTAAAGATACCTCATCCTACACAGAAAATTCCCAGAGGAGGCCAGTGTGGCTGGTAAGTAGAATCAGGAAATTTTCTTTCACAGTATAAATCTAGTCCAAATGAGGAAAATAAAAGCAATACAAACTGGCAAATTCAATGTAAGGTGATGATACAGCAACTGACAAAGCATTTGATGAGCATATTGTTAAAATATTTAAAACAAACAATAAGTGTTTCCTTAAATACACCAGAATCAGGAAACCAGCCAAGGAGGTAGACTGATAGATGACAAAGGTGTGAAAAGATTACTGAGGGAGTCTAGGGAGGCACCAGAGAAGCTAAATTTAGTCTTATCATATGTTTCAGTGAGGAGAATGTAGAACAGCCACCTGTGTCAGAACAAATTTTTTAATGGAGGCTATCTAAAGCACAATGTTAAATAGAGGTATCAGATATGAACTTCTAGGGCTGGTTGACACATTACAATTTTTTCAATGAATCTGGTCAACATACATTACAGTGTTTTTAATGAGCTCACTAAAGAAATTGTTGATCTAACAAAAAGTGTGCAGTGTGTTACTGCAGCATTGTTAATAATGCAATATTAATATTCAAAAGGGATCCAGGAACAGAGGAAACCAAGAAATTCATATCAAGAAAACCAAGATTCAGAGTAATCTAACATTTCCTGAATTAATTTATAGAAAACATTATCAAAGCAAAAATATTGAATATTCAGAAGAAGGTCTAGTGACAGCATGATATACGTACATGAAAGTCCTCCACCATCTATTTCTTATTATTCATTGAGAGGGTCAAAAATGTATAGATAGGTATGGTCAATTAGACACAATACAAACACAAAGCTTTTGACCAGATCTCTCACCAAAAGTTCCTTAGTAAGTTTAGCAGTAGGGAATACAGAAGAGACCACCTTGTGGTTCTGTAACTGCTTAAAGAATAGAATGTAGGAGTAATTTCAAGTGATTGGATCATCTTCCTATAATGAATGTTACATTAGGGGTTTCATTTGTTTAGAAAAAAGGACAATTGGAGATATGAAAGACTTTTAAAAATTATGAATAGTGCAGTGAGAAATAGTTTTTTTCATTCTCTCTTTCATAACACTAGAGCTTGGGTTACCCAATGGAACTAATCAACAGAATTCCAGACAGATAGAAAAAGCACTTTGCTATATAATACATAAGTAACTTTTTAAAATTTGCTGCCACAGAATACAGTACTAATCAGTGGTTTTTTTCTCTTTTTTTCACGGTCAAGTCATAGCTGATTTATGGTAACTTCATGGGATTTTCAAGGCAAGAAAAGTTCAGAGGCAGTTTATTATCGCCTGCCAGCTGCCTCTGTGTTACAACCCTGGATTTCCTTAGTGGTTTTCCATCCAAATACTAACCAGGGCTGAACCAGCTTAGTTTCTAAGATCTGACAAAATTGGGCTAGTCTGGGTGATCAGTGACTTAGATCATTGTTAAATGGACGCATCTGTAGAGGACAGCTCTGTCTGTGTCTATTAGCTAGCATTGCTAAATGGAATCTCCTTGTTCAAAGGAAGTGAAACTCAGTTGCTTTGGGAAAACCATCAGAGAAAGGCTTTCATATTCTTCTTGTAGCCTTACAAGGAAATCTGGCTAGTCATTGTTGGAAACAAGATGCTGTTCCAAACATAGACTGACCGGAACATGCTGATTGTGACTGAGACAGTGCTCTGAAAAGGGTTGCCAATAGCCTGGAAAAATATTCTGTCCCTTTAACAGAGATATAATGTATAGGAGTGGGAGCTGAAAGTATTCATAGTATGGAGCTAAATAACATCCCATTAAATCCTCTATTAAAGGGGCAGGGCATTTTCCCTCCAAGCAGTTGGCAACCCAAGCCCTGAAACAAAGGTTCTTTGCACACCAAAACTTTGCTGTTGTTTTCAATTAAAAGTTTAGATTAGATTTTTTTAAAATGTTCTCTAAATGATCCTGATTCTAAAGTTTACTGCTTACATTTACTGTGGGTGGTCTTTTCTCCGAAGCAACAAAGAGAAAGTTGAGGAATAAGTGAAAAACATAAAGTCTTCAAGTGGATAATGTCCTTCTGGGTGGACTAGGTTGTGCAATTTGTCTTGAATGTGCTGTAACGCACCTGAGCCGTGTCCTTTTGACTGATGGGGCCAAAAGCCACTTGTGCCGTGTGACAACTGGAGCAAGAGAATTGCATATTCCTCCCTCCTCCAAGGACCGAACAAAGCATATAATCAAGTTAAGCCCAATGTAAATGCTGATCTGGAGCATTAATTAACAGGAACCTGCACAGAAGTTGTTAAGCACCGCGAGACCCGTGTACAAGGTTCAGAGGTCCCCTGCAGTTCTGTCCTTTTTGATAATTAGATTTCTTAAAAGGGTATTTCAGGGAGGCAGCAAAACTGTTTTGAATTGGGGTTGGGAGGGGGGAGGCCCTGACATGCTTGTCTAGGTCTGTAATATCCTGGCTGTAATCACTATGCTGACTCTCGGCTGTCCTTTCTGACAGCTCTTGCCAACCTCTCGCCATTATTGAGCTCTTGGCCCGGCAGGAACACTGCCTTTGAAATAACATAGGGCACACAAAACAGTGAGGAGACAGAGGTGTTATTAAAGTACATATGTGATTTTTTTAAAAAAAGGGGGGTATTATGTCTCTCACAGCTGTGTAATTACCAGCTTTGGGGGTGGGGGGGAAGGAGGGTTGCAATCTTCCTTAGTATCATTCCCACCCCCCCACCCCAGCTTGTTCAACAGGAGAAGCTCAAAAATACCCAGACATGTCAATGTTGTCAGTGGCAAATTACCCACTGAAATGGCCATCCTATTCCTGCAATTGTTAAGAGATCTGCCTCTGCCACTGCTTAATAAGGGGGGGGGGGGGACCTATAAAATGTACTCCCAACTTTAAAAACAACCTCTCACGTTTTTTTTTCAGATACAGAATTTGAGGATTCCCAAATGGCATTGTGAATTAAGTTTATGAGCTATTTTACCATAAAAAGAGAGAGATGGTACGTAGGTGCTGAAGTGAATGATAGGTTTAGGTATCCATAATTACTGCACAAGTGGTATACCAGAAGTTGTCCAATTCTTTGGTACTAGTGGTATCTGACGACTTTCAATCATTCATGCACATGCAGGCACACTTTTTCACTCACACTCTACTTTTACATCAATGAGGATTGCCACTTACTCAGCTCCAGTGGGAGAGTTCCTTCTCACACTCCTTCTCACTGTTCCTTCTCACACTCCCTTCCAGTAGGGAGCGATATGGGAGGGGAAAACCATATCAATTGATGCCTGGATGTCGCTTTCTGCTATGGTAAAAACTGCAGAGATTTTTTAATATCTAGACTATCTTGAAATAGGAAGTGATGTCACAATCTGAATGGGTGCTGAACTTGGCAGTCCCAGTTAGGTTTTTCTGTAGAATGGCTACGCCAGGCAATGTTTCCAGTGCCGGCACGAGATTGCAGCACAGTTTCTGCCTGGGTTTTTTTCCTCCACAGATGAGGAAGCTGCTTGGGGGAGGGCAGCTCTGAATCATGAAAATGTCCATAGAACTGCCCTAATCACAGAAAGATGGGGGTAGATAGGGCATCAAGGGAAGCAAAATCTCGTGGTTTACCGCTCCTTAGCTCAGATCTGTTACCAAAACAATGAGACAAAAAGGTATTGGAAAGGCAGGACAAAACAGAGTAAGCAATAGACACCAGGAACATTCAGTGTACCTCACCTGTACAGCCCTCATGAGGCTAGCCTGATCTCATCAGATCTCAGGGTAAATCTGGTTAGTACTTGAGTGGGAGACCACCAAGGAATTCCAGGGTTGCAATGCAAAGGCAGTGTCCCTCCAGCCCTGCAGAGCTGCGCTGGATGGAGAGGTGAGTGGGGTGGGAGCCAAAAGCGGTGCCCTCACGCCGGAGCAGTACGCACCACATCGGCGGGAAGACACTGTTTTTCAAAAACCTCACTCAGGGAGTGAGGTTTGAAAGCAGCATCTTTGTGCCGTTGGGGGGGGGGGGCGAGGACAGCGCTGCTGTGATGCAGCAGCGCCTCCTGTGTGAACAGCACCCCAGGGATGGTGTTTTTTCCATTCCTAGGGTGCTGTTATTTGGCCGTTTGGAAACAGCCAGAATCTCCTGTGCTGAAAACCCTACGGGCAGGGATAGCCATAAGTCATCTGTGAATCAAAAGCACTTTCTACCACCAATGAGTCAGCCAGAGGTTTCCACGAACTTGCACATTGTGTGGGCATACATGTGATTTGTTTGTTTGTGCCACAGCCTGGTTCAAAAAAGGTTTGCCATATTTTTTCCGTGTTCTCATTTATGTTGCATGCAGTTCTGCACTCCCCAGTGTTAAATGTGTTCTTTAGAATGTGGTCAGAAGAATGCCCTCATGCAGAAGCCTCATATGATTCATGGTTCTGCCGCTACTCAACGGTCTTGTCTTGGCTGGCACAGACTTCCATGAATACTTTTTACTGTTTTACACTTCTGAATGTTGCTTGCCTTGAAAACCCTATGAGGTCATCACGCCCTGAGCCCCTTGGGGGAGGGCGGTATATAAATTGAATGAATGAATGAATGAATAAGTTGGCTGTGACATTTTCCATCACCTCCACTGGTACAACCTCAGTTGGGATCTCTCAGTCAGTCAGTTTCTCTCTCTTTCATGTGTGTGTTCCTGCCAATTCAGTCGGCGTTTTTTTTTCATCTTGGGAACCTGAGAGAGCTATTTTGTTTCTGTTATCTTCAACTTAACTACTTGAAGCAGAATGGGGAGAACTACTTTAGCATTCTTCTAATTGTTAATATGTAAGTGAACCTGTATTGACTAGTTCCTCTGGGGACAGAGTGATTTATTTACAAGTAAAGACGAACTACTCAAATTTACAAACAGTTGATCTTGACAAAAAAACCCTTCTTATTCTGCTTGCTATCCTGTGAAGTCGAATGGGTATCACACACATATTGGTTTAAATCACAGACCCAACTTATAAATAATTTTCTTGTCAAATTATGCCTGTGCTGGGGTGCTGTGTGGTTTCCGGGCTGTATGGCCGTGTTCTAGCAGCATTCTCTCCTGACGTTTCGCCTGCATCTGTGGCTGACATCTTCAGAGGATCTGATAGTAGGATACAGCCCAGAAACCACACAGCACCCCAGTGATTCCGGCCATTATAGCCTTTGACAATACATTATGCCTGTGCTCTTTCTTGGGTTCAATTGTGGCTATTCAGTGTTTGAATTCATGGTGGCATTCGTGCCACATCTATTTTGATCTGTATTGCTTGGATAATGCAAACATATTTCCATTTCCTTGAAACTCTTCCTGGATGCACACATGATGCTTTGCATATTCTTACCTGGTGAATACGTGGGTTGTTTGATATGTAGTCAGTAGTCAAATGTAAGGTAAATTATATGGAAAGCATTAACACTTCACACAAGGCAAGTTAATTCTTTGGGGCCTTAAGGTACTGCAGGATATACTTTCTGCTTCAAGTCTATTTGTTTATTTTGTTCCTTTTTCATGTTCAATAAAGTGCAATAAAGCCTAACATGCCATTGGCAATTCAGGTGGAATTATGTGAATGCTTTTTGCAGACAAAATGAAATATTTTACAATAAAATGCTGGAGTACAATGCTGTTGATGTCAGTATTAATATAGAAGTGAAAAAACCCCACGCTTGATATACAGTTTGGATGAATTCTAGTATGTGACTTGCCATTCTCACTAAACTTCCTCATATATATGTAATCTTTTTGTTCATTTTGAAGATGAACTCCTTAATCTGTCTACAAGGTAGGTCATCAGAAACATTAAAGCTATTCTGTGATCCCAGGATATTTTTGTAATAAAACATAATAAGGATGTATGTAATAAATGATCAGATGTTTCAACAAAAAATATGCTTGAGTCTTACTAAGATTGATGAAGAGAAAACAAAAATGGCTGGCCTTTTAACCCCCTTGTGAATGGTTTGAGATCGGAAGGGATATTGTTCAATGATACAGTGCAATTTTATTGTAGCCACAGCAGAAAATTGGGGGGAGGGGGATTTGGTATTACCCCAATGTGCAGCATAACTTGCAGCAGAAACTTGGGTGAATCCTAGAGGGTTCCTCTGACACAATTGTGTCACATCTAAATTTGTAACTGAAGTGATGTTGTGTATTGGTCTAGCACCAAAAAGCTGGTCCCTGCCCACCGAAATGTTCCCTCAGTGTGCCAGCTAGGTCTGGCAACCCTAGGTTTATTTAGGCTAATTATGGTTACCGTGATTATCCAAAATCAAGCCATCCCCTTAACTGTAGTTAGCTACAATACAGTAAACCATGATCTAAAAACCTTTGTTTACATTGATCATTATGATTTGGTATGACAAATGAATATGGGCATCCTGAATTAATCTGGCTTGTTCCCTGGTGCCACATTTACTGCAGCGAAGATGAAATTAGCCGAGTCTCTACAGAGGAAAGAGCAAAAGTTATAAAATCAGCACTGACAGAGGCAAACCAGGATATGACAATGTCAGATCTTGGTATCAAAAATTAATTTAGCTTTATGTCTGAGCCATAGGCCCTTTCTGCACCGCAATGGTGAGGGTGTGGGGGTGCATCGGCATAAACAATGCAGCGGTGGCAGCCATGCGAACCCCTTCCCAGGGACACTGTTTCTAGTGTCCCTGGGACGCTGTATTCCGCCCGTGCGGAAACAGCCATAGTTTGTCTGAGGTCTGCATAGTTTGGGAGAGAGGACATGCTTAATTGTAGAAATTTTTGAAGAGGGTTTTTTTCTCCCCTTCCATGTTCAGAGCTGGTTTGCCATTGCCGGCTTCCACATCATGACCCTGGTATTCCTTGGAGGTCTCCAATCCAAATACTTGCCACAGTCAAGGCTGAGAGTGTGTGAGTAGCCCAAGGTCACCCAGCAAGTTTCCATGGCAGAATGAGGATTCAAAGTCTGATACCTTAACCACCACAATGTCAGGATGGGTACTTGCCACAGCCCAAGGGGTGACACCTGGGACAGTTCCATTGTGGTTGGAGCCTCTGCATATCCATCTACCATGTTAATGGGCCTTTGTTTCTGTAATCTAATTCTATGTGCTTCAGGTAGTGCTATGTGCTAGGTAGGCTGACCCTACCTAGATGGGAGGGGGAGTAGTGGAAGCCATGGGCGCAACCCAGCAGGAGACTATCGCTTGGCCTTGGGATACTTGTCTGGAAAACATAGTCTTTCGCACCTCGTTTTCTCACATTCTCTGGGAAGATGGGAGGGGGGAACTGGAGGGAGTCAAAGGGGAATAAATATGACTGTAAAAGCCAGGGTCACTGGAACTGACTTTCTGAAGCCTGAGTCCTCAATGCCAACTTAATAAAGACTACTGATCCTGTATCTAGAGTCCACTTATTGATTATTGGTCCGAGACCTCACACACACCACACTGGCTTTCTATGCAGGATAGTATAGTAAATAACTGACATAGGCAGTTTGTGTTTATGACTCTGCTTCAGCTACCAATTGAAGTGTATTTTTCCTCTGGGAATGGTACTCAGCATGTGGAAATGCTAAGCTCTGATTAGGTTTATGTTTCCTTTTCAGAGCTTGATATTATTTCTATTTGAAGCCAAGCTTTTACTGCAAGGTTTGAGTTTATTAAAATTGCATAAAGATAACTGCTCAATTTTGGGGTGGTGAAATGGAAGAAGCAGTTGTTGTGGATGTCTTTGCTTTTTATCTCCCTGAACCGACTTCTGAAGAAGGAGGAGCTACTTTGAGCATCTTGCTGCTTCTGAGCTTTGATTGAAATAATTCTGGCACAGGTCCATCTTCCCATGAAGCAGCAGTAGCGTAGTGGTTAAGAGCGGGTGTACTCTAATCTGTAGGAACCGGGTTTGATTCCCCGCTCTGCCACTTGAGCTGTGGAGGCTTATTTCGGGAATTCAGATTAGCTTTTCACTCCAACACATGCCAGCTGGGTGACCTTGGGCTGATCATAGTTCTCCTGAGCTCTCTCAGCCCCACCTACCTCACAGGGTGTTTGTTGTGAAGGGGGAAGGGAAAGGAGTTTGTAAGCCCCTTTGAGTCTCCTTGCAGGAGAGATCCAACTCTTCTTCTTCCTCAGCTGTTGACTGAGGTCATTTGTTGGAGACTGGCTGGGTCTATCTCTCTCTTTCTCTCTCTCCCCCCCCCCCATGCAGCTGTCAGATATGAATTGTGGGTTTTCCTCTATTCCCCTCTGTGTGGTGCCCAGTTTTGGATTGGGGTTGCAATGCATGTGCAGAATGAGATCCAGCCTCTCCCGCTCCTATCCTGTTTCATTGACCTGAGGTAATCCTGGAGAGATGCTGTTTGACCCCCTGGGGAAACTCTTATGTTCCCTGGGATACATGTGGTTTTTCCCCCAATCAGCCAAATAGTGCCCCCCAAGTAGTTTCAAGTTCAGAACACAGTGGGGAAGCTGCATCTTCTTTACCCCATGCGTTTCAGTCCCAATCCAAGTTGAGCACCACAGGTGTTGGTACTGGAAAGAATCAGCAACGCACTTTTTGACTGTAAGAAGAGATGGGGACCCTAGGCAATCTGTGTAAACTGTAATCTGTAAATCAGCCCCTGGCACCTCCAGTGAAAGGATTTCTGAACACAGGTGTTGGGACAGATCTTTTTACTGAGTCCCTAGAGACAGGCTGCTGGTCAAAGTAGATAGCCTTGGGGTAGGCAGATGGTCTGATTCAACAGAAGACAGCTTCATCATGGCATACACTGCAGCCAATAAGCTCATAACTTTTGGCCTTCTTGTTCGCCTTTGCAGAGAGTCACCATGTTCCAAAACAGAAAGAATGACACTAAAGTTAACGGGCCCATTGCCCAGTTGGCAAGCTCTGAAAGGCTTGAGGGAGGAGAGTTTGAATTGAGCTCTGTGCGGAGAAAGCCGAACCGGAACTCGAAATGACATTGTGGAGGTTGAGCTGGATCCTTTAGCAGCCATTATTCATAACAACACTGAATAACAGCACTGATTAATTAGGAAGATCTGCCCACCCGCGCTCCATGAGTGCCTTTTGCAAGGCTCAGTCCTTTGCAGTTTTTTTTGATGGATGTTTTGTTTCCTATGCATTTACAGTGTTCTCAGGGGCTTTTGTTTTTGGTGCCAAAATGATTCCACCTAAGGAATTTAAGCATCGGAGGCTGAGTTTTCTCCAGAGCATGTGTGTTTAAAGGACAGGATGCAGACCAGAGCTTTGTACTCATCAGATGTACCCATTTTTGAAAAGGTTGGTACATTGTATTTTGTTTTGACTGAGAAGTCAGTCATTGAAAAGGAGGAAGGAAGAGAGAGGTGTGATTAAGTGTTGGAAGTGAAGACAGAAGTATGAAATCTCAAGCAGATTGGCTGAGTTGGGGACATCATGTATAATTAGAATGCATTCTTCCTCAGGGATGCACTCTGGTGGAGAGGAGGCAAAGCTTGTTTGCTCAGCAGTGATTGGCCTGTGTCCATTCATGCACATGTGGTGTCCTAACATTCCCTTCAGGTTTGATTCTCAATTATGTCCACGTTTTCCCCTCTTCAGCACTCACACCACTGTCAGATCAGAAAATTCCCACAGTTTCTGGAGAAGGACGTGCATGCGCAAAAGGTCAGTTAATTTACACTGCATGATTAGGAAGGAATACAATGGAGTAACCTGTTGAACAGCCATGAACTGATCTATGACCAGTCACACTGATCACTGAAAAACTGGCTTCCTGTTTACAACCAGCAAACAGATCATGAGCCAAACTAATGGATGTTTGAACATTCCTAGACAGTGAAGGTGGAGCTAATCACTACTAGTTCAATCCTTTCTATGGCTGTGTATTGCTCAGTGGAAGATCACATGTATTACATATAGCAAGTGCCAAATCCATTCCCTAGAAAAGGTCTCAGGTTGCTACAGGAGCTAAAAAATAACTTCAGGAGTCATTACCAGTCAGAGAAGACAATAACGGGCCAGTAATCTTTTTGGCAGGAAGCAGTTTAAATTTACTTACAAATATACTACTGAGATATCTCCAGTTACATCCCTGAAGTTATTTTGACTTACAGATCTAATTTTAAATAATTTTAACCAATGTGGAGATAATTGCTTCATGTGGATTAACCTGGCGGACAAGTTGCTTGAAGCAGAGTTGGGGGTCAGACTGATGCCCAATCCAATGGTCGATGGATGGTTTTTGCACAGCTGATATCCCTCTACCCCCACCCTCTAGTTAAACAATGGAACCTTTTGAACAAGGCATATGTTTAATCTGTTCACAAATTGCCCCCACGTTAAGTTGTTTTTTTTTAAAAAAAATAACTGGTTGCTAGGGACATAGAGAGAGAAAGAGGGAATTAATAAGATCTCACTTTGGGATATTTTGACACATTTGGAAGAAGAAGCCTTTAGAAGAGCTCACCAAGGAAGCAAAATTTGGAATTCAAGCCAGCAGTCAAAGATGTGACAAAAATATTGATGAATAAGTGAAATTATGGGATGAAAGCCCATGATGAGGCACGTGGTATGATGGGCGATCGCGATCCAAGCTGGCCTTGGAAATACTGGTGATGGCGGAAGAAGTCACAGCCCCACTGGACTCACATGGAGAGGCATGGGGAGGCTTAAAATGCAGAAAAACCTCCCCACCACTGAGAAGCCCCCAATTGGGTTGAGTGGACATACACCACCTTTTTGGTGATGTAAGTACAAGGCCCCAGCCGCTGGGAGGAAGCTGACTAGCATCAGGCCCTTCCCTGGCCAATCCCCCTGGCCACCCTGCTATGCTGGTGGCGGCAGGGGTGCTGGGGTGCTAGTGCAGCGTCCTGTCACTCAGGAGGGCCTTGGCAGCCACATGCTGGTGGAATCAACCCTCTGCTGGGGCACAGGGAGGGGAAATCCACTGGCATGGTGCTGTGCCAATCCCACCAGCAGATTCCATCCCCACCCCCCTTTTGGATGGGGCAGCTAGTTATCTTCTGTGCATAATCCTTGGCCCTTTCCTCATGGGCCATAAACAGCGCCCTGGGGACAGCAAAAACGCCGTCCCCAGGGAGCTGTTCGCACAGGAGGCGCAGCTGCTGTGCAGCCGCGCCGCCTTCGCGCCTCCTGAGTGGCGCGAAGCCGCCGTTTTCCGACCTCGCTTCCCCAGCGAGGTTTACGGAAAACCGCAGCTTCGAGCCGCTACCGTGCAAATGGCAGTGGCTCGAAGGCGCCATCCCTCCCCCCTCTGACCAGTCGACCTACCGTCTCTGCGGCCATCCGGCGCGCCGCCGAGGCCTGGGGACACACACAACCTGCCCTGCGACGCCGGAGTGGTCGCGCAGGGCAGGGGGGGGCGTGTCCCCAGGCCTCGGCGACGCGCTGGATGGCTGCAGAGACGGTAGGTCGACCAGGTGACATGTACGCCGACCCAACCCCCATCGTGGCCGTGCGGAAACGGCCCTTGTTTTTAAAACTCTGCTGGGTAAAATAAATGACACGGCTGGGCTGCCCATTCCTGATATCTATTCTTTGTGACTTTGATGCTTCTTGGTAAAAAATGAAATGTTTTTGCCGTGTGAGCGACTGTGAGCTGTCCATGATAAGAAAAGCAGAGAAGAAAAGCAGAGAAGTTTTCTTATTGATTGGCTACATTGTCCCTCCTGGTTTTTTCCTTCAATGCCATTCAGTAAATTGGCTACTGCAGGCTTTAAATTATAGATATTTAAAAATGATAGTGAAGTGAAAGCCGCCCTGAGAGCAATGGGAGAAACAAATCATTAGGAGCAGATGGGCTATCAATAGAGCTATTCCAAGCCACAGAAATGGAGTCTGAAGCAACACTTAACACACGCACACAAATGAATGAGACTGAAAAGAGCAAGACCTTCTAAATGTAGCTTAAAAGGCTTTGCGAAATAACAAGACAGTCTCAGAAATACTAACCCAAGGGTCAGTATTTCTGAGACTGTCTTATTATTTTTCCTCCTCTCGCCATCTTTTTTTATTTGGAATTGTTGTGCTTTGTTAAGGTACGTTAAAAGAACTTGTAGAACTAAAGAAAGCAAACAAAACTCTAGAAACTGCAGCACAAGCCAGTCCAAAGGTAGAATTCCAGTTACAAAAATCAGTAACAGTCTGCAGGAACAATCCCAAGCAGGTCTATTTAGAAATACTGTTTTATTCAATGGGGCTTACTCTCAGGAAAATGTCCTTAGGATGTCCACCTCTATCTCCAGCATCATTACAGGGATGACCCCCTAGCTGTTTTATTCACTTGAGTATTTTCAGAAACCACAATAGTGTCGCTTGAGAGTCGGTTTTCCCAAAGAGACTGATTTCTTCAACAGCTTTTTCATTTTAAAAAAGTGTGTGTTAATATTTTCCTGGTTTTTCCAACATGCTGTTCTCAACAGGGTTGCTATCTTGGGTTGGGAGGGGTGTGGATCTTGTGTCTCTGGTGATATGCATAAATTAAGCAGGTGATGCTTTTCTTGGAAAGGGGCTGAAGTCAGGGAGAAATCTTAACCTACTAAATTTCTGAAAGTCCAGCAGTGTTTAAAGCCCTTCCAGAAACAATGGAGGCAATCTTAGTTCTGAAGTGTGAAAAGAGAAGAATTGGCATTCTGTTTTGACTCTAGTGTAGCTTGGCCGGAGGTGTCATTTTAGTACACAGAAGGTGTATAATGCTCCAGTTGTTTAAGCCACACCTATAGGCTGAGAAAGAAACTGGTTCATTGCCTCTAGCAGTGTCTGGGTGAAGAATCAAAGGATCAGTATCAGATTTTAAAAAACCTTAAAAATCATTAAAATTTATTAATAGTTTATCAAGAAATTGGAGGTTATTTTTGTGTTAAGAATTAAATCTCTTGATTAGGCCCATTCACAGTTTGTTCTATCTGAAAATTGGTTCAGGACTAGGATGATAGCCCAGGGATTCACATTCCCTATCAAGGATAGCCCAGGACCAGCACTTACTCTACCAGCATGGCTACCAATTACGCTGACAGAGGCTGATGGGAATTGTAGTTCCTGAACATCTGGAGAGCCGCAGGTTCCCTACCCCGGTCTAGTCCAATCTCTGCTGCTCCACCATTGCTCCACCATTGCTTAATGGAGTGGTGGAAAAAAGCAAACAGGGGAGGGCAGGTATCATATGGTGCCATTTCCCTGACTCTCTGTCCCCAAATGTTCCTGCTCCCTCAGAGTTTCTTGCCTGGCTACCCCTTACTGATTCCAAAAGTTCTTATAATGGGGACAGTCTGCAGTTGCTCATATGCAAGGTGTGCTACGGATTTGTACTTATTTTCATTATCTGGGAAAACCCTTGCAGGAGAATAGAGTATTCCATTATACGAGGAAATAATTACCTCTAACGAAACTGATAGATATTTTCATTTTAGATTGGTTTGCAATCTGCAGCATATGATTTATGAAACCAATAAATGGTTTCTCTCGGGAGACTTTATCCCTCTCCATCATTAATCTAATGCATCAATGCCAGCATAAAATCAATGTGTCATAATAGGGTGTGCTATGCAGTGTGGGAAAGATTATAAGCTGGTTCCAGAGGTCATGTATTGGGGATTCCAATGGGAGAAGGAGAAGAAGTGAATGGGACTAGGAAACTAGTATGCACATTTCAGAATGTCACTTCTCATGAGCTCAATAAAGCACAGACATTTCAACATGTAATAAATTCTGTTGAAACTGATATAGCATATCATTGAGCAGTTTTTTTAAAGACCGTTTTAAAAAACATGTCAAGTAGCTAGCTGCTAGCTTGATATGCTCTTCCTGCTTCTCCTGTTGCCTGTTACCATGAGTTGGATTCAGCACAAAGACTCTGTGAAGATCGCTTTCCCCCAGCAGGTCATTTCAGCCTTGGGAAACTTTATTCCTGGGGTCATAGGTCATGAGGCTGTAGTAAGGAGGGAAAAGACATTAAGATTGCTCCCACCAGCCTCTTGTGTGAGCAGATGGATCAAAACACATGTCTTGCTTGTATTGAAGGACCAATGTACCCAATGGTCTTCTTCTTGTTCCTGCATAATACTTTCCCTCCATGACATATGTTTCTTATGAGCACATTAATATGTTTGAGCCCAGGTGATGTAGCGATTAGAGTATCTGACTAGGGCTCTTGAGGCCTCATGGTGGTGCTAGAAAGTTCTGTCAAGTCACAGCAAACTTATGGTGTCGGTTGGACATATTCTACAATTCTGCAAAACACATTCCTTGCTTAGAAGATTCCTAATTGATCCTCCCATTCGAAACTGTTGTTCAGTCTCCGATATAAGGCGAGGACTTATCTCTTGCTGTGTGACTTAAAACTCCGCGAGGATCAGCGGATGTGGCAAAATTTTTGGTGCTGGCCCAGCAGATCCACCTCCATTTTAATGCCTAATTATCGTCCTTTATTGATTACATAGTTATCCGTTCATATCTTCTGCCTTTTTTTCTACTTATTTACAACTGTTTAATCAATGCCAATAAAGGTTGATGACGATGAACTTGTGGTGTCCATGTAGGGTTGTTGTGGGTTTTTTTTAATGAGAAAGCTGTTGAAGAGGTGCTTTGCCATTGCCTGTTTCTGGGTTGTGACCCTGTTCTTCCTTGGTGGACTCCCTCCAAATACTAAACAGGGCTGACCCTACTTAGCTTCTGAGATCTGATGAGACTGAGCTCCTGGGCATCCAGGTCAGGATATCTTTCAAGACCTGTTACTTTCCTTCATGGTCTTGCCAGGTCTCAAGGGGAGATCAGGAAGTCGTGATATCCAAACAGTGTCTGCTTGTACTGAGTTATACTGCATATCCTGTATACCATATCCTACCATATCAGAGCTTTCTATGAAGGAATGCACGGGCTTCATTGTAATGCTTTTCTCAAGCTGGGCACCTGGCTCATTATCTGGGGGTGGCTTTGGGGACAGGAGCAGGCTTGTGGATGAGCTAAGGGGAGAGGTGCTGCCTAGCAACGGGGGTAAGTAGGAGGGGCAGTGGTGGGATCCAAAAATTTTAGTAACAGGTTCCCATGGTGGTGGGATTCAAACTGTATGAGCTCCACCGGGGCTGGGCGGGGCACGATGGGGGGGGGCATTCCTGGGCGGGGCTGTGGCAAGGATGCAGCCGCAAGGCTGCCTAGTCCTTCTTGGGCAGGAAATGAATGCACGCAGTCGCAGGCTGCCACGCATGCCGGTGCACCTCCTGCTAGACTGCTTCAAGTTCTGCGCGCTATTGCTGAGAGGAGGGGTGTAACTAAGGCAAAAATCATGTGGCAAAATCATCAATTAGTAACACCCTCTCGGCACACACAAATAATTAGTAACCTACTCTCAGGAACCTGTGAGAACCTGCTGGATCCCACCTCTGAGGAGGGGGATAGTGTATCATGAAAGTTTAGTCTTGGCAAAGATCTTATACTATAACCTGCTTGAGTTCCAATTCAATAAACCGATTTCATTCTGATCTGAGTTTGTGTATTGGAGGAGCTACGGAACATGACGATTTCCATAAATCACGAACCTCACTGGATGCCCTTATAGTCCCGCTCTCCCAGACGAACTTCCTCTAAAAATCTCACAGTGGCAAACATAGTTACCCCTCCTGCCTGTGAGGATAAAATAGAGGAGGAATTATCAGCAGAGTTTAAAGTGGAGCTACTCTGGTAAGATGAGAAGGTCTTTAGTCTTCTTGCACTCACTGCAGCCTCCTACCACACTTGGAAAAGAATACTCTCTATGCAAAATGTTATTTCCATAGGAAGGTTTTACTTTAGCAGCTGCAAGGTTACACAAGTCTATGCTATACAAGACTATAAAGCTATACAGAACTCTTCATCTAGAACAAAGTTGAACACACACTCTCTGAACTTAACACTCAATGAATTTAGACTCAGTCACTTTCTGAACTTAGCATATACAATGCGTTGCTTATACATCCAACAAGGATACTTCTCCCCCGCCCCGGCAACAGTCTCTCATTGGTTCTAGGGATAGAGATGTTCAATTGTGGGTCTCCAGGCGTTGGATGGATCATATTCATCATCCCCTGCTGGCAGGGGATGATGGGAACTGTAGTCCATAACATCTGGAGGGCCATGAGTTTGACACCTGTGGTCTAGAGTCACAGTTGAACTCACCAATCATGTTAAAGGTCAACTGTTGCTACTTCGCCCTAGACTTACTGTTTGCTGTTGGCAAACTTCTGCTGGTTAGAAGATGAACCTTTTGTGAACCTTTATTTCATATATCATGACAGGAATAACTATGTTTGCCACTGTGAGCTTTTAAGGGGAAGTGTGGGGGTATAAAGAGATAGATTTATTCATAGGTCATCTGTGCAACTGGAAGTCAGTTTTGTGAATTTATAAATGGCTCAGGAGCTCTGTTCCTGCTCAAAAGCTCTGGGGTGGGGGAAACTGTATGGATATCCAGCTTGGATGAAATGCTTCCAAAATGTATGTTTCTGGTAGTTAGCGTGGATGCCGTCTGTTCCTTTGGAGCTGGGCCAGCCATCAGACTGTGTACATTGCAATTTGAGAGCTTGGCAGACTGTCGATACTTTAAATAAGATTTCCACAGCCAAGACTGTGAGGAGGGGCAGTGGCTCAGTGGAAGAATATCAGTATGCAGAATGTCCCGGGTTCAGTTCCTAGCATCTCCAGTTAAAGTGATCAGGTAGTAGAGGATGTGAATCTGACACCCTGGAGAGCCAATCTGAGTAGATAATACTGAGATTGATAAAGAAATGATCTCATTTGGTATCTGGCAGCTCCAGTTGTCTCCCCCCACCCCCAATACCTTAGTCAAAGGATATTCTTGATTGTTAGGAATTTAAAGGCAGCTTTTAATGTCGAACAAAACAGATGAGGTCACAGATGCTCCTCAGTAGGGTATTTAATGGGAAAAAATAGGATCAGTGCTTCTATCAGGGATGTACTCGGGAAAAATGATTGTCAGATTTGGATTTTGGAAATAGGTTGCTTTTTGGTATTTGGTTCCCCTCATACTGTTTCTTCAGACTCTGATTTGGGTGCGTTTCCCTCAATAATTCTCCAGAACAGTGGGGAGCTTAGGCAAGGACGGGGTGCTGCCAGCACCGGGTGCACTAAAGGGGGCACAGAAAATCACCCCAGGCCCCTCCCCCCTTTCCCCCCACGGCGCCCCCCGCAGCGCCCCCACCCCCTTCCCACACTTACCTTAGTTCCTTTCCTTTTTCTTGAACGTTTTCAGGCTGCAAAAGGCCTGTTCGCAGTAAAAATGGCCTGAGGAACTATAGTTCCCAGGAGACCTTGGGGACCAGCAGCCGTGCCTGATGCAGGTGGCATAACACCAGGCGGGCTACATTGATGATCTGGGCCTTTATAGACAGGAAGGCATCCAGAATCACGCCAAGATTTTTGATGGTGGATGCAGGTGTTGGTTGCACACCATCTAGAGTCAGAAGCTGGCCAAGATAATCTGGAGCACCAGCCACAGGAACTCTGTCTTTGATGGATTCAACCTCAGCCAGCTCTGTTGCAACCTTTCAACCACAGCCTCCAAGCTCTTGGCCAAATTATCCATGGTAGTATCTGGTGGGCCACCCATCAGTGTATCATCAGTGTATTGGAAACATCCCAGTCCAAAACTCCAGACCAACTTAGCCAGAGGGCCAGTGGCGAAGCCACCAGGGGGGGAGGCATGCTAACTAACTCGATGCAATTCAATTCTGGTCACTTGGGGGCAAACTCCCTCCGGGCTACTCTACATGGCACTCCCGGGCCTCAAGAGGTATGCTCCCTTCACCCTCATGAGCATTCATCATTTCTTTAGGAATGGAACATCTCTAGTGAGAAGAAGCCTGCCTGCGTTGCCTGGGCCTGGTGGGAACTACATTTCCCAGGGGCTCCTGGGAAATATAGTTCCTACCAGCCAGGAAATGCAGGCAGGCTTCTTCGGCCTGCTCCTTTCCTAAAAGTAAGTGGGGTGGGGTGCTGCGGGGGGGGCAGGGGGGCGGGGGGGCGCAGTGGGGCGCAAAAAAGCCAGAGTGTGCACCGGGTGCACTCTGGCCTAGCTACGCCTCTGAAGAGGGCACATGGAGAAGTTAAATAAAATTGGGGAGAGAATCGCCCCTTGTGGGACCCCACACACCAATGACTGGTATGCTCACGAGCTCTGCCCAGTTGCTACCCTCTGTCCCCATCCCTGGAGAAATGGGCGCAGCTGCTGTGAGACTGTTCCACAAATCCCAGCAACAGCGTTGCTTTCCATTCCGGCAACATAAAAAAAAAATATGATTCAGCTTTATGGTCCAACTGAATAAAATCGTTAGACATTGAGAAGTGACATGATTTACAACTCACGGTATTATCAGAATGAAGCCAAGAGGTGTCCATTTCTCTTCATAATGCCATACCACTTAAAGCTCTTGGAATCCTTTTTTTAGAATCAGTACATGGGGGAAAAATCCCATCACTGCTGATGCACCTGAAGAAGAAGTCTGATACAAGAATTCTTTGACATACTGCATCTGGGCAAATGAAAGATCCTTATTGCTGACCCCAGAATGCCGCTGTGTAAATGGGGGTCCCACTCTGCTCCTCTTTATCCACACACTAAAACTGAGTCTCACATTAAAAGCCAGATGTTTAGGAAACAGTTCAAGGAGCAGAGGACTCTGCACATTTCCCTTGCAAGAAGCATCCTCTTAGTTTTGCTTTCTTGGTGCTGGTTTATATGCTAGACACGAGTGCAAAAAGCCCATCTGGCTCCATTGCTTTTATGAACACAGAGGAGAACAGAGTATGTTAGGAGGCATGTATCAGGGATACACGGAGCTCTGCCCCTTGATTGCTGTGTCTCTGTGTGGTTGTGGTTCAGCGAGAAATTGCTTGCATTGTGTGCAGAAAAACCCACGTCCAATTCGCAGCAGCTCCTGCTTGAAATGTTAGGTGGGAGGGGGATGCAGGAGTCTTCTGCCTACCAGGTAAAGATATGGTATCAGTCTAAATAGTCCAGACAAGCCTGATATCATCAGAGTTGATTGGTACTTGGATAGGAAACCATCGAGAAAAACTAGAGTTGCTATGAAGTAGGAGGCAATGGCAAACTTCTGCTCATCTTTTGCTTTCAGCACCCCACGGTGGGGGTCACAAGAAGTTGTTCGCAACTTCATAGCACACTTTACCTTGACCATACTGTAAAATCTAGAGCTTTTTGTATCCCGTTTTCCTTCCAAAGAGCTCCAGGCAGCATAGGTGGCTCTCTCTTCCTCCATTTTTGTTCTCACAGTAACCCTGTGCAGCAGGGTTGACAAAGAGAGAGTGACTCAAGTTCCCCCTGTGAGTTTCATGGCCAATGGATCTGAATTTGGGCCTCCACAGTCCTAGTCTGACACTTCTACACCACACTGGACCACCCAACCCAACAATTATACGTATTAGTTTTGTTCTTCTCTTTTCTCTCAGCCTGCCTAGCTGCTACTGTGTCATGATCTGGCCCATTTTGGTCATGTCTCCCGGTTGGATGTGGAGTAGTTTCTCTTTCTGCTTAATCTGCTCATTACACAATTGCTGGCTTTTGCACTTCAAAGCATTGAAAAGTGTGTGCTGTTTTGTTCTAGTGAAGACCACACTTTATCCTTTCCGTGAGAATGGAGGGAGGCCTTTGGGAACCCTTTGGGAACTGGGACTGAGGAGTGGTGTTACATGATGTGGAAGGGGGGCATTGTGAGGGGGAGAATAATGGAAGCTCTTTTGGGGGCTTAACCTTTAGATCTGTCAATAGACCTCTTGTTACCTGATGCTATTTCAATTAAAAAAAATTGCTTGAATGCGAAGCCTCGTTGTTGAACAGACCAGGGTCCCGACCTACTGCTGCTGTCTTCTTCTAGCACAGGGGTCTGCAACCTGCGGCTCTCCATATGTTCATGGACTACAGTTCCCATCAGCCCCTGCCAGCATGGCCAATTGGCCATTTGAGACATTGAGACAGTTGAGACATTGAGACAATTTGATACAATTGGCCATTTGAGACATGGCCAATTGGCCATGCTGGCAGGGGCTGATGGGAATTGTAGTCCATGAACATCTGGAGAGCCGCAGGTTGCAGACCCTCTTGGCAGATCCATCTTAGGTAGGCAGAAGTGGGGTGATTTGTTCCTCCTCCAGAGGAGCAGAAGACAGCAGTGGCCAAGCAAGCCAATGAGCAAACTGGGGAATAAGAGTCGAACATTGGGGCATCTCTGAGGTAAGCTAAAGAAAACATTAATATAAAAGCAGAGTTCACAGCTCGGCGTGGCGAGTTGTGACTCAGCAGCAGAGCACCTATTTTGCATGTGGAAATCTTGGGTTCAACTCCCATTTAAAAAGATTGGGCAGGTGGTAATGTGAGAGACCCTTGCCAGGGACCCTGGAGAACTGCAGGCAGACAGAATAGAGGATAAGAACCTTGAAAAACCAATGGTCTGGCTCAGTATGAGGCATTTTTATGTGCCAGTCCACGATTTCAATATTGCGTACGTTCTGATTTCTGTCTCAAATGCCCAGTGGACTGTTCTCTTTGTAGGTGGGTGTTCTGTGCCCTTAAATATTGAGGGGAAGATTAGAATGAACTCGCCTTGAAGACAAGCCAGCAACCGGGATGACTGAATGGCTTTTAAAATATTGTGAGATGCTAATTAATTACAACAATTGTGATCATAAAAAATAATGGCAGCCTTGATTGGTGGCTGATTAATAGCTTTGGTGTAAAAGACTTTGAACACGCTGTTCTGAAATAATAATGATTCACCTTGATTTAGAAGAAAGGGTTATTAGTGACTGTATAACCTCATTTCCTACGTCCCCGGGGGGGGGGGGGAGCTGCAAGGAACTTCTGTTGGCTTCTGAGTGCACCTTTGTAGCTGAAAGCAAGAGAGAATGGTGTTGGCCAATCTCATTTCCAAGTCTGAAAAGATAATAATACCACTGTCGCAGGGATGCAGGCTGGCAGGCGTAATCCTGAATGGCATTACACCCTTCCGTTTCCATTGAATTCAATGGGATTGGAAATAGGATTGCCAGGCAGTGGCAGTGCCTGACAACTGACAGTTGGGACGTGTGTGGTGGGGTGTTCTCACAATGCTAGAACCAGGGGGCATACATTGACAATGCTGGGGGGAAGAATAAGGACTAATAAAAGGAAACACTTCTTCACGCAACATGATTGGTTTTTGGAATATGCTGCCACAGGAGGTGGTGATGGCCACTAACCTGGATAGCTTTAAAAAGGGCTTGGACAGATTTATGGAGGAGAAGTTGACGAGTGAGTAGGTAGGGACTCCCAGGCTCTTCCAGATGACCAGCCTGTCAATTGGCTCTATCAGCTCTGGGTCACTGTACGGGCCACTGTGCTGACAGAGGCTGATGGGAATTGTAGTTCCTGAACATCTGAGAGCTGCAGGTTCCCTACTCCCTCGATCTATGGCTACCAATCTTGATCCTCTTTGATCTGAGATTGCAGACCAGGTGCTTGGGAGCAGCAGCAGCAGCAGAAGGCCATTGCTTTCACATCCTTCATGTGAGCTTCCAAAGGCATCTGCGAGCAGCAGAGTGCTGGACTAGATGGACTCTGGTCTGATCCAGCAGGCTCTTTCTTATGTTCTTATATTCTTATGGTGGGTGAGAATGGGCGTCATCCTGAGAGAAAAATTAGAAAGAAAAATAACGCCTTGCCAACTTAGAAGAAGTTCTTACCCTAGAGTTCTTGGTGATTTCCAGAGCTACCTGGAAATGACACAAAGGTAGTTCTAGGAATCACCAGAAACTCTATTGTCACTATATAGAGTTTACAGCAGGACCTGGGGGTGGGAGATCCCACTGGAGGCTTGTCAGCCTTATTTGGAATGGTGATACTTTACTTTGGATTGTGCTGTAAATCTGCCAACAATTGAAATAAAATCCCAATTCCAGTCTTGTAAGCAGAGCCCCCTCAGTGCAGGTAAAGCTTGGATGTGGAACTGAATGTTTCTGGTCAATCTTAAAGTGCAGTAGATCTTTAAAAAGAGGTCTGTTCGTCAACGTAACATAGCTAGTACAAATAAAGAAACTAAAAATCATAGGAAGTGGTTGATGTTTCCCTTGCTTGTCTGGCGACTGGCCAAACCAGGACACATAAAATTGTTTTGGGCAGCTTGTTTAGGGCAGCTAAGTCAGAAAAGATCTTCTGGATTAGGGTTCTGGTTTATTTACCTCTTGGATGACATGCAGCCTGTGGCCTCATGAAAGCCATAAAGCTTTTAATTTCCACACAACAAAAAACTTTTTGTTCCCACACAACAGATTATCCTGGGATCGATCTGTGACTGGGTATTTACTTCATTTATACCCTGCCTTTCTGCCCACTGGGGTCCTCAAGGAGTTTACATCATCCTTCCACCCTCCATTTTATTCTCACCCTGTCAGGCAAGCTAAGTGAGAGTGCATGATTGGCTCAAAATCACCCAGCAAGCTTCATGACACAAGTGGGGATTTGAATCTGGATCTCCCAGACCCTAGTCTGGCACTCTAACCACTACACTACACTGACTTTAGCAAAGAAGCAGCCATCTTGTTCCCTTAGCAGCCTTTAACTGGGGCTGAGACAGTAGCACAGCACAGGAAGGCAGACTGAAATGCTGGTTTCCTTTAACTAAAGCCAGATTAGTAGATCCCCCAGCTCCTATTCATGTGTTCCACTGTTTCTCTCTGCCTGCATTGCTTGTAGTCCCTACTGGGATAAAAAAGTTTTTTATTCTTGTCCATGCTTATTTAAATTGGAAGAAAGGGGAATGATGCAATACCCTAATAGGGTATAAACAAGGAAGGGTATAAATGAATTTACTATATAAATAATAAAATAAACAAATCAAGCATTTCTTAATTCACGGTTTATTGGTGCTATAAGTTGAGAACGAGCAGAGTTTTGCCTAAATTAATGGCCTCACTTACTTATCCCAGCAACATTTCTTAAAACATTGTTTCGTTTTGCCAAGGCTAACTTTCTCAAGTGGCTGAAAAGGGAGAAAGGGTTCTTTTGTATTTTTCTCTTCTTCCATAAAGCCATTTTTGATCTCCTTTTTGTTTTTACCTGCATAGAACTGTTCCATCCTCTTGTTTACTGCATTCTGACTGTTTGGAGGGTGGGTGGGGCAGTCTGACAGCTAAAAAGTTATTTTTGAGAAGTGAGAAAGATCTAAAAACTGTCTGACTTTGATCACATTTTGTTATAAGTTTGGCTACAATTTTTTTGAGTCTGTTTCCCTGTAGTTTTCTTTTTCTTTTTCTAAAGTTATCGCAACATGTGCAGAAAACTTCCTTTGCTTCATTTGATGCCACTCCCATTGCCTTAAGGATTCTCCTGGAGAAATATTCCCAGAAGAAAACGCTGCCAACCTGTCTTCCTTTGGCCTCTCTTGAAAAAAGCTAATTAATTATACTGCTGCGAAATGCGTGTGTGTGTGTGTGTGTGTGTGTGTGTGTGTTGGCATGAGGGGAACTATGACAAAGTAGTTAGGCTTGTTGCTGGGTGGCGGGAACTTGTGACTCAGTACTGTATTGTTGTAGTGATTGAAATGCAGAAAATAAACATAACAATAAGCAGCAGAAGCCAAATAAGAGCAAGAGGGGAAAGGTATTTTGGAGAAAGCTACAATGTTTGAAACTTCATCCCTGCTATATAGTTACTCTTCCTTCTGCAGCCTTCCCAATACAATAAAAAAATCAAAGTTAGATTCAAACTTGTTTTGGCATTTTTAATCATCTTGGATCCCCCAGCCCATCCCTCAACCAGTCCCCAAACGGGTCCATAATGGGCAGCACCCATAAGTTATATAGCTGCCAGACCCCACTTCCACAGGTGTTCCAAATGGGGTGGGGAAGGACTCTCCCTCCCTCCCTCTGGCCACAGATGCAGGCCACAGCTCACCAGGTCTTGTTCAGGTCTTGTTCTACTGGCAGGTTAGCAGGCTCTCTTGCACAGGTAGGACTGAATATATGAGCCAATAAGTGTTTATTTCATTTTGCAGTTATTTAGAATTTAGACCAATAGAATTTAGATCTATTGAATATGGATATGCTTTGAGCTCTCTGCAATTACCCACATAGTTCCAGTCCCAAATTTGTTTACTGTGCCATTATGCACCTTTTCCAAAAAGAGACAGCCAACAGCTTCTATGTGGTATGGCATATGTTCTATCCCCTATAGCAGGGGTCCCCAAACTTTTTAAACAGGGGGCCAGTTCACGCATGGCCAGAGCCCAGCCGGGGGCCAGACCAAGTGCCGCCCGCGGGGGGGGGGCACCATCCATCCGCCCTCGACCCGCCCCTGGCCGAGCCCCCCACCCCCGCGGTCCCCTTCCAATCCGGCCCTGAAGCTCCGCCGCCTTTCTCTCTGCCCCCTTTGCCGCATTGGTACGGTCGCCTCTGGCCGTTGGAATGAGCAGCGAGTCGCCCGCGCTTGAGGCTGTTTGTAAACCTGGGGAAAAGGAGATAGAGAAGGGGGAGATCCGCTTCTGCCCAGCGGGCCGGATAAATGTCTTCCGGAGGCCTGATTTGGCCCCCGGGCCGTAGTTTGGGGACCCCTGGCATAGACCCAGCTAGTGGTGTCATGTGAGGAGACGACACATGAATACTTGAAGCTGCCTTATACTGAATCAGCTGATTGCTCCACCACAGTCAATACTGTCTACTCATACTGGCAGCAGGCTCTCAAGCAGATGTCTTTCACATCAGCTCCTACCTGATACTTTTTACTGGAGATGGTGGGGATTGAAACCGGGACCTTCTGCATGCCAAGTAGATGTTCTACCACTGAGTCACAGCCCTCCCCAAACATGTGCATGCTTATTGTTGTTGCTTTCACCAGCTGTGGCCAAGTGGAGTAGCCACTAGAGTTTGCCTTGGCTTTCTCCTGGTTGCTAGAGGTCCTTCAGAAATCAGCCATCTAGGCATTTTTCTGGTCTCACAAATCTAGTTGGCCCCTGAATGTCTAGGAACTCTCATGTTGAGGATGGAGCAAGTTTGTTTTCTGCTGCTGCAGAGACTAGAACAAGGAGTACTGTATTCAAAGTACAGGAAAAGAGATTCCACCTAAAAACAATAGGAAGAACTTCCTATGGTAAGGGCTGTTTAACAGTGAAAAATGCTGCCTTAAAATGTGGGTAGAGTGTCCTTTTTTTGGAGGTTTTTAAACAGAGGCTGGATGGCCATCTGTCAGGAGTGCTTTGCCTGGCAGGCGGTTGGACTTGATGGCCCCTGTGGTCTCTTCTAACTCTATGGCCCCTTCCGCACACGCAAAATAATGCATTTTCAAACCACTTTCACAACTGTTTGCAAGTGGATTTTGCTATTCCGCACAGCTTCAAATAGCACTGAAAGCAGTTTGAAAGTGCATTATTCTGCATTTGCGGAATGAGCCTATGATTCTATAACTTCATGCATTTCCTTCATCTCTGTAGAATTTTCACTTTCTTTTATAAACTAAAAAGGTATCTTTCAGCTTTGGGATAATAGAATAGTTGAGATAGTTGGGAAAGAGTGCCTTAGCCATCTAGTAAGTCTGTTAGCCTAGCAGGAAGTTGAAACTAGTAGTCTAAGCATACTAACCTAGCAAACAGACTGGCTCCTTTCAGTGGCACCTTTAGCTTTAAAGGCTGGGCAGTAGGTGAAGTGAAAGACGTCACCCCCCCTTCCATCATACCCCTGTCCCCAACCGTCCAGTCAGTCAGGCTTAGCACAGACCATTGGTCTCAAACTGGGGATTCTTTGGTCAGCTTTATGCATGCAGTGTTTATCTCGCGGGTGTGTGCTTCACAGTGCATTTATCTGTCTCAACAGGTTTGAGTGCACACAGCCAATTCGCCCCTTTGCCCGCCCTCCACTTCCATGCTCTATCTGGAGGGAGGGATTGCTGTTGTGTGAGTGGGGAAAGCCAGCAGGAGTGAGGGAACCTGATGAAAGCAAAATGCATGCTGGTTCCCTTCGCTTTCCTTGTCAAGTGGGGGAATTCACATTTTGCCAGTTTTTACGCGTAACCCCTATGTTAAGAATGGGATGACCCAGAAAGGGGTGGAGTCTGAAAGAAGCAGAAGGCTGCAGAACTCATGAGGTTGGAGGAGGCAAAGCTACCAGGCTGGGACCTGGATATGTTATTATAAGCCCTTAACACCTTGTTTAAGGTAACTGCAATGTTGTTGGGAACTAGTGGGAAGGGAGCTGTTTATTTTTTCCCCTGTATTGTAAATGTTAGAATTTATTGTTTCAGGGCTTTTTGTGTGTGAATGGTGAGAGTTCTTTTGGGCACCTTCATCATCTGTAATCCACTACACCAAGTTTCTAGAGATTTCAGGAGCCATCCACTAGCAGGAAATAATGGACTTGGCATTACAAGACTGTAAATAGAAGGACTTGAAATGCAACTTAACAGGACCGTGAAGTGTTTTGTTAAATGTTAATGTTTAATAAGTGTTATTTGTTAAGAAAAGTAAACCATTTTGTTTTTAATTTAGTTGTTGCATCTCCTTCCAAGTTCTGCTCCACCGAACCCACCGTTAGAGGTTACATACGCTCACTGTGAGGCAGACCACAAGTGCATAAATGGCTTTAGTCTCTGCTACCAACAAGGTAGGTAAACATGGAAGAGATGCTCTGCACCACAGCTGCAAATGTCCAGAACTTTGTTTTGCAAGGTACTGATCTTGTGACACAAGGTCCATCATGTCCATCAAGCTGCTGACAATTTCTGTGGCATGGCTCCATACTGAGAAATGCCTCTGGCATGAAGATGGGAGGCATGGGTAGGCTGACTTACAATTGCCCAGGAAACCATATCATTGGGACCATTGTACTTTGACCATAAACACCCTGTGTTGTTCCAGCTATGAACTGCTTTTGCACAAGAGGAAAGTAGGATATATGGGGACCTTGTCTTGCAATATCACAGCCTGTTGAATTAGAACTCTATTGTTGTCTGAATAAATGAACTGAAAACAGACTTAATTAAATGTTAGTTAGATTATTTGGGAGCGAGCACCAAAAACAATATGAAAAGAAGGAGGTAGCAATTTGCAAACATTCTGATGACAATAGTGAAAACTAATTAACTGGCACCCTTACTGTTCAGGGACTGAATATGCTAGGTCTGGATATTCTCATTAGCAGTCTGTAGCAGCAGGCATTGTAAACCACCGTTCTGATAGTGACTGTGGCCTTATTAAATCTGGGCTGCAGTTGATTGGTAGGTGGCATGCAGTCGTTTGAGTTCATGGTGGGAGCTCCCGGAATGCCAAAAAGAAATATTGCTACTGTTTGAGACTGCTACACTTTCTTAGTGACTAATTTGGCATTTGTTTATCGAGTTTTTGAGTTTGCAAAACTTTTCCCCCCCCTGGGTGAAAACCTCATTGACATTCAAGCAGGGGCTGCATTAGCCGTCACAGCTGGGCTGCCAAAAAGAAGTAACCCCCCCCCCCTCACATCATTAGTTTTGCATTGATCAGTTCAGGTGCCATTGTGCAGCATATAGATAAAGCTAATGGGATGTGCTAAAGCCTGTGTTCTTTCAGTCCACATTAATTTACCCAGAATAATCTCTTGTTCCGTTTCCGCATTCATTAACATGGACTACAGTTACTGATCTGCGGTTCAATACACGCTGTCAGGCCAGCTCAACCACTGACCAACATTTTAAACCATTGCTTTATTCATACAATTTGAGCGGATTCTTTTTTAACTGCACACCTCGTTGTTGTGGTTTCAAGAGAGGGGTGAATTAACTGTTCTCCAGTTGGCGGCATTTGGATTGCAAACAGCGATTTCAAAGGTTCAAATGAATAATTTCTCCTGCCCCAAATATGCTTGCAAATGTTACCCTTTTTGAATCCTGTTTGATGTCATTATTTCTCTTACCCTGTTGCTTTTGAGTCTTTCGTCCATCTCCTGGTTGTTGACTCTCTCCCATGCCTGTATTGCAAGTGAAGGACTTTACGCTGTTTCCTGCCTCAATGACAGAGGAGGACTTAGCAGGGAGTCAGATAGCTAGAGGGGATCAAGACACTGGGCGCCTTTTCTCTACCACTCTGACACTATCCATTTGATGTGTAGAGTGCTACTGTCAGGGAACTTCCTTCCTTCCTGCTTCTCCACCACTCTACCATTCCTGCACACACCTCCCATCTTGCATCATGTATGCAGAGAGATGCAGACAGCATCTCTCATATCCAGCAGTCCAGGGGTCCGCAACCTGCAACTCTCCAGATGTTCATGGACTACAATTCCCATCAGCCCCTGCCAGCAGGGGCTGATGGGATTTGTAGTCCATGAACATCTGGAGAGCCGCAGGTTGCAGACCCCTGAGCTAGTTAGATTAGAATAGAGAACCTATGTCCCCCCCAGCACATTCTGCTCATACTTAGAAACATAGAGTTTGAAGGGACCTCCAGAGTCATCTAGTCCAAACACCTATACAATGCAGGACATTCACAACTACCCCTCCCATACCCCCAGTAACTCCTACTCCATGGCCAGAAGATGGCAAAAACAAAGAAAGAATGAACAAAGAACAAAAAAACCCCACCCTCCAGGATCTCTGGCCAATCTGGTCTGGAGGACCCAACAGTTAAGAATGAATAGTCATTTTGTAAATAATGTTAATGTGGAGGGATGTCTTCTTTTCATGTCAGTTCCTGTTCCCTGTGCCACTGATGGCACTGTGTAGCAAGGGTAGGGTCTGGGAGTTTTCACTACTGCTTGGTCTTTTTAGCTGGAGATGTCAGGGATTGAACCTGTCGCCTTCTGCATGCAAAGCAGAGGCTCTACCACTGAGCCACAGCCAGTGGTGGGATTCAGCAGGTTCGCACCACTTCAGCAGAACCGGTTGTTAAAATGGTGCTTGTAAACAATCAGTTGTTAACTTATTTGAGTCCCATCACTGGCCACAGCTCCACATTTGTTGTGCAGTCCCTCTTTTAGATCAACTCTTCTGCATCCTCCCCTTAGTGGTCTTCCCTTTGTGAACATTCTCTCTTTCATGGCTACTGCTGGAACTGATCTGGCTGTATTATTAATCATTACCTCTATTTATATTTTATCTTGCCTTTCTTCCATGGATCTCACAGAAGTGTAAATAATTCCCCTATCCCCCCAGATATGATACTTACAACAACCTTATTATGTAGGTTAGTCTGAAAAAAAGTGGCTACCCCAGGGTCATTCAGTAAGCTTCATGGAAGAACAGGGCTGTGATACTGGGCCTGAGTTCAACGTTTTAATCAGTACAAACCACAAGAGCTCCAAAACGATATTTTTCTGAGCCATTGCCCTGGAAGTAGCTTATGAGAGGTACTTGGCTGATTCCCAATTTCTGATGCTCTATCTGAGGAATATTTCCCTCCAGCCAGACTGCGATATGCCTTTGCCCTCTGGATTTGAATTTCATTATCTTGATCGCCATCTAGTTTGATTACGGTAATAATCCTAATGCTTTAGGCTAATTTTAATATATCCTGATACTTTGGCCTGGAGCAAACCTTTTTTTTCCTTAGACTTTCCTTTCAGGTTCCTTGGACTCTCAGCACAACGTTCTTCTCACAATAACCATGCTACTGCAACACATTTCCTTCTCTTGGTTGTTCTTGTGTCCTATAAAACTCTGTTCAAATTGACATTGTTATAACCTGAGAAAAATGTGTTTTGTTAGACTGCTATAAAATTGAGTCAGTATACAAAAGGTGTCCTTATGCAACCATTACATTTATCACCGTTCCATAACATTCAGGTTGACTTTGTCCACTGATAGATCATGACACACACCTGTGACCCATATTTGTGGCATCATGGGAATTTCCCAGTGAGCCAGTTAGCCCATGTGTAATTCTTTACAGGAGGATCTTTATTGGACTGCCAGATTGTTGGCAGAATTTCAGAGACAGCAAGGGGTTAGGAGGATTGTAACTGGGTATATTGATAATTTATATAGTAAGCTAAAGGATTTGGGATAGTCTACTCAAGGTTGTCTTTTTTGTTTTTCAGCTAGTAAATGATAGGCCCTTGTTAAGGGGAAATCCCCCCCCCCCCCATTGCTAGTATGTGTTTATGAGTAATATAGATTTATCGCTATCTGAAGAAAGTGTTTATTGAATGTTTTAACATTGTTTTGTAACTCATATAACTTTTGTGATTTAATAGGTATGCTAGCCACCCTGAGCCTGGCTTCTGCCAAGGGAGGGCAGGATATCCAGTTGAATAAACGAAACGAAAGTAGTGTGTCATGAGAAAAGTGCTAGAGTTCTATGAGATATAATAAAAAGCTTCCGAAAGCTCAGATTTCCCACCTGTAGCAGTTGATGTGATTCTGCCTGATTCCTGTGTGGTGCCTGTCTTCTTCCATTCAGTCTCCACTAGAGATAGCTGGCTGCTGTGTCTCAAGCAGCCCAATCCAGAGCCCTGGAGGGCTGGGAACGGTGCTGCTGCAGTGGTGCCCCAGTGCCTGCAGAGGGAGCAGCAGTGGCATAGTGGCTAAGAGCAGGTGCACTCTGGTCTGGAGGAACCGGGTTTGATTCCCCACTCTGCCGCTTGAGTTGTGGAGGCTTATCTGGGGAATTCAGATTAGCCTGTGCACTCCCACACATGCCAGCTGGGTGACCTTGGGCTAGTCACAACTTCTCGGAGCTCTGTCAGCCCCACCTACCTCACAGGGTGTTTGTTGTGAGGGGGGAAGGGCAAGGAGATTGTAAGCCCCTTTGAGTCTCCTTGCAGGAGAGAAAGGGGGGATATAAATCCAAACTCTTCTTCTTTCCAGTGGTGCGAGGGGGGAGGAAAAAACCCCAAACCTCTCAGCTGCTGGAAAGGACTACGTAAGTCCAAGACCCAGGTTGCTGTGCACTTTCCTGCAAACCAGAGGTGGAAGCAAACATCGGCTCCACCCCCGGGAATGCCCCCAGCACTGTCCCTGCTGCACTGACAGGGCTGGTGGGGGATGCAGGAGTGCTCACAGTACTTAGCACCATGTCTGGGTGTCCCGGAGGGGTAAAGTATCCCAGGGAGGGCAAATCTGTCGGTGTGACCCTGAACTTCCTCCACGGGACAATTTGCCCTCCCCCCATCTGGATTGGGCTGTTAATGATCTATGATCTGAGTTTTGTTCCGAATGCAAAGTTGTATGATTCGCTGCTCTGGGGTTCTAATGAGGTGTGCAAAGGTGCAATCATCAGGGTTGTTAGCTCTGGGTTGGGAAATTCCTGGAGAGGATGAGGTTTGGAGAGGGGAGGGAGCTCAACAGAGAGAAATGAGATACCCTAAAGACCACCTTCCAATGCAACCATTTGCTTCCTAGCACAGAGTTTCAGATGGTTACTGCCTTTCAGCGTGGAGGTTCTATGTAGTCAACATCCCCGAACTCATGAAGACATGTGGAGTAGATTCTGCCGAGGCAAGTGATTCATACCTTTTTGCTCTGTAAAATCTTTCCCAGTGTATGCATGAAGCTTGACTTCAGTTCTGCTCCTGAAAAGAAGGGCTGGGAAGGGCTAGAACAGGGGTCGGCAACCTTTAACACAAAAAGAGCCATTTGGACCCGTTTTCCATGGCCCCGAAGATCTACCGAGCCGCAGAGGCGGCTTCACACGGAGCCGCCTCCGGTTCAGCCCCTCCACTCACTTTTCCTTCCAGCACTGCTCTGGAGGGCTGGAGGGACACACCCACTCTTCCCTCCAACCTCCAGGCCATGAGGAGCCACAGTATAAGGCTGAAAGAGCCGCATGCGGCTCCGGAGCCGCGGGTTGCAGACCCCTGGGCTAGAATAACTCCGCAAGGTTACTTTGCTCTAATCACTTCAGCGAAATGTCTTTGTAGCAGCGAGTCAGCGTTTGTTTCCTGCAGCCCTTTGTGGTGGTCTGGCAATCTATTCTTAATAAGAGGCTTCCCAAGGCCCCCCCCCCCCCCCCAAGCAATTCCCAGTTGCGGTCCTGCTTTTCTGTCTGCCAAAATTGAGGGCTCCCAGGTTGAGGAAGACAAGGAAGTGTCTGCATTCATCCCTGAATCTTCTACTCACTTGAAACAATGAAGAAGGTGTGGAATGTGTGATATTTCTGTGTTACAGAGAAGTCGTGTTAAAAAGTGGACAGCAGCAGAGACAAAACAACAACTCTGTGCTCTGTGTTCTACTTCAGAGGCTTTCTGTGCAACAGTCTCCATTGGCAACATCACAGTGCTTTTCCACAGCAACAAAACAGTGATGGTGTAGAACAAGGAGGCAAAACCTATTTTTAAAAAGGTAGGAGGAAGAAGCAATTGCCATTTTTTTCTGGGGGTCTTGCAAGTGCAAAATGCAATACAAAACCAACAATGGGAGTATTAAAAAAAATAAAACCTATCCTGAAGATGTAGCAACTGAGATTTCAAAAATAAAATGCGTCCACTGAATTTGAGCAATAGGAGAAAGAAAATAACCTGGAGGCTTCATGTGTGAATGTAGTTTATTCTTCCTGCTCTGTTTTGGCAAGTAGTATTGATTACAGCAGATGTTTATTCAAGTCAGGAGATTTCTGCGTTACAGAGAAGTAATGTTTCTTTGCTGCGTTCACTGCCACTTCATAGATCCTCCAGTGAAGTCTACAGCTCTTTCGGTCAGCTTCAGTACGAATTTTCCGCCAGTGTTGTTCTAGACAACTCCCAGCACTCTCCTGTTGACTCAGCTGCACGGCAAATAAAGGGCTGGTTCTATCCTAAGGATGTGAGAGGTTAATGAGAGGCAACCTTATTGGGAGCTTCAGGGAGCTTCATGTTCCAAGTTTTTTATTTATTTTATTTTAGTTATTTCAAATTTTTTTTTCAGGAAAGGTTGCCACTATAGCCTCAATGGAACATGTGTTTGGAATGATAAAACCCCCTACAGCAGTCTGGAATCCAGTAGGACCCATAATCTTTCTTTGTGGCACTTTAGTGTGTCCAGTACACAATCTCTGCATTACTCACCTGCTTTCTCACTTCTTTCTGTTTGTCTGGATTGTTGGCCAGTTTTACATTTGACACTGCAAGCATTTTGAGCTTTCCTCCTGTTCCTTGAGTACACAGGTGTGTGTCATTAATATGGTTGTAGAAGACAGAGTCATGTTTTAACATCAGATGTTTATTTTTTTAGCTTGCATTATGAGCACCTCCTGCTTTCCCAGTTTGTTGTCTACCAGCCTGCTGAGGGCCTGGGGGGAGAAAATATTGTTTTAAGTGGCACTATGCCATTTCTGTCATATACTTGCAAGCAACATCACCTCACTGATGTGATGTTAATGTGACTCTCTAGGATTTGGGCAAAACTTTGTGGTTTTACCACAGAGTTTTGCCCAGCCCATCTAGAGTTTTTCCCAGACTCCCTTCATGGCACACCAGTGACAGGATGTTACTTCTGGTGTCTACCTTAAGTCACATGGTGATACTGGCATAGTGTCATTCCCCCTGCCTACCCCTCACCCTCACCTTTGGTCACCAACCATTGGCTGGCAACCCTAGCCAGAATACATTTTATGTTTCCATTATATGAAAAATATCGTTTAGTATCATGCATGAATACAATCCTTGATCTCCCATTTAATTCTTGCCAGCATGAGCAAAATCCACCAGCATATAGCAGGATAAAATATATATATAGGGGCAATGGAACAGTTGGTTACTGGGAACCTTGTTTTACTCTCCTTATGTATTCCGACACAAGACTTTGGAGGTGGATTCTCATAAGTCTTTCATCCACCACAAATCATCTGTTAGGTTTGTGAAAAGGCCAGATAGTTCAGATCTCATGACAAGCATGTTTTCTTCGGGTGATGTCTGAAGCTCAGTTTGGCCCACAGTCTGAAACATGGATATCATCTCACTGATTGACAATGTACCTGCATTGTGAGTTCAAAAATAAAGCAAGAATTGGGCGAAAGTGCTAGTGTCCATCTCTACGACCTCGGCTGCCACCAAAGATGAACAGTTTTGAGATTTGGGTCAAGGTTTGTAAGCAGGACCAAGGAAAGAGAGAAATAGAACAGTACCACGTGTCCCATTGGCATGGCCTTGTTGACAGTATAGCTAGGATTGGCCCTTTTCTTTTGGCTCCACCTCCTACCTTAGGTACAATCCTTGTGGTGAAGGAGAACAGAGCAGGAGGTGGCTTTCTCCCACTGTGGCAGCAATGGCAGCTCTTGGGCCCTGGCAACTGGCCAACCACACCAACTTGCTAATGTTGGGGTATCCCAACAGCTTGTATGCACTCGTGGTCCCTTTGAGTTCTCAGTTCTGCGCACATTCCCCCCCCCCCCTTTGGAACTCACTGCATTCTCAAATCTGAGAATGTGCAACATTTCAAGGAAAGCGAAGGGAATCAACACGTGTTTCCCTTTCTTTGGGTCTTCTCACTGTTCCCAGATTTCCCACACAAGAGCAGTTTCTCCCACACAGATTGAACAAGGAAGTGGGGGTTGGGCCAAATGGTGGATCAGCTGTGGACACTTTGCAGTGGGTTTTTCCCATTCAAACAAAATGCTGTGGGGAAAACTGTGTGTGAGGCACACAGCGACAAAGTATGGACTGCATGCATAATGGTAGGGTGTGCCGTAGGTTTTGGTTTGCATTGTTTTCCAATTCTGTAATCCTAGTATTGTGGCATTGCTAATTGGATAGGTTATGCTTTCTCATTGAATTGTTTTCTGTATTTTTTAATCTACCTCAGTGAGGAAGGCAAACTATAAACAAAGTGAATTAATGTTTAAAAAATTACTTGGGATAGTAAAATTAACCTTTGTCAGTAAGTCACTGATTATTATACACAGTAATATGTATATTTAACTCCAGCCCCTGTGCTCATTTTTCATGCTGAAAATTATACCCCAAGTTTTGCAAGCTTACAGACGCCTAAAGGAACAATGGACAAAATCTGTGATTAAAATTTAGACTGGGAAAACTGTAGCACTGTAAATATCAGTAATGAGTGCTATAAATTTCCTTGCTGTTAATCTCTTGTGCTAGATACCACATATATTTTAAGATCAGTAGCTGTAACAAGTTGGCATGGGATTGATACAGAATATAAGGCTTGCGATGTGAAGAGAAAATAAAACCTATCAGCTAGAAAATGGAGAAACATCTCACATGGAAAAGAGGGTTTCCCTCTTCAGTGATTTGGGCAAGCATGTTCTTGCTGAATATCTGTATATTTAAACTTTTAATTGATTGTGCTGTACATTATTGCAAATGTCTGAAACAAAACTGGAAGAAGAAAAACTGGATTCCCTGCTCCCCCCATTGCAACCAATCCAATTGGGAAGCATCTATTGCATGTATCTCAGGTAAAGATTTTCCTAAGGTTTCTGTCACTGCCAGGAAGCCCTCTTGGGAATGGCAACGTAGCATGGCTGCAGTACTGCGTCTGCGTGTCCGGCCATTTGAACGGTACTGCCAGTCTGCTTGCTGGCTCCTGCAGGGCTGCTGAAAGGAGATCAAGCAGAGAAAGCATATTTCCAAGTATACACACCCTTCCCTGCCCTCATTTTATAGGTGAGGCTTACATGCATTGCTGCAGTGGTGAGATTCAAATAATTTATCAACCGGTTCCGGTGGTAGGATTCAAATAATTTAACAACTGGTTGTTTACAAGCACCATTTTAACAACCGGTTCTGCCGAAATGGTGCGAACCGGCTGAATCCCACCACTGCATTGTTGGTCCCACCTGATCTAGCTTCCCTCTGTAAATTCCAGACATCTAGAGAGGAAGCCATATCAGTTAATGTGGTATAAAGTGAGCTGACTAGAGGAGGGGTCATATAGAGAGAGTTGAATAGCGGTTAAAAGTGTTGGACTGGGGGAGGGGGGACAGGTGCAGACCCACACTCTGCCATGGAAGCACACTAGGTGCTGTCGTGTATATGAGAAATATGGATTATAAATACTAAATGCTGTTTATACTGTTGGCTTTGAACAGGGGCTGGCTGAGCAGGGGCTTGCAAGCCTAGTTGGGCTGAGATCATGTATATGAAGCACTTACAGCCCCTGAGCAATATGGATTATAAATACTAGGCATTATTTATACTATCGGTTTTGAATTGGGATGTGTAGGCTTATACCCTGTTTCATATAAAGACCTAAGTAAAATGGTAACTTCATCCACCATTTCCTCCCCTCCCCCTTCCACATGATCCATGCCCCCCACTCTTCACAGTCTGGTCCGTACTAGATAACGTGTGGGGGCTGTAGAGCACATAGAGGCGCCGGGGGGAGGGGAGGAGGAAATGGTGGATGAAGTTACCATTTGACTTAGGTCTTTATGTGGAACAGGGTATAGCTGTTAATGTCAAAACACTTTTGGGGCACGGTATAAATAGATTGACTGAGTAAATGCAAGAAAACCCAGCCCACAAATTGCTGAGCTTGTAGTTTTGACTTTTGAGCATCTGGTAGTTCGTGTTTCCAATTAGCACTTGCTAGAAAATAGTAAAACTCCATCAGGGTGCTTCTTGACTCAGCTGCAGCTGGATACAAAAGGAACTTTTGGTCCTGAGGTAAAAATATTTACGCAGTGCTGAAATGAAAATCATAATTTAAACAAAGCGTATATTCGTTCCTTTATTGACCTCGTAAAACATCGTTGCTGTAAAAGAGATTTAAGGTTCAGGGAAACCAGGGACATAAATAGGACAAGTGCTGAGCTTAAGCAGATGTGAGATTTGCTTTACACTTCACATCATGCAACAGGATTTGTCTAATGCAGTTTTAGGCAGCCTCTTTATCAACAACATTGGCCAAATGGCAACACTTGATTTATCTTTGTTATGACTAGTTACATAAACTTCTTAGGTGTCTCTCTCTCCCTCCACTTCACCCAAAACACAAACAGGTAATCATCAGCACTATCTACAGCAATGTTCAGCTCTGTGGTGGTTCCCTGTCTGCCTTGGGTTGAACTGTTAGTTCATTGAGATGGCGCAAAATGTTTCATCCAATTGTGCTGGACCAGCTCTTTTCAATCATATTTGTGTCTTGACCTTTAAAGAGCTCAGACTGGCTTCCTGAAGCTGCAGGAAGTGTGACGCTGAAGAATCCTCCGGCAAGGACACAAAAGAGTTAGAGACACATTTTCCATTTACACAAAAAGACAGCCATGACAGAGGGGCAGAGGGACTTGGATTTGGCAAATGGCTTCCCAGTGGGCAGGAGGCCCTTGAAATGTGACCCCTGAGGCACCTGCCACACCATGAGTGATCCCTGATGTTACTGAGACAGCCCGAGCCCTTAACAAGGCATCAGATTTTTGCCTTGCTGAGGCAAAGATAGGGAACTGCAGGCAAACCTTTGTGCAGCTGTTTTGATGCAGCCATTTACCAGAACATGCCATCCAAAGAAACTATTATGTATAGCAAAGAGTATCCTAGCAAAAAGGTTCTTTTTAGGGTCGCCAACTAGTGGAAATTCCTGCAAAAATGTGGGGAAGGTCTTGGGAGGGCAGTATTTGGGAAGGGAAGGAATGTGATGCTACAGAGTCCCTTCTTCAAAGCTGCCATTTCTTCCAGGATAGCTGATGTCTTTAGTATGGAGATCAAGTGTAATTCTGAGGAAATGCAAGGCCCCACATTGAAGTTGGTAAGCCTAATGCTGCTGCTGCTGCTGCTTCTGCTTCTGCTTCTTCTTCTGCTTCTTCTTCTTCTTCTGCTTCTGCTTCTGCTTCTGCTTCTGCTTCTGCTTCTTCTTCTTCTTCTTCTTCTTCTTCTTCTTCTTCTTCTTCTTCTTCTTCTTCTTCTTAAGCTGCCAATCTCAAGCTGAACAGAGAGACAGTATTTATTGGAGCACGTGATGACTGGACTGAATGATGAAGATGTTGGTAGGAATTGCAGGGAAAAGGTGCCGGGAGAATCCCAAAGTGCATAGAGGGTATACTTTGCCTCCCAACAGCAACTGGCAACCTGCATGGTTTCTGTCCAATTCCTTCCTTTCTGAGTTTTCCAGGCAATCCACAATGCAGGCCAAGATCTTGTAAGAGTGCTTCACGAGATCTTAGCTACCATTTGGGTTGCTAACAGTCCCATTCTACGTCACGAAGTCCCATCTCATCCCTCCTGCCTCAGATACAGTGTTCTGCAGAAATCATTGATGGCTGAGGGCCCTGCCTTTCCAAAGTACTGAGTAATATATATCACACATCAACAAATTTATAGAACACTGCATCCGAGGTACAAACTTCAGCAGTAGCTATACTGGCTTGTGAAGCAACCCCTAACTAGTGGCTAGTAGTGCAATCCTAAGGAGAGTTATGCCTTTCTACGTACATTGAAACCAGTATCTTTAGAAGGGTGTGACTTTGTTTAGGATTGCACTAGCCTCACCTGGCTTTCAATGCTTTAAAAAAATAGTGTGAGGTTTTACATTCACACACCACGCATTCCTTTTTTTAGTTCTAAGATATTTTTTTTTTTTGCTACTTGAGAGTTCTTGCATGAAAAAGTTCATCTGGTGGGGAATTTATCAGAGCATGCGAGATTGATTACGCAAAGTTCCTATCTGGATTATACCCATTCTCCAATCTTTCTTCAGGATTGCGATCCAGTAATTAAGAAAATCATTGCATGTGCTTCTCCACACCAGTGGTGGGATTCAAATATTTTAACAACAGGTTCCGATGGTGGTGGGATTCAAATAATGACTGTTTAAAAGTATTAAAATATTTTAATATCACTTTTTATTTTAAGTATTAAAAATATTGATACTTAATAAAAATATTTTAAGTATTAAAAAGCGATATTTTAAATTTTAACAACAGGTTCTACAGAACCTTCGTAACCCCCTGAATCCCACCTCTGCCACACACAATTCACTTTATTGGGTTAAAATGCCAATCCTGCCATGTAGCATTATCTTTTTATTTATTTTTTTAAAAATCGTTACTTTGAACAACTGCAGACAGTTGAAAAAAAATCTGTAAAACTCCACAGCTTGGAAGTTTGGTGTTTTGAACTTTATTTTTATTAATTAAAATCTTTATATAATACCTTTCTATAATCTATATGCAAGATGGTCGTAATTACAAGAAAAGGTAAAAAATCGTAATTACAAGAAAAGGTAAAGTTTCCCCTTCAGTCGTGCGAATTCTTAAAGTACCACTGCAAAGCAGTGGATTTCTATTAGGGCAAAGGTGCTCATTTTTTGTGGGGTAGTTTGCCATTGCTTTCCCCAGCTATTCTTTACCCCCTATCTGTGTGCTAGGTACTCATTCACCGACCAAGGAATGGCTGGCTGGCTGAGTTGACCATGAGCCAGCTGCCAGGATATCTGACCCACAGGGGGCTCAAACTCCAGACCGTGTGAGTGGCAGTGGAAGCCACGCAGCTCCTAACTACAAGAAACATGTATACAAACAAAAATGTTAAAACATCATATTAACAAAACAACCATTTAGAATAAAACAGTATTTCAACAATAAAACAATTATTAACTTCAAATATTAATAATTCATACACACTCTCAGTGTGCAGTGGTTAAGAGAAGTGAACTCTAACCTGGTGAACCAGGTTTGTTTCCCCACTCTCCCACTTGAACAGTGGACTCTAATCTGGCAGAGTGGGTTTGTTTCCCTACTCCTTCAAATGAAGCCACCGGGTGACCTTGGGCCAGTCACAGTTCTCTCAGAATTCTCTCGGCCCCACCTACCCCACAAGGTGCCTTTTGTGGGGAGGGGAAGTTTGTAAGTCACTTTGAGACTCCTCAAAAGTAGAGAAAAGTGGGGTATAAAAAGTAACTCTTCTTCTTTTAAGTGCTTAAATTAAGCCGGCATGCTTTTAAAAAGTTGGTAAATTGCTTTAACAACCTGGGACCACAATGATAACTGTAAGCATTTCTGTGGATTGTGAAGTTCTCCCCTTTGATGAAAATTCTTGTTAATTGGCTATGTTTGGCACTGATTAAATGTACACCATATCTTTGACAATGCTCTGGAAGGATGCTCGAGAGGGAAACTCTGGAGGATTCAGTGGGAAGAATAATGCTTGGATGAAAGAGATAGCACACAATGAGAACCTCAAGGTTAATTTATTAACCAAGGCTTCCTTACAATACCTTGATTTATCAGGGAAGTTCAGCCAGCTGGTAGAAGAGATTTAATGGATTAGCTACTTTTCAATTACGCTTTCTTCAGAGTTTGCTGCCTTTTCAAAGAACGTGTTTGTTGTCTCATATATCACAACCGACCCTGTTCAAAATGAGAGTGGAAAAGACAGGAGGAGATTTTTTTAAATGTAGAGAATTGGTGTGTAAGTGAGGGAGAGACTTTGAGCTTGGAAGTAGAGACATTTGTGAATTGACTAGTGATGTTAAATGATGGTTCAAATGCTATTTGAATGTGTACTGTGCAAAGTTTCTCCCTTTCTCTAGCAAGGAACTGCTTTACACTTTAATAAATTATTGTTGTACTCCATCTATACATTATTTGGGAACAACATGAGGACTGTGTATCACATGTGAAATGAGAGTTTTGTGCCTCACAAATGTGCATTGGGTCTTTTCTGCTTATGACCTCAGCATGCAGGTAGAAGCAACTCTAGCCTTTCCTCCCATGCTGTTTTTGCATCCTCAGACTGCCCCATCGAAAGTTGCTATTGGGTGCATGGTGAAACTTTTAGCCATGTAAGTAATGTGATTTTTACAACAGAGAGAACCAAAAGTGTAAGTTGAAGAGGAGGAGGAAGAGGAGGAGGAGGGAGTCATTTTGGCCAAACACGAGAAAAAAGTCCTGAGCAAGTGAGACAGTAAAGCAGAAAGAAAGCCCCCCATTCTGGATGGGTAGCCGCACTTAGGTATGCACATAAGGAGGTGTCCCATAAGGTTGTGAAATGCCCTCTACAAACAATGTCCTGACCTTTAAAGAGAGCTTAACAGGATGCTATTTACCTACAAGCCTTGAAAAGTGACAGCTCTCCTTTTCCAACCTTACTGCCTTCTGCAGACTTTTCAGCAGGCTGAGAGAAATTGGTCACCCAAAGAGCCAAGGGGCTTTTAGGAGGTTGAATCTGGGGTTCTGAACTGGATCATCTAACTACTACACTATTCTCCTGTACTGTCAAGTTAATTTCCCACATTCCTCTGCACATTGGGTTCCAACTAGGGGTGTGCATACTGATATTCCAAGCCAAAAGAGGCACTATTTAAACAAAACTGAAATCTGGAAAAACTGAATATTTTCTGTTTTTTCCCCAAGCTATTCATCTTTCCTCATAGCTTTGTGGAGCTGTTCCCTTTTAAAGGAAATGGCTGCATTCTACTCTTCGGGGAATATTTCTAGGGACCCAGGGTGCAGTTAATTTTTAAAGTAGAGGCTCTGAATTTTCAGAGTAGCTGCTGGTGCCTCTCTTAAAACCCCCACCAAGTTTTGTAAGGTTTGGGTTCGGGGGGGTCCAATTTTATGGGACCCCATTTTTCCTCCATTGGAGGCCATCATGGAGGAAAAATTGGTCCCCTCACTGTGGGGGCCAGAAAATTGAACCCCCAGACCCAATATTTACCAAACTCAGTGATTCTTCTAAGGAGAGTCACCTGCAGCTATGCTAAAAATTTAGTGCCTCTACCTTAAAAAACAGCCACCCCCAGAGTTTGGGAAGATTCCCCAAAAGGTATATTGGACCTGAAAAATTTCAGCTCTCTGAAAAAAAAACCTGAAAAATTTTGGATCCATTTAACCCAAATCTGAAAAATACCAACACCAACAACAAAAAAGGCATATACCCCTAGTTCCAACTGGGATAGAGAAGAATGTCCTTTTCCTTTAATGGAGGTTTGATGGGATGCCATTTGCCCAGTGTCGTTATTTACTTCCATGCCATGAAGAGCTCTGTCTAACTTCACTGTTTATAATCTGTAATCTGCCTTGAGTGTCAGTGAGAAAGGTGGATTACCAATAAATAACTTCTACATATTGTCTATTAACGAACTGGACATTTTCCACCAAACTTGTTGGTATGATTCTATCTTCTTTCCCCTGTTCCCCCCCCTCCCCCCGAAAAAACCCTTTACCTTTGTCTTTCCCTCATCTTCAGATGTGATGAAAATGTGTTGTCGATCTGATCAGCAGCTGCTTTCTTTATCTGGCGAAGCTTTTATGATAGTAATAGTTAGCACAAATTCAACAGGTGCAGTTCTCTTGCTGCTGTTTCTCTGGGCTTAGAACAGCTGGAAACACCAAATTGATCATCTAAGTAACCTTTGTAGGGTTCCATGCAAGAGCACTATAATACCTAAAAAGAAAAGAGTCCAATCGCTTTAGCATAAAAATTCACCCACCATTTAAATATCTGTAAAGCTTTCAGAGAATTCAAAAGCCATAAAGCCTACATCATAATGAGTTTTGCTTCCTGTTAAGAATGCTTCCCCTTTCTCAATATTTGCTTTTCTCTTAACCTTAACAATATTTTCAGTGCTGTGTGCCGCCTGTTTTATTATAAGCACAAAGCATTGCTGAAAATGCCCTTAGATTTTGGCTCTTTATATGCTGACATTAACAGTTTTAAATTTTTTAACATTTGCCGTGCTATTTTTTGGCAGAACTCGGGCTGGTGGGTGGAACTTAAATATCATGGCTTTTCTCTCTTTCCTCAGTGGCTGACACAGGATGTTGCACCTGCTTTTCACACAAGTATGAAAATGCCATATGGATTCCTCTACATCCCCCCCCCCCCCCCGGCCCCGGCTGAACCTCAGCAGTCTAAGCCCAAGTTGAGTGCAGGATTTTACATGGAAACACACCCAGTCTTCATTTTTAGTTTTCTCTTAGGAGGTTAAGAGCTCGTGTATCTAATCTGGAGGAACCGGGTTTGATTCCCCGCTCTGCCACCTGAGCTGTGGAGGCTTATCTGGGGAATTCAGATTAGCCTGTGCACTCCCACAAACGCCAGCTGGGTGACCTTGGGCTAGTCACAGCTTCTCGGAGCTCTCTCAGCCTCACCTACCTCACAGGGTGTTTGTTGTGAGGGGGAAGGGCAAGGAGATTGTAAGCCCCTTTGAGTCTCCTGCAGGAGAGAAAGGGGGGATATAAATCCAAACTCCTCCTCCTCCTCTTCTTCTTCTGCTTCTGCTGCTGCTGCTAATTTGAAATTTTAAATGTTTGTTTTGATTGGAGAATAAGTTTTGGAGAATTTAGTAAAACCACAGTGAGAAGCCTTAAGTTTATTAAGTAACTTCTGTAGCTTAGGGATTCAAGGAGGTCACTGGAGAGGCAGTGTCTGATGACTCTATGCCACATTAAATCTTGTATGAGCGCTAAAGGCGTTGAAAGTTAGTGTTGTCGGATTTGTCTTACTGCTGAGTAAATGCAAATAAGATCAGGCAGTTAGCAACGACCAACCTCCGCTTCTTCTGCCCCAGGACTAAACATCAAATGGGTTTGTTTGTCACCCTGACTAGTCAATATGTTGACCTAACAAGTAATCCTGTTATAAATCTTATACCAACTGAGTAGGCTCATTTCCCCCTTCCTTTCTCATAAACATTAAAAGAATGGAAAATGTTCTCTATAGTCACTGTTTGATTACATAGTGACTCTTGGTTTGAATTTTTCTGAATTGTTTGCGGGAGATGGGAGAATTAATTCTCTGCTTGGGTGCTGTGTGGTCTGTGTGATCTGTGTGATCCTCTGTGTGGTCTGTGTGATCCTCTGTGTGGTCTGTGTGATCTGTGTGGTCTGTGTGATCCTCTGTGTGGTCTGTGTGATCCTCTGTGTGATCCTCTGTGTGGTCTGTGTGATCCTCTGAAGTGATCCTCTGTGGTCTGTGTGATCCCTGTGTGATCCTCTGAAGATGCCAGCCACAGATGCAGGCGAAATGTCAGGAGAGAATGCTGCTAGAACACGGCCATACAGCCCGGAAACCACACAGCCCGGAAACCACACAGGCCCGGAAACCAGCCACAGATGCAGGCGAAACGTCAGGAGAGAATGCTGCTAGAACATGGCCATACAGCCCGGAAACCACACAGCACCCAAGTGATTCCGGCTGTGAAAGCCTTCGACAATACAATTCTCTGCTGTTCACCACTTTTCATATTCTCAGGGGATTGGCCTTTCCCTCACCTTTTTATTTGTGAATAAGGAAGTGCATACATTTTCACCTTTTTTTTACAGCATGTCATCACTTCTAGCAAAAATGGCAATTAGGATGCAGTGTTAACATACTGATTAGTATGAATTATTCCAACCTATTTTGGTTGCTTGCATTTGCGGTCAGAGGGTAGACACTCTACAGCGTACTCCTAAACAGAATTACTCTGTTCTAAGTTCATTGAAGTCAATGGGCTTAGAAGATTGTGCCTCTGTTTAGAGTTTCACTAATAATTGTGTGCCGGTAGCAACCACAAGTCCATGGGGTTTTCAAGGCAAGAGATGAGCCCAGGTGGTTTGCCACTGCTTTTTTTGCATAGCAACCCTTGTCTTCCTTGGTGGTCTCCCATCCAAATACCAATCTTGGTCAATGCTGCTTAGCTAAACTGGGCTGCTTGGGCAGCTAGGACTTTACCGATGCCTCCTAACATCTGTAATCCAGTGCCTTGAGTTTGGAGTTACACAGAGATGTGTGTATAGATGTGAGTGAAATCCATATCCAGTATTCAGGAGTCAAAATGCCATGCTCTAACCCAGCACACTTGTAATAGGTTCTTTCACTTCTAGTACTGATTGTCTGTTGTAAGATAATGCTGGACTTAACCAGATCTGAGCTGTGGTTCTTGCAAAGGGGCAGCGGACCTTAAGAAGCAGTGATTCTCAGCCTTCCTAATGCCGCAACCCTTTTATACAGTTCCTCAGGTTGTGGTGACTCCAACCATAAAATTATTTGTGTCTTGGTTCCTAAGACCATTGGAAATATGTGTTTTCTGATGCTCCTAGGTGACCCCTGTGAAAGGGTCATTCGACCCCCAAAGGAGTTGCGACCCACAGGATGAGAACCGCTGTTATGAAGGGAGGGACTCTCTGATAGGTAAGGATTATGATAACCTCAGCTGGCACACACATATATCAGGACTTTTAGCTTTGTGTTGAGTACTTGCTTACCCTCTTCGCCGCCCGCCCACCCACCCCTGATTGCTGGACCAAAGGAGACTCCATTTTAAGGCTTCCAACCTTTTGAACTGTTACTACTACTCCTCTTGTTTAACAGATGGATCACGCTTATTTAGAAATGTACATGGCATCTTTTAAAAGACTTTCTTAATCCTATTTGTCCTGTGTGCTGAAAACCTTCACCTGCTGATTTCAGAATATCAAGCTACTGCTAAAGCCAAAAGAGCAGGCTAGTCTTTTTTCTTCTTCTGGCAATTTGGCAATCATGTTCAAAGCATGCGCAGAGTGGCAGCGGGAGGCAAGAAAGACGCGCTCCACTGGCTAAAATCCTTCCATCTGCAGGAGCTATCCAGGTGATCCAAGCCATGGTTTCCCCATCTGGATGTTCTGTCAAAGAATGGTTTGCACTAAGATCCACAGTTGACTCTGGGTGGTACATGAGGGGGATTTGAAAAGGAATCACATCGCTTTCTTCTTGCACAGTCACAAGATATAGGTGGTTCCTTCTGTGGCTGCCGCTGACATTTCCAGCTGGCTGTGGAAGCCTCCTTTTATTTTTTACTGCCGAAAGGCTAATCTTTAGCAAAAAGCTGGTGGGGCTGGGAATTGCATTTGCATTGCAAATGGCTTGATTTGTTAAGCTTTTGTAGTGAATTAATTTGAGCGCCATGTGGCGTTTGTTTTTAATTGTGCCGCAGAATAATGATTCTCCTTTGGGGGGCCTCTCGGAGGACGAGGAGCCTTTGTAAACAAAGTGAGATGACTTCACACTGTGGGAGGCCTGCAGTTTGCTCGAGTAACATTTTGACATTCATCCGGACTTCACTGCAGACTTTCCCTGAAAGACCTGCAAAGCGTTGCTGCCAAGTGCTTTCATTTTAAATATTGTATGAGCTGAGGATATCGACTTGACATATCTGAGAAAACAGGGAAAAGTTTAATAATTAGGGTTGCCAACCTCGGGGGGGGGGGGGTGAGGCTGGAGACCTCCCAAGATTTCAGCTATCTCCAGAGATCAGTTCTGCTATGTCTGGTAATGGTGCAATGAAGCTCAGCAGACCTTAAGCATAACTTGTTTATTGTCTTAGAACACAACTAACTTACAAGTTTTGGAAAGAAGGCTGGTATTACCTATATGTGTGTTCGTGTGTGTGGACAGTTGAGTGAGTTCTTTTTGGGGGAAAGCCATTGAGTGAGTTCTTTTGGGGGGAAAGATTTGAGCTGAGATCCTTCCTATCATAGAAGAGAAGAAGAAGAGTTTGGATTTATATCCCCCCTTTCTCTCCTGCAGGAGACTCAAAGGGGCTGACAATCTCCTTGCCCTTCCCCCCTCACAACAAACACCCTGTGAGGTGGGTGGGGCTGAGAGAGCTCCGAGAAGCTGTGACTAGCCCAAGGTCATCCAGCTGGCATTTGTGGGAGTGTACAGGCTAATCTGAATTCCCCAGATAAGCCTCCACAGCTCAGGTGGCAGAGCGGGGAATCAAACCCGGTTCCTCCAGATTAGATACACGAGCTCTTAACCTCCTACGCCACTGCTGCTCATAGTTTTTAGCCCCTACAACACACACATTTTCTACTCCTTTTGTGCATGTTAAGATGCACAAAAGGAGTAGAATGGTGGCGAAGAGAATGATGTAAACTGTTTTGTGTCACCATTTGAGAGAAATGTTCCTTTCACTTTCCACCAACCAACAAAACTCATCTGGGGTCTTTACGGGGGCAGCCCCACAATTTTGGAACTCTAACTTAGACAAGTAACTAGTAGAAGAAGAGGAGTTGGATTTATACTCCCACCACCACCACCACCTTTCTCTCCTGTAAGGAGATTCAAGGCAGCTTACAAACTCCTTTCTTTTTCTCTCCCCCCAACAGGCACTTTGTGAGGCAGATGGGCCACTCCAAGGTCACCCTGCAGAAATGGAGGAGTGGGGAAGCAAATCAGGGGTCACTCCCCACTCCCCATAAGCCGCGGGGTCACCTCTTTAAAAGACACGGGGATCCTGGACGTTCCACAAGTCACCAGCGCCCACTGCGCAGCTGCCCGGAATTTGCGGCTCTCCCACCTCCTTGCCGCGCGGCAAATTAGGTCCTCTACAAAGAGCAACATTTTCAAAAACCCCACGGGTGTTGCGGGGTGGTGGGGAACCTCAGCAGTTTACGCGTGGCTGATTCGCTGTGACGCACAGCTTTCCGGCCAATCAGGAACCGCCATTTTGTTTAGGGAGGGTGTCCCCGTCAAAAAGTGTGCGCGAAGTGATGACGTAGACACGAGTCGACACCCTCTTTTAATTGCACGCTCACGGAAATTATGACATGTGCACGAGACATGCCAACATTGCTCTTTTGCTCGAGCTCCACGGTTGTGCGGCTTGGCAGCGTCCATTCACGGCAAAGTTGTCGGCGGTGTTAACCGAGACTGATTTTTACTTTCGTTTTTCTGCCCAAGCTATTCACTGCGGGTAGGTGCGCGCCCGCTGCGCATGCGCGAACTAAGCGTGACCGGCGATCTAATAGTGACGTCAGCATGTGCCGACATCTCAAAACAATGCATCTTGCGCCTTGTGATGACGTTTGCATGTACGCACGTGTGAGCCTATCAAAACCAACTTCTCGTGTCAGCCAATCAAAATGGAGGGCCGCCACTTCCACGTGCCCATGACGCACACGCCTGCCAGCCAATCAGAACGAACGATTGCCACGGAACTCCTGCTATTGCACCCCCGCGTTATTTCCGGATTGGCAAATGAGTGAGGAACAAATGTCTCCGTGGTCAAAAGCCGCGGAGGCTTTTCTGCGTGGGGCCGCTGCAGCGTTGCACCTTGAAGAGGTGAGCGGGGAGTGGCCCCAGGTTCACCAGATAAGATTCTGCCATTCAGGTGGAGGAGTGGGGGAATCAAACTCGGTTCTCCGGATTAGAGTCCACCCGCTTTTAACTACTACACCATGCAGGCTTTCCAACTAGAACTTTTTATTCTACTTTTCCTACTCAGTATGGAGCTCTCCACAACAAAGGAGTTTCTTTTCCTTTCCAAAGCAACAAGCCTTGTGTGGATTTTATTCCACAAGCAGCACCCCCCTTCCACAGAGCAAACCAAGCTCTAAGCTAATAATACTTACATAAAAGCAAGCCCGATGAGCATGCTGAGCTCATTTTTAGTAGAGCAAAGCATTTCAGCAGTCTCGCATCTATTTTTCTTGAAATGTCAAATGATTTTACGGTTAGTAATTTCTGCGTTAGGAAAACCAAGAATCTGCTCTTGTGCCTGATGCTTCTTTTCAATTTAATCACAGAGCCAAGGCACATATTCTTTTGTGGAATGGCTGTGAACTGGAATAATGTGTAAATGACTGATCTGGACATCTCACTTAGCTCTGGCATTGGGATCTCCTGCCTGTATGGGCCCTGCATGAGGCTTTCAAATTGGAAAAGGTAGAATTGTAGACTCCATCTTGCGATCTGGCATTTGTTGCAGAACGAGAACAGTTCATTCTTAAGTTGCTAACCACGAGGAAAAAAAAATAATCACATAAATAAATGGTTTCAGAGGGTAGCCATTTTGGTTTGCAGTAAAAGAGCTAGATTTGAGTCCAGAAGGGAGCTTGGCTCTTAAAAACGTATACCCCAAAAATCTGGTTGGTCTCTTAAGTGCTATTGGACCCGAATAAATAAACGACATGGTCTAATCTGGGGAGGAGTGTGGGGCAGGGAAAAAAATATTTGAGAGTTAAAGAAGATGGTTAAAAACTCATGTGATTCCAGCCCCAACATGCTCTTATTATATATTCATACAATAGAAGCCATTTAACAGGAATTCGTGTATAAATGTCTGTATAGCCCAGGGGTAGGGAACCTGCGGCTCTCCAGATGTTCAGGAACTACAATTCCCATCAGCCTCTGTCAGCATGGCCAATTGGCCATGCTGGTAGGGGCTGATGGGAATTGTAGTTCCTGAACATCTGGAGAGCCGCAGGTTCCCTACCCCTGGTATAGCCAGAATGAAATTTTATAGGTTCCTGCTGCAAAAAAGTCCTACAAGCATCAACCAATTAAATTGTGTGTGTAGAAGGGGAAAGGAAGTCAGACTAGAATGAAATCATATTCTGTTGAAGGCTTTCACGGCCAGATTCAACTGGTTGTGGTGGGTTTTCAGGGCTGTGTGGCCGTGGTCTGGTAGATCTTGTTCCTAATATTTTGCCTGCATCTGTGGCTGGCATCTGTGGTGTATCACCTCTGTGTGTGATACATCTCTGAAGATGCCAGCCACAGATGCAGGCGAAACGTTAGGAAGAAGATCTACCAGACCACAGCCACACAGCCTAGAAAACCCACCACAAACAAATCATATTCTGTTTCAATGAAAAACATTACATGGGAGGGGCGTCCTGCTGTTTGAGATAGCAACCTCTCATTGCTCATAACATCCAGTGCCCCTCTTGTGATCTTTTATATTCAAAATTGATGATGCTTTTTTAACACTTAACAATTGCTTGTTCACTGCATACAGTATGGTGACACACTTTAGAAAGAAGCACAAAAACAAAACAAACTGGATATATTTTTGATGAAACTTGTGCTACTCCCAATCTGCTAGAGAACCCCCCCTCGAATAAAACAACCACCTCCCCATTCGTAGAGGTGGTTCCTTACCAATTGCTGGCAAGCGGAGGAGAAATGAGCAATGAAGCTAGAGGCACTGGAGGATAGCTATAGATTAGACAGCAGCTGTCTATTTTAAATTCTATACCTGGTTTCTCCTGCCTGGTGGAAGAAAAAAACACAGAATCGTTGGGAGGATTAGACTATCTTTATGGAAGAAGGGATTATTAGTGTTTACTGTGCCTACGGATTTCCTTACATGAAGGTGCTCTAGACATGCTGTCAAAGTTTGTTCCCTCTTTATACAGGGATTATTACTATTCTGTATATAAGAAGATTAGGTAAAGGTGTCCTATTTGCTCTCCCACCCCAAATCCAGACAGAGGCCTGGCAGTCATTTTAAATTTCATTTTCCCCAGTGCTGCTGGGACAATGAGCAAACCCTAACCAATTTGTGTGGTAGAAAAAAAAAGAGACAGCCTGAGATGTAGCCAAAATAGAAGGGGCATATCAAACCAGGGCAGCTTTTAAACGACAAGATTTAAAAACCTTTGTGAACATCGTGTACCTACAGTTGGCAAATACATGTATGCATGCTGACGAAATGGACCACAAAATGGGAAATATACCTGGGAACCCACCATAGAAATTTTTTGGGGAGCATAGCTATGTCATATCTGTGGTTTGGTCTTTCATGTTGATCTCTGTACGCTTCATATGAGTCTTTTGTTTGCATTTGGTTTGCACACTGCATGTATTAAAATCACACTGCATTGCAATAAGTCACATTGTTTTGCCTGTGGCTGCAGTGTGGTAGTGTTGATATTTCTAAATCCTACTGAAGGGCTATACAAGGACTGGTGGTTTTTGTGGCCCAGAAAAGAAGGTCTGTGTGATGTACTTGTCACCTGTCATATCGGTAACAGATGCAGAGAACCAAATCTGAACCACCTGTCCTCTGCAAAGCGATCGGGAAGACCGCTTTCTCTCTCAGTCTATTCTACATAGAGTTATGAGGATTAATGCTGAGGAAAGGAGAACTTTGTACACCAGCCAGAGTTCCTTTCAGAAAGGTGGCAGGAATAAAAATATAATAGACCTGCCCAGTTTGGTGACTCTCCAAGCTGAATGAAGTCCACCATGGGGCGTGGACAGAGGTGGGATCCAGCAGGTTCTCACAGGTTCCCGAGAGTAGGTTACTAATTATTTGTGTGTGCCAAGAGGGGGTTACTAATTGGTGATTTTGCCACGTGATTTTTGCCTTAGTTACGCCTCTCCTCTCAGCAGTAGCGCACAGAACTTGAAGCAGTCTAGCAGGAAGTGCACCGGCGTGTGTGGCAGCCTGCGCCTGCGTGCATTCGTTTCCCGCCCAAGGACCGGCGCAGCGGCTGCGCCCTTGCCACAGCCCTGCCCAGGAATGCCCTGCCCCCGGAATGTCAGGCCACGCCCCCGTCGTGCCCCACCCAGCCCCACTGGCGCTACGCCACAGTTTGAATCGCAGCACCATGGGAACCTGTTACTAAAATTTTTGGATCCCACCACTGGGCATGGATCAGGTCAATAAATTGCCTTTGAGGGGCTGTAAAAATCAAGGCTTCTCAGGCCTAGTATTAGGGTTACCAGCTCTCGGTTGGAGATTTTGCGGGTGGAGCCTAAAAAGGATATGGTTTGGGAAAGGGAGAGACCTCAGCAAGGTATACTGCCATAGAGCCCACCTTCCAAAACAGCCATTTCCTCTAGGGGGACTGATCTCTGTAACCTGTAGATCAGTTGTAATGTTGTGAGACCTCCACCCACCCACTGGAAATTAGCAGCCCTAGGCCCCTAACTAGATTGGCCACAGTCTTCTTCTTTGGAGGTTTTTAAACAGAGGCTGGATGAACATATGTCGGGAGTGCTTTGACTGTGTGTTCCTGCATTGCTGGGAGTTGGACTTGATGGTTCTTGTGATTTCTTCCAACTCTATGATTCTAATACAAGATAAGTAGGCTCAGATGGACTTCGGTGGGTGAAAAACCTGTGCAGGTGACTTCTTATAGCTTTACTAGAACATGGGCACCTTCAAAGACAAAACATCATCACAACTTTATTCACTGAAATGGTTTGAAACACTGAATGCAAAGATCCCGAAGGGTTGCTAGGGAGTTTCAGGAGAACGATTTGGACCTTTCCCTGCAAGAATGAGTAATCATCTATTATTTTTTTATGACTGTAGCAAAATATCTTGAGGGACATTACTCTGAGTTATGGAAATAAATGCCATAGTTTCTGACTGTTGGCTGTATGACACATCTAATTCTCATTCTACAACTCACTTTTAATGGGGAGAAAACACACCCTCCCTTTTGGCATGAAAGGCATGAGGTTGTGTTTTAACATTATTCCCCACTGCTAAGAATTGGCAGTCAGTAGTTCATAAAGCTACCTAAAGAGTGAATCTTTAGTCTATCTAGAAGTGAGAACAAAACATCCTGCTCCCATCTATTCAAGCAGGCTGTGTTTCCTGAAATTCTAATCAGAGAAAGGTCCCTGATTCATCCCTTAACTGTCTTTTAGTTGCATTCCAATGATTCAGATTCTCTTGGAGGGGAGAAGGAGAGGATTATCCTGTTTTCTCCTATTTCAGGAGGTGCAGGGTAGGCTTTGCTAGCTGTGATCATAGGGAATCTAACACATTGGCTCAATATTTGGTGCGGGGAGGGAAATAGTTTTTTGATGTAGTTAAAACGCCGACCCGACCCCTCTGGGACCGTTCGCATGAAGATGCCTCTCCGTTTTTCCACCAAGCCTATCTGGACAAGGCCCACCTACCCTAGCGGGGGGAGGGGGAGGGGTGGCATGCAAGGGAGGGGGCCCGGCATTTGGGCATGGCCCACCCACCCTAGCGGAGGGAGGGGGAGGGGTGGCATGCAAGGGAGGGGGCCCGGCATTTGGACATGGCCCACCCACCCTAGCGGAGGGAGGGGGAGGGGTGGCATGCAAGGGAGGGGCATGAACGGTCCCAGAACCTCCCAGGACGACCTACCTGTCCTGCAGCCCTCCGGCAAGTCGCTGAGGCCAGGGGACACGCTCCCCTGCCCTGCGCGACCGCTCCGGAGTCGCAGGGCAGAGGAGGCGTGTCCCCAGGCTTCGGCGATGCACCGCAGGACAGGGCCGCAGGACAGGTAGGTCGCCGGGACATGGGGGGAGGGAAGGCGCCTTGGAGCCGCCGTTTTCCAAAAACCTCACTGGGGAAGCAAGGTTGGAAAACGGCAGCTTCGCGCCGCTTGGGCGGAGCGAGGGCAGCGCAGCTGCGAAGCAGCTGCACCCCCTGTGCGAACGGCTCCCTGGGGACGGCGTTTTTGCCTTAGAAAGGAAAGATCCTTAACCACCTGCCAGTTTGGTTCATGTCCTCTATGCTCATCGTGAGCAGGGAGTCAATTGTTCAGTGAGTAGTAGTCTGCCTGATGAGCAACACAAGCCAGTTTTTTTAAAAAAAGTCTTGCCATTTTGTGTTTATCTGATTAGTGATAATGGCAATTGATTCATCTGAGTTACCGGTAGGTACTCCAATGGTCAGTGGAAGACATTTTTTAATGGCAGCTAGTGACAGAATGTCGTTACATTATACCTCCCTAGGAATCACTACTAACCCCATGGTAAAACTATAGAGTTTCTGGTGATTCCTAGAGAGGCACAACATCCGTTCCAGATTCTGCCAGAAATGATGTCATACAGTTGCGGATGGCTATCCCACTCTGCATAGCCTCATGAGAGTCATAGTTTTCCAATCCCTGGTGTTGCTTATTTGCAGAAGCTGACAATCCATGAACCTGGGGAAATCTAGTTTACCTCCTGCACAGCTGCAAAACACCCACAAGTCAGAAAGAAATGAAACTCCACCATCACATCTAATCTTTTGCTGTAAAGTTGCTCAGCACGCTGTTTGTGTCAGGCAGTTGTATAGTGAGGCAATCTGGTTCCAGGTTCATGAGTGATTGTGGCTGTCAAATAGTATGTGTGCCTGTTGAATACATTTGCCAAAGTTCTCAGCATCCTCACAGAAAACAAGGGACAAATGTGCACGTCCCATTTAAAAGCACTTTTCAGGCCTTCTCTAGATGTCAGTAGAAATGAAAGATTTCTAATATATGAAAAACAAACTTGCTTGTCCAAGGTTTATGGACAGATGGTTGACAAGGTTGGTTGGTTTACAATTACATTTTACCTTCCTATACTGCTCCTAGGGTTACCAATAGACCTGGAGAAAAAATAGGCCTGTTCCTTTAATACAGGCAAAATGTGTGGAAATGGGCCAGTGAAACTTTACATAGCATGGAGCTAAATGACATCTGATAATTGTTTACAGATCAAAGTGATATTAAAGGGAAAGCTGGAGGGAACAGTTTAAAAGTTGGCACCCCTAAAATAATGTTCTTGTTCTGCCCGTAGGTACCTTTGACAAAGAGAGCTGATCCTCCTGGGATGTAGCTGGACGCAAGAACATTCAGCAAAAAAGAGAACAGCATTTCAAAGACACGAAGCGTCCTCTTTCTTTGTTGGATGTAATTAAGCTAATGTTTTTACAGACTTTGAAAAATTACCTTTCTTTCAAAGTTGTAAAATTATGAGGCAAATATAGTCATACAAATTACTTATGAAAGATCCACAATTAAATTTTATATATGAGAAAGAAAAACAGTCTTAAATTTGGAAAGCAGTGTACATCTCCATTAAGAACATATATTGCTTTTACACTGGTGTAAAGGTCCCTATGCTTACCCTCCTCCCTCAAGAACTTTGAAGGGTATGGTTTGGGGAGGGAGCCAAACATTCTCTGCTAGAGATCACTGCCAGGTTCCTCTTGGCCCCTGACAGGGGATGGGGGAGGAGGAGGGTTACCAGATGCAGGTTAGGAAACTCTTAGAGTTTCTGGGATAGAGCCTGGAGAAGACAAGGATCCAAGTGGGGTACAGTGCCACAGAGGCCACCCCTCCAAAGCATCCCCTTTCTCTGGGGGAACTGATCTCTGTAGTCTGGAGAGGAACTGTAATTCCAGAGGATCCACAAGTTCCACCTGGCAGCTGGCATCTCTAGATCACTTGTATCTCCTTCTCCCTGAGCAGACTCCAGGACTGTGGAGGGAAGATGCCATCAAAACTAGCTGCTGAGGTGCTTAGGTGAGACGTGTCGCTGGTCAGCAGAGGAGAAAACATCCCAGTTGGATCCTCCTTTGTTGGAATAGTTTAGAGCAGTGATGGGCAACCTTTTGAGCTTGGTGTGTCAAAATTCGCCAAAAAACCGAGCATAACTTGGGTGGTGTGTCACTTCGAGAAAAAAACCATAATTATGCGATATTTATAGTTTAAATAACAAAAATGTATAATTGTAATATATAACTGTATTTAATAAACCAAAAACTAATTATTTAACTTTCCTGCTTCTCTGTTCATCCGTCAGTCGGTTTCTTTTGTTGGTCTTGATATTATTTAACAGTTCCAAAAGATTTCCCCTGGCTTCTGATGTGCAGGGTGAGAGATTCTCAACAAAGGCCAACACACCTTGCAGCCAAGGAGCACGACGGGTCTCCTTCTCGTGTATCAATCTGCCTGTCACTCATCATCATCGTCCAAGGCTAGAAGGGACAGGCTTGGAAAGGGATGCTGAGGTTTGGGAATTCCTTCTCCACAGAGGATCTCCTGGCACTTGAAGTCGCTGGCCCTTTAAGTGCCAGGCAAAGAGGTGCATTTACCCAACTGTGAGATTTTACTGGTTTCCAAGTTTCTGGCTCCAGCACTACTATGTCTTGGCCATCCAATGCCTTGGTGATTTGCTTTGGGGCTATGTTTCCTGCGCAGGGCTAGTGACTGCCCTCAGGAAAGTGGGGCCAAAAACTTGGACGATGATTGCTCTGGTTATGTGGTTGCTGGTAAAGGTGATCACAGGGCCCACAGCGATGCATCCCCCGCAGCATTCCGCTGCTCCGTGCTCCGCCACGAGTGTCCCTTGAGGTGCCCCCCCAGCTGTTCCCCGCTGCGCCTGTCCAGGCCTGGGGCTAGCAGCTGGCTCCGCCACCTCTTCCTCTCCTCCCACCCGCCTTTCCCCTTCCTGCGTAACTTGCGCCTTCACAGCGCCTCCTCGCCTTCCCCTAAGAAACTCATCCCTCCAGTCGCGAGCTCGTCTTCTGCACCCTCCTGCTCCCTTCCACCCTTTTATCCCCTCCCCCCTGCGCCCTCCCCCAGCTCTGGTGCAGCTGGCGTCCCCAGCTGAGCAGTGCAGTGCTAATCAGTGGGGCCGCTGGAGCATTCCTTGGCCTGCCAGGGGCTTTCCCCACGTCTTCTGGGTTCGCAGGGACTCCTTCTGGCAGGGCGTCAGCCCGTGCCGGGGCTCCCCTTTTTTGGGGGGGAAAGCCCTGTCGCCATGGGGAACCCCTGGGGCCACCGCTGGCAGCAGTCCGAGCACCGGCAGCAGTCCGGGTTGGACCGAGCCTGGACAGCATGCGGCCCCATACTTCTCTGCATGTGGCCGTATGCGGCCGCGTGTCAGTGAAAATGGCTACGCGTGTCAGTGCTGACACGTGTTTCATAGGTTCGCCATCACTGGTTTAGAGGATGTAGTTGTGAGGGTAAAGTTGCAGAGGGAAGGGTACCACTCTGAGCTCCTTGGAAGAAGAACCAGGATAAATATATACCAGATAAATAAATATCTGAGAGGGGGGATATATTTTCACTTTGTTACTTCTTGGAACACTGTCTTAAACTGGCTTGACTTGTCAGGTTCATTTATTTAGGACATTTGTTTCCCCCTTGTCCTGCAAATTTTTATTTGAACTAATCTGACAAAAATGTATACAGTCCAGTGTCCACTGTCTTGTTGCTTTGAAAATGTAATTCACTTAACGAATTCAATATATGTTTTAATATATGTCTGTATGAGGTAACTGCCCTACAGATTTTGCATTTCACTTGCAATAATATCTGTAGTTTTCTTTTGTCTGTATTGAGAGCCTGCTCACTCTTTTTTTCAACATAAAAACTGTCAGAGAATACTGGGTTAAGAAGCCTCACACATTTGAATCTTTTGCTATAATTTGCCAAAACCACAGCTAAAAAAATGAATGGAAGAAGGCTAACAAAGCATCCTATGATTTGGTCTTTTCATGCTTCAGGTAAATTTACTGCCAGCACATAAGTGAGCAGTAGATAGGGTTGCCAACTCACATCCTGCTCTTACTTCTGCCCACTCTCCCAGCCTATGTGCAGGGAGAGTGCGTGGCTAGGTGAACTTCTGGATCTAGTAAAAGCTTCTATTTATTTATTTACACAATTTTGACCTTCTCTTTCTGGCTTATTGGGGCCACTAAGGCAGCTGACAGATTAAAAAACATGCATAGTGAAAAAGTCTTAAACACAATTTAAAGCTAACAAAAGCAGATCATTAAAAATAGTTAAAAGCAAAGCTAAAATACACATATTAAAATATCAAAACAACAATTAAAACATAGAAGAAGAAGAAGAAGAAGAAGAAGAAGAAGAAGAAGAGGAAGAGGAGGAGGAGGAGCAGCAGGAGGAGTTTGGATTTATATCCCCCCTTTCTCTCCTGCAGGAGACTCAAAGGAGCTTACAATCTCCTTGCCCTTCCCCCCTCACAACAAACACCCTGTGAGGTGGGTGGGGCTGAGAGAGCTCCGAGAAGCTGTGACTAGCCCAAGGTCACCCAGCTGGCGTGTGTGGGAGTGTACAGGCTAATCTGAATTCCCCAGATAAGCCTCCACAGCTCAGGCGGCAGAGGTGGGAATCAAACCCGGTTCCTCCAGATTAGATACATAAGTTCTTAACCTCCTACGCCACTGCGGGGAGGAGTGATCACTGAGGGAATGCCAGACAAAGCACAAAAGTCTTCCCCCACTGGCAGAAGAGGGCAACTGAAGGAGACAAATGAGTCTCCTTGCAGATAGAGTTTCAGAGTTTTGGTGCCACAACTGAGAAGGCCCCCTCCTGAGTTCTTCCCACCTAATATAGAAAACTTTATCTGCTTTAAAACAGAACTACATGAAATTAGCACAGTTACTAATTGCCTTCCTGAACATTCAGTGACTTGGCCTCTGTGGGTTTATTTCTACTTCTTCCTGTAACGAATGCTTTCAGAAGCCACCAGCTGGTTAAACTCCATCCATCAATTGGATAGATGTTTGGTTTTACAAGCATTTCGGTGATTTGGTTAGTCAAATTTGGTCCAGTGGGAGCTGTAACTTGACCTTCACATCTATATTAAGCTTCAGCAGTTGATCAACATGTACTTTGCTGTGCAAACAAATTTGTACTTTGTCAATCTAGACTGTAATGAAATCACATGCAATAATTTACCATGAAAATTATTATACTGGTGGTTCTCAAACTTTCAGCCTTCAGGGAATCTTTTTCATTATTATCTTGTCTTCTGAATGTACAACAAACAGAAAAAAATCTTTTGAATTCTATATTTCAAGGTGCTCTTTTTAATTCCTATCAGAGCCTTACTGAGAGTGCTGGAGAACTGATTAAATAAGAGTGTTGGAGAAAATTCTTCTTCCCGCCATAAAATACAAATTCAAACTGCAAGCTCTGTTACCTGAAGTAGTGGGAATCTCCCTTTTAGAGTGGAGAATCAGCCAGAGCAGACTCTTGGCTTAGCACAAGGTTGGGCAAGCTCAGGGTCTTTGTTGCCTATGTATACCAAGATCAGCTTTTGTAAAAAGTTCTGAAGGAGAGCAAAATAAAGCTTAACAAATATTCAGGGATTATAGGAGTACACTAGCATACAATAATCAAAGCAGCAGAACACACATACAGTCCTAGAAGAGGTGTTGAGGGGATAGGTTGGGATTAGTGGAGGAATTTGGGGGGAATTCTTAAAGGTAATAATGTACCAGATTCTGAAGTGGCTTTGGGTCCATGAAGCAGAGTCCAATGACCTGCACTGGGCTCCAAGGAAGCAGAGTAGAAAGCAGGTGGCATGCAGCAGAAACGGAATACCAAGGTAGGCTCAGAAGTAGTGGGTGAAACAGTGTGGCCAGATTAGTGCTTCAAACACATTGAACACTGAGTGTTGAGTGAGGGCCTATTTTATAGGGGAGATTGGGCCCTCTAGCCATGCTAAAAGAGCTTAACCTCTCACAACAAAGGGGGATCCAGTCTTTCCAGGAAAAGATGACAGACAGCCATCAATCTTAATGGTTTGAGTCATTAAGCTAATGGTTTGAGTGCTTTGCCTGATGGGCAAAGCTGGGAGTGCCCAGAGGTGAGCAGAATGTTGAGTCAATCGTAATTATAAAACAATGGCAATGTAAATAAGGTGGTCATTAGCAAAAGATTAGTCAGAGGAACAAGTTTTGGGGTAAATAAGGTTTAAAACTTGCCAGAATGGTCTAACTCCCCATGTAATGGTCTGCAAATCTAATCTTATGTTCTGTCATTGTTTTTAGTGTTCTGTAAGCTTCTCACAAAGAATTTGCATTTCTGAATAACTGTTGTTAATACGAATTTCATCTCCTTTTTAATACTGAGTTTTGTGATGGCTTATTGCCCAGAGAAATAAAAAGGAACAGAACTGAAAAATGAAGATGATGCTGAATAAATCTTTGCAAAATTTTACATTTATTGTTTAAAAAAATGCAGACGAAAAGCCTGTGAAGACAGTCTAAATACTTCTCACCCCCTTCTGTTTTTAAAGAGATGATCATCATGTATGTTGTTGAGTTCTGTAACTGCAGGAGGGAAAACTTTTATACCTGACTGTAGTGGGTTTTCCGGGCAGTGTGACTGTGGTTTGACAGTTTTTGTTCCTAATGTTTTACCTGCATCTATTGCTGGCATCTTCAGAGGCATGCCTGGGTTTAGCTTGATCCTGGAAACGAAGCAGGGTCACTACTTGGAAGGGAGATCTCTAAGGAAGGTTGTGCAGAGAAAGGCACTGGCAAATCACCTCTGCTTCTCACTTGACTTGAAAGCCCCTTTCTGGGGTCACCACATATTGGTTTTGACTTGACAGCACTTCTGTGTTTATATAAGCCATTCCCAATGTCTTCTCCAATGCTGCCAGCCCAGTAGCACTACCAGCGTCGTGGGGTTCACCTTAGTTACTTGGGAAGAGAACCACCCCTGTATGCACAGGCGTAGCTACCATGGGGACTTCCGGGGACAAGTGCCCTGGGTGCCACCTTGTGGTGGGCGCAAAAATTGCAGGTTTGTTTGTAGCTTTCTGTATTTTTTACTGTTTTCCCAATTGTGGCCTGCAGGGGGTGAAGTTTTTAGGCTATCATCAGGTGACTCTCCTGATGATAGCAGCCAAGTTTGGTGAAGTTTGGTTCAGGGGGTCCAAAGTTATGGACCCCCAAAGGGGGTGACCCCATTCTCCATTGTTTCCAATGGGAGCTAATAGTAGATGGGTCCTTTTGAGGGTCCACCCTACGATGACACACTAGAATCTTCTGCATGTTGCTTTGTGGTGAGGGAAGCTGATTCAGGACCCTTCATTTTCACCTTCTTTCAGGTAGATAACAAAAAAAGCTTCTAAGGAAATCAAGGAATCCATTGTGTTTAATGTTATGAAATGCTACCATAAGTTGACAGTACTGTATTCATAGAGTGATGTCACTTCCTGTTCTCTGTATTGAAAGTACCAGGCAGCCTGACATTTGAAACCCTTGCTTGGTAGGGGTTGAGGGTGAAGTATTTAAGAAAGTCAGAGAAGCCAGGAAGGTGTACTTTTGGAAAGAAAAGATCTGTGAAGACAGGAAATTAGGGCCACCCCTACTATGAAGATTGCAATGTTCAGCTGGCATGGTGGGGATCTGGCACAGCTAAGACGATAATAGTTATGTTTCACTGCTGGTTGCTTAACTTGCCCTGTTTCCTGTAAATACTGAGAAACAACACAAAAGAGCTGCATTATGGTAACTGTATGTGACACCAAGCCAACAGACTGGCAGGCAAGCCCATCTCTTAGCTTGCTGAGACAAAATGTGAATCTTTTAGAGCAAGCTATCCTTCTGCTTCGGAGATGTAATCTGAAGATGTTTAAAGTTGGCTGTTATTTAAAGCTGAGGGTATCTGTTTCCATTTGGAAAAGGAAGAGATGGAGATTTCTACTGGATATAGGGCTCTATTCACATAGAGAATCAGATCTTCCCAGATCAGCATAGTGTAGGGTTGCCAAACTCCAGGTGGGGAATTTGTGCCAATTTTAAAACACTGTGGCCAGTGGTGGGATCCAAAAATTTTAGTAACAGGTTCCCATGGTGGTGGGATTCAAACTGGCGTAGCGCCAATGGGGCTGGGCAGGGCACGACGGGGGCGTGGCCGGGCATTCCGGGGGCGGGGCATTGCTGGGAGGGGCTGTGGCAAGGATGCAGCCGCTGCGCCGGTCCTTGGGCAGGAAACGAATGCACGCAGGCGCAGGCTGCCATGCACGCCGGTGCACTTCCTGCTAGACTGCTTCAAGTTCTGCGCGCTACTGCTGAGAGGAGGGGCATAACTGAGGCAAAAATCACGTGGCAAAATCACCAATTAGTAACCCCCTCTTGGCACACACAAATAATTAGTAACCTACTCTTGGGAACCTGTGAGAACCTGCTGGATCCCACCTCTGACTGTGGCTCTGTCAGTAGAATGCACAGTATTATGTGCAGTATATGATACTGTTGTCTTTGGCCTGATAAATATATGGAGATCAAGAAAGAGTATCCTTTCTATTACTTCTTTCCCTGTCCTCTACAGGCTTGGACTACCTGATCAGAGCTTCCACCAAGAGAACTGCAAGTTTTTATGATGTATGATCCTGGCTGATCCAAACGTTTTCCTATTTTGCCCACAGTACATCTGAATTATTTAGAATCTTGTCTGATTTGAAGTCAGCTTAAAAGACAATGTTTTTTGTGAGGTCTGCTTTTGAGTTTGCTTGTTGGTGATTGAGTTTGTAATGTATTTCACAATGAAGGATATTCCATATGTTCTTAAGGGAATTCTTTTTAGTAGTTACGGACTCTTAAAATAGGGAGATGGCTCAGCATCTTATGACTTCTGTTTGGATGCATAAAATACACTGATCTTCTCAATCTAATGCAATGAACATTTGTGAAATAAGGATGCTTCTTCTTGATTACTGGGCTACAATGTAATGCAAAGGACCATTTAGACTCGGAAAGGAGCCTTCAAGGGAAAGGGATCTTGACCATGTGCGTGTGTGTATGTGTGTGTGTAAAGACACTGCAGACATTGCATGCTTTTCTGAAGAATCCCTAGGAAATGGCCTCATTGAGCCTTTTTTTGCGCATGAATACTGGCAATTTCATGCATTCTTGCCAACTCTGTATTTTGTAAGGGTAAATGGTCTGCCTTGGCATCGGTCCTTGAAATACTGTATGATTAATGTTCTGTAGCAACCTTGTTAAAAACAGCCTGCCTTGAATTCCAAGCAGTGAGTCTGGGATGGTGTAAGGAAGCAAAGTTTAGATAGGCAAGATTTAATTCTCTTGGGCTTCCTCGTCTTCAAGCCCAGTTTCTTTCAATGGCTACTAACCAACAGGATGAAAGGAACATTCTGCATCTGGAGGAAGTAGATATCTGGATTTCAGTGCTTGGAGGTAACACTGAGAAAGGCTGTATATACCCTGTTCGTTGGCCCTCCAGGACAACGGGTTTGCCAGCGTACAAAATGAAATACTGTTCTAGATGGACTAGTTTAATCTAGTATGGACACTTCTTAAGTTTATATGAAAAAGGTGTTCTAGTTTCCTGCTCTTTGCAACATGCAGATATTTAGAAGCTGTTGTGTGTTCCCCTATAACTAGACTGTCCACCCAGCACAAAGTGTCCCTGGGCTGCAGCCATTTAGTCACATGTGGGGCAGAAAATCACCCTCACACCCCCTCCTATAATGTGATGGTAACTTTGAGATGACCTGGTACAAAAAAAGTTGTTTGGTCATGGTGGGGGAGGGTGGCCGCCCATATGGGAAGGTGGGGGCGGAAAACTCAGTTTTTGCATTGGGCTACTTTTCCCACAGAAATGCCTCTGTCTGAAAGATAATGGACAAAGACTCTTCAAGCTCTCTAGATAGTTCTTTCAGCACTCTTGGGTGCATACCATCTGGCCTGGGGTGATTTGCACTCATTGAATGCAGCCAAGTGCTTCTCAACTACCTCACTATCCAGGTCAACCAGCAGCCCAAAGAAACACATCTCACCATGACATGCATTGAAGATGGCCATAGACCTGGGTGAAACATCAGGAGCAAAAACTACCTGACCAGAGCCACACACCCTGGCAAACCCTAAACAGCCAGTTGATGCCGGCGATGAAAGCCTTTGACAATACATGAAGAATAATATTTTTATTCTGTTCTCCCTATCCCTCCTTTCCCACATCAGTACATCACAGGAGTAGCAGCAGTGGCATAGGAGGTTAAGAGCTCATGTATCTAATCTGGAGGAACCGGGTTTGATTCCCCGCTCTGCTGCCTGAGCTGTGGAGGCTTATCTGAGGAATTCAGATTAGCCTGTACACTCCCACACATGCCAGCTGGGTGACCTTGGGCTAGTCAGCTTCTCGGAGCTCTCTCAGCCCCACCTACCTCACAGGGTGTTTGTTGTGAGGGGAAAAAGGGCAAGGAGATTGTAAGCCCCTTTGAGTCTCCTGCAGGAGAGAAAGGGGGGATATAAATCCAAACTCCTCCTCTTCCTCCTCCTCCTCCTCTTCCTCCTCCTCCTCTTCCTCCTCCTCCTCTTCTTCTTCTTCTTCTTCTTCTTCTTCTTCTTCTTCTTCTTCTTCTTCTTCTTCTTCTTCTTCTTCTTCTTCTTCTTCTTCTTCTTCTTCTTCTTCTTCTTCTTCTTCTTCTTCTTCTTCTTCTACTTCTTCTACTTCTTCTTCTTCTTAAGGCAGCCTGAAGTGAGAAGAAGGTCAAGTGGTTGCCTAGTGAGACGAGGTTAATCTTGAGTTCGATATCAGTCCTTTTGCCTAATGAGTGGCTGTATCGAGGATGTATAAATAGTCTTACTAATTACTCTGATATTAATATCACCGCCAGTGTTATGAGGTTTCATTACACCAGGAGTGGGAATTGGCATTGCTGCGAAAACGAGGAAAACTGTCAACAGAGTCAAATGAGAACAGAGTCCCAAGAGAACCCGCACCATATGTACGCTCACGTGTGCTGGCAGATGCAGGCTTGTTTGGTTGGAGCAATGTGGAAATATTCAGTCCATGATCACAGGTTGTGAGAGCTGTCTTTGAATGCGTATTTCCTCCCTCCTGTCCCTTGACCAAACAAAAGCAAAGTGACTGATTAAAATATTATAAATGCATTTGCTTATGTGACTCTTGAGTCAAAACAAGATTAAAATTAAGGCAAGTGCCACATTCCAATTGATACGTTTGAAAAACAGTCATCCTTTATAAAGTTCAGGAAGGCACCTCATGTTACACTCACAACAACTCTAGCGATTAGTGTCAGGTTAGTGTCAGGCTAATAGTGGGGTAGATTCTAAGGGTTCTAGTTCTTGAGACATGTAGAAATGTTACGGTAAGGACACTAGTGTAGTTAAGGGAACTGGCTTTTATTGCTTTTTACTGTATTTTGAATTATTTTGTTGTAATTGATTAGCTTTTTATCAATGGCAACTGTGGTGTCAATGGCTTTAGGGTTCTACTTCCTGCGGAGAGCTGAGTTCCACAGGGCCTGTGAGACTGAGTTGTTCCACCGCGCCTTTGGAGTGGCCAGCCTCTTTATTGATGGGACCCGCTGTTTCACCTTTTGGGGAGGTTTTTTTATTTGGGTTTTGCTGGGCGCCTTTACTTTACTTTAATCTACTGTATTAACCACTGTTTTTAAAGGGTTTTAGTAGTTTACTGAATGGATAGTGTTTATGTTGTCATAATTTCCTTGTTGAGTCTTCTGTTGTACACCGCCCAGAGCCCTCCGGGGATAGGGCGGTATAGAAAACAATAAACAAACAAACAAACAAACAAATAAATATTGTCGAAGGCTTTCACGGCCGGAATTACTGGGGTGCTGTCTGGTTTCCGGGCTGTATGGCCGTGGTCTAGCAGCATTCTCTCCTGACAGATTTCGCTACATCTGTGAAACAGCATCTTCAGAAAATCTGAAAGATGCTACAGCACCCTGATGGTGGCTAAGCAGCTATCAGGAGAGAGAATGCTGCTAGAACACGGTCATACAGCCCGGAAACCACACAGCACCCCAAATAAATAAATAGTTAAAAGACACTCTAGGCATTAAGCTAAAAATGACTTATTGTTGTCTCTCTCAGCCTCATAGAATCTTTATTGGCCAAGTGTGATTGGACACACAAGGAATTTGTCTCCGGTGCATATGCTCTCAGTGTACATAAAAGAAAATACATTTGTCAAGAATCATAAGGTACAGCACTTAATGATTGTCATATAGGTCTAGTAAGCAATCAGGAAACAATCAATAGTAATAAAAACATAAAATGTAAAATCATAAGAATAAATGAAATGTCAGCACAGGCTATAGTCATACAGTCATAATTGGAGAGATGGGTAATAGGAATGATGAAAAAGTAGTGCAGTAATTATATAATAAATATATAATAAATAGTTCTACATTACTCCGATTATTTGTTTAACAGGTGATGGCATTAAGGAAAAACTGTTCAACCCATGTCTAGTTGTCTTGGTGTACAGCGCTCTGGCGTTTAAGGAGTAAGAGTTGGAAGCAGTTTATGTCCGGATCTTGAGGGTCAGTAAATATTTTCACAGCCCTTTTGGCCGTGCAAGTATACAAGGTCCTCAATGGAAGGCAGGTTCGCAGCAATTTTTTTTTCTGCAGTTCGTTATTCTCTGAAGTCTGTCTATCAGTCTTGTTGGAGTTTGCAGAACCAAACCACACAGTTATAGAGGTGCAGATGACAGACTCAATGATTCCTCTGTAGAGCTATTATCGAAAACTTAGCTCCTTAAGGCAGTTTGAGAGCTTCCTGAGTTAGTAGAAAGAACATTCTTTGTTGTGCTTTTTTTTAATGAGAGCATTTTGATATTGAGTGACCATTTTTAGGTCATGAAAGGATATATGATGGAACTAGAGAACAAAGGTCTCTACTGTTGATACTGTATTTGTCTAGTATTGTGTGAGAGAGGATGGGAGGGTTTCTCTGAAATCTACCACCATTTCTGGTTTAAGTAATGTTCCAGTTCACAAAGATTGTTCAAGTGGCACCCGCAGAGGCTAGTTATTTCAACCTCCCACGTCTGTATCTTGGTTTCATGGTATCTCGAATGATAGGACCAATCACTTTCAATTGTATCATCTGCAAAATTTCAGTATTTTAACAGATGGATCATTTGAGATGCAGTCATTGAGTATACAGAGAGAAGAAGTGAGTGAAAGTACACAGCCTTGGGGGGGCCTGTTACTCATTTTAGGTGTCTGATGTAATTTTTCCCTACTTCTGCTGTTTCCTATCTGTTAGGAAGCTTGTGATCCGCATTACAAATATGCTCAGGTACTGCTAGCTGATTTAGTTTGGTTAGAAGAATGTCGGTCTGATAATTATTGAATGCTGAACTAAAGTCAACAAAAGAGGACCCTTGCCTAGGTCTTTGGCGCTTCAAGATACTGTAGGATATGGTGCAAAGCCATATTGACCGCATCATCTTTCGATCTCTTTGCTGTTATGCAAATTGCAAGGGGTCAACAGTGGATCCGTGATGGTTTCAAATGGTACATCACTAGCCTTTCAAAAGTTTTCCTTAACTTCACAGATGTTAGAGCAACTACGCTGGTCTGTAGTCGTTCAGTTCCTTGATGGAAGGCTTCTTCGGCACTGGGACGATAGTGGAGTGTTTGAAGCAGGAAGGAACATAGCATCTCTAGTGATTTGTTAAAGATTTGGGTGAAGATGGGGGCCAATTGGACAGCAGACTTTTAGGCAAGAAGGTGTTATCTTGTCTGGGCCTGGTGCTTTTCAGGCTTCTGTGTCTGTAATAGATGCTTGCACTTCCTTTTCTACTTGAGATCACCAGGAGTTTGTAAACCAATGAAATGGGTTTTAGGTATAGGAAGTTTGGCTATTGTTGGTGCATCTGAGATAGAGGTTGTGGAGAAAGGTGACTGTAGATCTACCTTATGAGGGTGGTATGCTGCTAACATGAATTGGGGAAACTATTTGTTCCCCCCTCTGAGCTTCTTGGCTGAAGAGCAGGATTCACTGGATAGTTAAAATTCTCTCAGCCCGACCTACCTCACCAGGTAAGGTGTCTGTTGTAGGGAGCAGAAGGGAAGGTGATCATAAATCACTTCGAGATTCATTAAAGGTTAAGCAGAAGTTAAACTTCTGTTCGCATAGTCAAGTTGGATGGATCAAAGGCTACACTGAAAGACAATCAACAATTCCAGACTAGAGTGGGTGCCTTTTCACCCCATTCTGTCAGAGTTTAGGCGATCAAAAACTACATTATTAATTTATCTGAATAGAATTCCTACTTAGTGACCTGTGAATGACCAAGGAGCATTTCCATGCCAAGATGATTTCAAGATAACAACTATACATTTGTGGGTTTTGTACATACGGCCCAGAGTCCCTTCATTAGAACAGGTTTCTGGTGCTTTAAAAATGCAGGATTCTGGCAAAAGAGCTTGAGGCATACAGCACTGTGATTTTTTGGAATGCTTCAAAGATTACCTGAACAGAACTTTAAAGAAGGAATAGCCTCTACCCAGCATTCCTTCAGGCCTGACAACTTGTGAAAAAAATTTTTTTTCCTGGGGTTGAAAAAAGACAAATACTCCCCCCTAGTGGTTGTGAAATTAAATTCTCTCTAGAAAAAAAACAACCCTCTCAGAGCTGGAGAGAAAAATAGAGCAGATTTCTGTAGGTATAAATTATTTCAAACCATCCTCCACATTTTAGGCAGCCAGATGAGTGGCTGGGGGGAAAATAGGTGTTTTTTTGTGTTTGTGTGTGAAAGATTAAGTATCTTAACATGCCGAAGTTCTCATAATACAGTAATCATAAAGCTCAAAGGCACCCAAAGTCTTAAATCTGCAAAGCAGGACTTTGATTGATTACCTTAATATCCTTTTCTGTGAAGAGCTGGAAGCAGTCTGCTTAGTATCACAGGTGGTCCATTCAGGGATTGACTGGCCCTACTTAGAACTGTTTAACTTCAGCAAGACTGTACCATCATGTGCCGTCAGATCCTTCTCACAGAGCAGACCGCAGAATCTACTCTACCAGGCACTAGAACTAGGGGAAAGTTTCATGTAGAAAACTTGTCTTCAAGACTAACACCCTAGGACAGTGTTGTCAAACTTGGACTGGAAATCTGGGAAGATTTTGGTGTGGAGCCTGGGGAGGTAGAGTTTCGGAAGGGGAAGAATCTCAGCGGAGGTGTGACGCTTTACCCTGCAAAGCAGCCATTTTCTTCAAAAGAACTAGTCACTAAAGCATAAAGATCAATTGTAATTCCAGCAGCATTCCAGCCCCACCCCTCCCGAATTGGTAGCCCTAGCTCAGTTCATGTGTGCAAAGAAGTGAAGCTATCTTCCTTAGGACATCTCCTAAGCTGCTAATAGGACCTTGGTGGGGAATTCTTTACCAGTCTCAAGTAGGATGAGTAAGTGGACCTTATCCCCAAATAAGACATAAGACATGAGAACAGTTTTTTCCCGAATGCCATCACTCTGTTAAACAAATAATTCCCTCGATAATGTTAAACTATTTATTATATACTTATTATATAATTACTGCACTACTTTTTTCATCATTCCATATTACCCATCTCCCTCCCACCTCTTATGAGCTGTATGACTACTTGTACCAATGCTGACATTTTGTACATTTTTTATTTTATTTTATTTTTATTTTATGATTTTTTACATTTTATGTTTTCTATTACTACTGATTGTTTCCTGATTAAGCTTACTAGACCTATATGACAATCATTAAGTGCTGTACCTTATGATTAAAGTGCTGTAAATTCCTTATGATTCAACCTTGACAAATGTATTTTTCTTTTATGTACACTGAGAGCATATGCACTGGAGACAAATTCCTTGTGTGTCCAATCACACTTGGCCAATAAAGATTCTATTCTATTCTATTCTATTCTATTCTATTCTATTCTATTCTATTCTATTCTATTCTATTCTATTCTATTCTAATACTTCTGCTACATAATTCAAAGGTAGAATGTAATGGGACTCATCACTGTGCCATAGGGTTTCAATTACCCCCTGGCAACTGGTAGGGGAGAGAGGGGAGGGTATCTTACCATGGCCGAGGCCTCGATGCCATCAATGCAGGGTGAGAGCTAAGATGGCATCCGGAGGTGAGCTGTATTAACGCTGAGCTCCTTTTTATCTTTCCTGCCTTAATTTCAAGGGCTTTTCTTTCTGAAATTTCATCTCTTTGAATGATATGTGTTTCTTGTAAACAACAAATATACACCTTTTTTGAGAGAGAATCCTCCCCCCTTCTTTTATTTGGACCATTTAAGCCATGACAAACAGTTAAATCAGACATTAAATTATATCAGTCGAATAATGTAGCCTCAGTCTTTAATATAAATCCTTCTTATATTTCTTCAAAAATTCCTTAATTCCAATAGGTTCTGCAACTTTTGTTGTCTTTCCCTGAAAGTAACAGGAAAGCTCCTATTTCTAACTTCCCACTCAGATGAATCTCCACATATTGCAAGGTAGGTGGGCAATGTTAACATGTGCTTTTGCAATACATCAGTTAGCTCTTTGTATCTTTCCTGTTCTTTAATACTTATCTGGAATTTCCTTCATGATTATTATTTCCCTCCAATTTACCTTCATTATATCTTGGTAATGTTTATGGAGTATTTCCTTTCTAAAGGATTTCTTAACAAAGCCAACTAACACATCTCTAGTGAGCTTTCTTTCCCTTCCAGCTTTTGAGTTTATTCTGAACACTTCACCTATTTTGCTATGAATTTCACTCTCTGGTTTCCCCATAAATTCAGCAAGCAATTTGATTATTTTTAGCTTCCTCTGTTTCCTGCAAAGATCTAAATCGCAAAAGTCTTTCTTTTTGTCCCAATGTTTCATGTAAAGTACAGCCTTCTGCTTTCTCCAATTTCAAAATTCTATTTTCAAAAGAGTCCATTCTGTTGTTCATTGTCCTTAAATCCTCAAATACTTGATTTATATACTTGATTTATACTCAGTCCCAGGGCTGAGATTTTCCTCACTTCTTTTTGAATATCATCAATTTTGTCCACTTTCTTATTAATTTCAATCATTGTTGCTGATGGCATATCTCTCTTAGAGCATAGTTCTTGGGTTAGTTGTTTATCAGGTGTGTTCTTTCTCTTTGGTGTCATTATTACGTACAGTATTCAGTCACCTCTGATTTACAACAGTCTGCTGAGTTTTAAAATAGGGAGCAACAATAGTCAAGTGGAAGAGGTTGGAATCACTCTAGAGTCTTCATGAATTTACCCAGAAGCCTTGGTTGCTCTCTGAGCAGTTTCAAGGTGATTGTTGTTGCTGAACTTCATAGCTCTTCGACATTTGCATTTGGATCCCAGTTTTGAAGCTTTGGTTTCAGGGAGATCTGCTACAAATTATAGCTGTTGCTGATTGAAGAGCAAATACTGATTGCTCTTCAATGTTAATATTTTATTCTGATTACTGTGAATAATTGCTCTTTGCACTATGACTCAAGTTTGTTTTGCTTGGAAGTTGTGAATGACACAGTTTCAAAAAGAGTGAGTTTTAGGGAAGGGAAAGATTAACTTCTCGATTTCTTTTGCATTTCAAATCACTTTGCAGATACTTTACATGAGGGACTGCCTTTACTAAGAGTTTCTTTAAATTCATACACACAACTCTTCTTGCGCCCACATCCTGTGTGGGTACCAACTGGGACTTGTAACAATTTGAGCAGAGTGTATGTTCAAAAGCAAATTAATTGGGAAAAAGTTAACATTTTTCTTACACATGCCTTACTGAGCTTGGGAATATTTATAAGGTTTAGAGATTTTGTGCCAACAGAAGTGTGTGGGTGGGGAAAGAGATTTTTTTTAAAAAAATGGGTGATACTTTGCTTATGTTGATGGCACTTTAAAAAACCACAGAGGGGTGCAAAAACTCTCTGCTTTCTTGGCTATGCCGCATATTGTATCATATAGATATTTATGTTGCTGTCATACTTGTACAGATGAGCTCCATGAAGCAGTATTGTGGTAAGCTGCAGTACTGCAGTCAAAACTCTGCTCACAATCTGACTTCAGTCCCCATGGATGTCAGTTTTAGGTAGCCAGTTCAAGGTCGACTCAGCCTTCCACCCTTCCGGGGTCAATAGCTGGGGATAAACTATAGATAACTGCCAAAGGCAATGGCAAACCACCCCATAAACGTCATGGTATGGGTCAGTTGTGACTATACCTTTAATACTTGCACCCAGAAGCAGGAAACAGCAAACTACCTCTGTTCGTCTCTTGTCCTGAAAACCATGCAGGTAAGTTAAGAACATAAGAACATAAGAACATAAGAACTAGCCTGCTGGATCAGACCAGAGTCCATCTAGTCCAGCACTCTGCTACTCACAGTGGCCCACCAGGTGCCTTTGGGAGCTCACGTGCAGGATGTGAAAGCAATGGCCTTCTGCTGCTGCTGCTCCTGAGCACCTGGTCTGCTAAGGCATTTGCAATCTGAGATCAAGGAGGATCAAGAAGTTGGCTGTGACTTGATGGCAAAACAAACAAACTTAACCCCCCCCCCCCCCGTCCTCCACTGAAATTGTATTAGGAACAGAAATAAGAGTATCAATTCCAGGTGTAGCCAAGATAGGGGTTTGCTTGATGCCTGCTTTCCTTTCCTTTAGGTGCAAAACCAAAACATTTTTACCTAGACTTTCACTTGAGGGTTTTTAGCTGGTGTATGGTTTGTTCCATCATTTTAGACTGCTCTGTTTAATTGGTGTACTTCTTTGCCTTTATGTCATTTATTTTATTTATTTATTGTTACAGCTTCTATACCGCCCCATCCCCGGAGGGCTCTGGGCGGTGTACAACAAAAAATATAAATAGACGAATTATAAAATCTTTAAAACACCGATAACAATAGCAGTAAAAGTAATAATAAGTCCGACTAACCCCATTTTTTAAAAGAATTCTCCCCAAAAAAAAAGGGGAGGAGGTGATGAGTCACATTTGATAAGGGCCAAGATGAAAGGCCAATTGGGGCACCATTTCAGTGACTGGTCTCTCCAAAGGTAGTAGAACAACTCCGTTTTACAGGCCCTCTGCCCAGCGAGGAACTCATTGAGGTCCGCGCAGGAGTCCATTTCTTCGGAGGAAGGGTGTTCCACCAGGCGGGGCAGAACGTAAAGAGCCCTGGCCAGCGTGAGCCAAAGTAGCATCATAAAGGAGCCAGGGACCACTAGAAGATTAGCCTCCACCCGGCCCGGGAGAGGCCGTGCAGGGACATATGGGGTGTCACGGTCGAAGATCACGAAGAGGTCCCAGGCGTAAGGCCTTAAGGTCAACACCAGCACCTTGAAGATGATCGGAACTCTACTGGGGAGCCAGTGCAGCTGGCGCCAATACGAGCTGAATGTGATCGTGGAGTAAACGCCTGTGAATGTAGCGCCCGCTGCATGCTGGACCAGTTTCCAGTCTCCGGATCAAGCGCGAAGACCAGCGTAGAAGTTACACCAATAGTCTAATCTGGAGGTGACCGTTGCATGGATCACCGTGGCTAGGTCGGCTTGGGAGAGGAAAGGAGCCAGCCGCCCGGGCCTGGCGGAGGTGAAAAGAGCAGCCCGGGTTGTATGGGCCACCTGGGTCTCCATTGAAAGAGACAAATCCAGGTGGATCCCCAGGCTGCGCAGTGTCGACGCCAATGTGGCCCCTCCACACCGGTGGCTGGAAAATCCCTGTCCCCTGCAGCGTAGCCAGAGGATCTCCGTCTTGATGGGTTTAGTTTTAACCTGCTCTGCCGCAACCAACCAGCAACCGCCTCCAAACAGTGCTGGAGAGGCAGAGTGGCGACTGCTCCCCATCATCAACAGAATGAGCTGAGTGTCATCAGGCGTACTGATGAGGTCAGCCAAAACTCCGTACCAGTCCGAGCAAAGGGGTGCATGTAGATATTAAATAGCAGCGGGGATAGTAGAGCCCTGGGGTACCGCAATCAAAGCGGAGCACTTCCGGGAGGCCTGGTCCCAGCACCTCACTTGCTGACCGATTGAAGAGGAGCGAGGCAATCCACTGAAGGACAGTGCCGCGAAGACCAGGCGGTGGGTCAAAGATTAGAGTGATGCGACCGCATCAAAAGCGCTTCGCGGTAAGATCTAACCAATACCAGCAGCGCCGATCCGCTACCGGTCGAGCTGAATGCAGTGTATCTGTGGCCAGCCGAGAACAGTCTCCGTCCATGCCCAGCCGCCGCGAGAGCGGACTGGAAGGGGTCGAAGCGATCGTCATCGAAAACCTTGAAGCTGCTCAACACCACTCTCTCAATTACCTTCCCAGGAGCGAAAGATTCCGAAGCAGGCGGTAATTGGCCAGATCCCTTGGATCTAACGGTGGTCTTTTTAAGAGTGGGCGGACCACTGCCTCCTTCAACCCATCCGGAAAGACTCCTATGACTTGCTTTTATTGGCATGTTTTTATTAACTTGGCTTGTTTGTTTTTTATTGTTTTATTGTTTGGTTTTTGTTGGCATCGTCTGCTTTTATTGATTTGGTTTTGCTGCATTGTATGGTTTCAGGTTCTTGTTTTAGTCATGAACTGCCTTGAGGCCTACACATTCTCTAAATTAATAAAAAGTTCATTTTGTTGAACCATATGCTATTAATCCAAAATATGGCCACTACATTGGAGCATTGACACCCAATTTCCAAGAAGACACCCATGAGAATCAGAACTCAATGGGATCTGTTCCAGAAACTTCCAGATAGATCAATCTTTCTCATACCAGTCAAACCACTGGTTCGTCTGTCTTTGTGTTATCTAGGGGAGGGACCATGATTTTGTGGTGGAACACTTACCTGGCATGTAGAAGATTGCAGATTCAACCTCTGGCATCTCCAGTTAAAAGGATCAGGTGGCAGATGATGTGAAAGACTTCTGGTTAAGACCCTGGAGAACCACTGTCAGTAAACAAGGCTGACGTGGATGAACCACAGAACTGACTCACTGTAAGTCAGTTTCATTTCTATCACAAGTCATGTATCCACTGAAGGCTGATTTTCTCCACTGCCTCTGGCATAGTTCCCTACCACCCAAGTCACTCTGCCTAAGGATTAAGCCTGAGAATGTCCAAGCAGAAGATGGTACTCTTATTTGAAATGCTGAAGGGAAAAAGAAAATCAAATGTCATGGCGAAAAGATTGCCAAATGCTTTCACGACTGAAACCAACTGGCTGTTGTGGGTCTTCTGGGCTGTGTGGCCAGGTGCTCCTTGTGTGTGCTCCTTGTGTTTCACCCACACATATGGCTGGCATTTTCAGAAGCATGTCACAGTAAAAGACGTTTCTCTCCATGGCACAGTGTTGAGTCATTGTGTGATGGGGTGTATGATTTGACCACCTTCCTGATCACAGGAAGGCGATATCAGCAGAATCTAAAGCGGAGTCACTCTGGTAAGATGAGAAGTCTTTGGTCTTTTTGCACTCACTGCAACCTTCTATCACACTTGGAAAAGAATACTCTCCACGCAAGATGTTCTTTCCATAGGAAGGTTTTTGCTTTAGCAGTTGCAAGGTTACACAAGTCTATACTATACAAGACTATCAGACTATACAGAACTCTTCAGCAATAACAAAGTTCCACAGAACTTAACTCAGACTCAACTCTATCTCAACTCAACATATACAAAATACATACATCAGGAATACTTTTCCCTGCCCATGCAACAGCCTCTCATTGGTTGAACTAACTAATCATGTTAAAAGTCATTGTTTGCTACTTTTTGCCCCCAGACTGACTGTCTCCGTCCTTTGGGTTCGCAAACCTTCTGCTAACTTGAAATGACCTTTTATGTGAACTTTTCACTCTTTTTTATACATCATGACAGGCGAGACATATTGGCATGTTTCTGGATGGAGTTCGTTTACAGTTACATTGGCTGTTGCATTTGCGATCACATTCACAACTGAATTTGCAATCACATTTGCACTCACACTAGCAATAGTATTTGCAATTGCATGTGCAAACCTTTGTTTGTCTATGATGCATATGAATGCTACTTATTGTCCTCCTTTGTGAATACTCTCTTGCCTTCTTTTCTTCCCCACAGGTGTGATGGAAGGATTCCCAGGCTGAATCAAACTCCAATTTTGCTGGAACACCCAAAGGCACATGCCCACCCAAATTGGAGTTTGTTGCCTTTCCACTGGAATTCTGGAATTGGGGGGGAAGAATTCTGGACTGGAATTCTGAACTGGATGTGGTTTAGAATTCTGGTTTATGGGGGGAGGAAAATTCTAGTTTGCTCGGGCACTTGCTTTTGAATTTCACAGAAAAAACCTGGTGCTTGACACGAAGCTTCCCAAAGCTTTCAATAGTGCTTCATGCACAAGGGAAGAAGGAATGGGAACGGAATGGAAGGGTGCATGAGTCAAAGTATGGTAATTCTGCTGCTGGTGTTTAGCTGGGACCTCAAAGTGGACAAATTTCATGAAAGGTGTTCTTGGTCTTGTACCAAGATTGTTCACCTTATTAGAAAACTACCTCAAGACAGGCCAAGCTTATAAAGAACAAGCAGACTCGCGTAATCCTGGTGAGGAATTACAACCACTTTAATGTTTGTAGATCATTTCATCTACCATTCGCCTTTGCCTTAAAATCATCTAGATTTTTACTGTGGGAGGAGAAGGTGGAGCCTGGCTAGCCTCAGTTGTAGTCTCATGCATCTAAACTGCATTCCAGTAAAACGTCCTTGCCACAGAGTTACAAAATTCCGGGAACCCAGAATTTTTTAAATTTCAACCAGTGATGTGTCTTTACCAAAATGTATATCATAATACCGGAAAATGACTGTTATGATAGGAAATGACTCGTGTGATGGACAACTATAATAAAATTCTTCTCTCTAGGGAAGGAGTCATGGTTCAGAAACATCAGCCTGGGGTTGTAATAAGCAAAGAAAACAGTAGCATGGCATGAAGAATGCATTTCTTTTTCATAACCACGGACAGCTCATTATTAGGTAGATTTGGCAGACAGATCTCTGCCATAGTCAAGTTATCCCTGAGAGCTGATTCAGACTCTACCAACTACAATAAGCTTATTGAATATTTTACAGTGGGACATGTTTCTGTGCACTCCATAGGAAAACCAGTTTTGTTTTTCAAGTTGTAATTCATTTACAGCTCATGTTTTACATTATAAAGTAGTATCTTTAGGCTTCAATTTTAAAAAGTCTCAAACACCCTCTGGTGGGACAGTGAGGGGAATAAAGAAAAATGGCAACCAGGAAGGCTTGACTGATGGAAAATAGTGCTGATGTAGGTGGGGCCTTTGACCGTTTCCTGTTGATGTGGCACGTTAACATGCTTGGACAGTAAAGGACCACTGAGGCCGTTTCCATACTCGACGCCGACTCGACGACGCTAGGACTGTCCTAGAAAGAGCTGGGCAGCCGGCGCCCGGCCGACCTGGCGTGTCGAAGACCTCCGGCGTCGCCGAGCCTGAGGACGCCCTGGCCCTTCCGCACCTGCTCCAGCGGAGCCAGGCGTGTCCCCAGGCCTCGGCGACGCGCCGGAGGCCCGGGGACAAGGTAAGTACAGGGAGCGAGGGGAGGGGAAAGCGCCGGGAAGCCACTGCCGTTCGCATGGCAGCGGCTTCCAGCTGGCATTTTCCCAACAAGTGCGCTTCCGAGCGCACTGGGGAAACGCCGGTGTGGGGCCGGCCGGCGCGAGGGTGGCGCAGCTGCGATGCAGCTGCGTCCCCTGTGCGAACGGCGGCCTGGGGACGGCATTTTGCCATCCCCAAGCCGCCATTAATGGCCCGTGCGGAAAGGGCCATAGAGAGAGCATACTGAGGTCTGAAAAAACTTGGAGTGTGTTTGAGAGCAACAGTATGTGGAGGCTTTAAAACAGTGCTCTGGTTTGGACACAAAGGTGAAGAAAAGCATCCTTGTGTAAGCAGGTAAGCAGACCACCCAAGCTGAGTCTCATGCCATTGCCAGGGCTTGGCTCTTGTGGCCTTACTTATATACCCAGAGGAATGTTGAGCACCTCTTTGGGTTTAGGAAGAAATTTTCCTCCAGGTCAAATCGGGCCAGGTGGGGTTTTTTTGCCTTCCTCTGTGCATCGGATTTTCTTCACTATACATGGGGTTGGACTAAATGACCCTTGGGATCCCTTCCCAGCTCAATATGTCTATGTTTTTGGATTCATGTACTGATTCTGTCTTGTGAATCTGTCCACACTTGAGCCAATTTCAGAAAAGAACATGTTGCCTATTTCAGTGCTTCCCGAAAGCCCGAGTCATCAAGGAATTCTCTTCCACTTTCCTGCAAACCGGTGAAATGCTTGGCCTTTGCAACTGAGAAATGCTAAGCTCTAAATTGACTGAACTCATTTACATCACCCTGCTGAGCTCATGCTCCCCTGGCTGTCGGTCCTGCAGAGCTGGTTTCGACTGATGAAGTGTACCGCTTTGGAAATGTTTGCTTTTCTGTTGTATGTGCACACACGCAGTTAGTGGTAACTGGATCTGCAGCGGGGGAAACTTGGCTTTGTAATCATATTGCAGGCACTTTTCTGGTTCTAGCTGACCACAGACACCCTAACGGGTAATTGGAAATGATAAGCTGTGATGAGGTCAGTGTGGGCTGAAGACGGGTGTTGCAATGGGAGAGCTTTCCTACTTCTTCTCAGTTTCTTGAGGTTGATGCTTTGCATTTTCATTTCACATGCTTTCAAATGCTTTGCGTTTTTATTTCATTTCACATTTTCACAGACAGGTAACTTTTCTCTGCGTGGAGAACTACATATTTGTATTGTATAGGGCACATATGTTTCATGTCTAGGGTTGCCAAACTCTGGGTTTAACCACACTACCCCCTATCCCATGTAGGTGGCCATGGGTGACCTGGCAAACTTACCCATGTGTGACAAATGTACCTTCACAACTATGGATTCAATGGAGGATAACTGCTAGGAGTCTAATCTATCAGCAGTTGGGATGAGGGAATGACCCCTGCTAAGGTAGATATGTGTATGCGTGTGTGCAAGAAAGAGAGAGAAGTAACAGCCATTTTGAGTTTCAGAGACAGAAAACTGAGGATTGGCTGAAACACTCTCACCCTAACCTACTACACAGGTTTATAGCAAGGAAGAAACAAAGGCCCCTTCCACACATGCAGAATAATGAACGTTCAATCTACTTTCACAATTGTTTGCAAGTAGAATTTGCTATTTCGCACAGTAAAATCCAGCTGCAAAGTGGATTGAAAGTGGATTGAATATGCATTATTCTGCATGTGCGGAAGAGCCAGAAGCAGGGAAAATGCTGTACGATGCCCGGGACGGAGGGAGAGAGGTTTAAAATGTATTAAATTAGCCTATGACTCAGGTAGAGATGTAAAGTTTCCTGAAAAATTGAAGCTGAGGGGGAAAAATCGGAATATAGTATTTAACAGTAAAAATGTATTGTTTATAACCTCTTTAGCATATGAAATACTATTTTATATACTTACAGAATTTAAAAGTTTCAAACACCTTAATTTTCTACAAGCAAATTTGCAAATATAACCAATACTTGAGAGAAAACTACAAACTAATGTCCCTGTGCTTACCTTACTATATGCACTTTAATATTTGCAATCTGAAAAGTCGAAAAAATAGGTGTTAAACAGAAAACACAAGCTTTGTGGTAAGTAGCCTCAAATAACTTAAAATAAAAAGGGAGTCTCACAGAGGGTCAACAATACAATCTGCTCAGCTAGATGTAGTTCCAATCAGATGCTACCTTGTTCCTTCTGTGGCTACTTACTTGGAGAGTTCAGTTCTCAACGTACAGCACAGCACAAATATATTTAGGACATTATAAATGGTATTTCGAGGAAGAGTTTTGCACAGCTCTCTTCCCCAAGCAAGTTCAGCCTGTTTTTTTTCCTCTCAATTCGGGTTTTTCAACAATCGCTAAACTAGCTTTTTTTTTTTCCAGATCAGAGGGGTTTCTTTCTTTATTCTTTTTTAAATCACAGAAGCGAAAGACCATGCAAAATCCTGAGGGGTTTTAAATGGAAAAACCCTACTGCAAAGCAAACAGCCATGGGGTAAGTTTTGCATGCATAAATGGCCTTAATGTGTAACAAGATCACAGTGCCATCCTAAACAGAGTTGCACCCTTTTACGACCGTTGACTTCAAGGGTGCACCAACTGCACCGTAAACTTCCTAATTTCATGGCCATGTCAAATACAACATTTTGGAGGCATCCTATGCATGCCGAATAATGCATTAGCAGGGGCACTCACTGGGAGGAAATATTTCACAAAGTGACAGAGCGGAACTGTTGACTGAACTTCCGAACATACAGTAACAGCATGCATAAACTGGCATGAAACATTATGGAAATAAATAAGATACACCACAAGACCTCTATTAACTTTAATAAGATTTATACAGGCACAGTTTGGGAATAATCTGAATATTTAATATATACAGCTGTTTTATCTCGTAATCTTGCCATAATGGTTGAAAGCTCATCATGACATCTGGTCTGAAATTCTTAACAGCTCATTCACCACATGTGTAAGTTTTATTGTTTGCCTATTGCCAGCATTTTTGGACATCGGTTCCACCTGTAGGTGCCTGTATTTGTGTGTGTAGAAAATCATGCTACTGAAATGGGGAAAATGGATCCTTGGATGCCTTTCTTTCATTCTTAATATCTGCATAAGCTTATTGTGGTTCATAGATTAACAGCCTTTAGAATAACAACTTCATTAAGTAAATTAAAAGTGCACACTGCATAGGTAACATAAAAAACTTAACAAATGAAAATAAAATTAGTTTAAACATCCTCTTGTCCCTGGTCTAATAACTTGCCCATCTGATGTTAATAAGAGTTAGGCCCTTCAAATCTTTCAGTTGTCTTTGTTACCATGGTTTCCATATTCAGCAGTTATCCTTTGCTTCCTCCAGAACTTGTCCCCATGACTCCTCACTTGAGCTAAAATGGCTCCTTCCTCCTCTCAAAGGTGTGCAAAATATTTCCCCTCTTTCAACAAGCTTGGGAGTTTTTATTTTCTGCCTTTCCTCATGCCTCAGCAGATTCCCTTTCTCTTCCTGTCTGCCAAAATGGCCGCATTCACCTTGGCCTCTCAATATTCTGTAACTTCAGTGTGACTCCAACTGCCCATTGATCTCCTCTGGCCAGGATAATCTGCATTTCTGTGGCACTTAGTGGCTCCTCACTGAAGAGGTGATTCACTTCCTTTATCATCTTCCCTCCTGCTAATTAGGAAAGAGTTCCTTATAGTCTCTGAATGCAGTCCCAAGGGTTATCCTTTGGGGTTTCAAGCTTTGGCACAAATTCTGGGGTGGGCCAGTTGCCAGGACACAGCTGGCAACCCCTGGGAGAAATGGGGGTAGGGGGTTGGCACCAACACACTGATGTCACTTCCAGTAAAAAAAGCAAGTGACATCTTCAGACACTAGCATTTGCAAATCCAATTAGTATGCTACAGCTTTTTACAAAAACTCTTCTGTAAAATCATGAAAAGCTATAGCATATTTTATGTCATTTCCATTTTTTTACTGGAAGTGACATCGATGCACTGGTTGTGCAAAGGACTCTATGCTTAACAAGGAGGTCAATTTAATCCCCTGCCCATGACTCCAGGAGATAAATGCCTCTTCTCTGGTTATTTCGTTTGTGGACTATGCAAACATGACCACAATTTGCAAATTATTTACTGATTATTACCAGGGCAGGACCTGTCAAGCCCTGTAGCAGAAGCAGCTACAATGCAAAGCTATTCAACATGGTTCTCAAGATGAATTCTGGCATGTAACATTGAGGAGATCCAATCAGGAGCTTACCTTATATGTAAACTTGTAAGTTCAATTAAGGAAAATTTGCTTGGCAATTATGTTCATGTTGACGTTCTCACCATCTCTAATTTGGACATCTATTCTGCCATTGCAGTACAAAGAACAATTTCCTATGCCCTGTTGTTGGCCCTTCAGAGGAACGAGTTGGCCACTGTGTGAGTCAGGATGCTGCACTAGATGGACCACTGATCTGATCCAGCAGGGTCATCTGATGTTCTTTTAAAGGCCTTGGCCTCTGTTGTTGACCCTACAGAGGAACTAGTTGGCCACTGTGTGAGTCAGGGTGCTGGACTGAATAAAACGGGACTTACTTCTGAGAAGACCAGCTTAGAATTGCATTGTCAGTCTCATATCTACAGAACTGTCTCTCCTGCTGTGGTGCTACATCAGCTGTGCTCATCTGAACAGGGCATTCTGCTGGTGCCACCTTACAAATGGGCACTATTGATGTGTATTCCTTTTTGTGGCCCCAACTTTGTGGAATGGCCTATCTAAGGTGGGGAGGAAAGCTCTCACACTGCTGGCATTCTGCAAACTATGTCAAACAGAACTGTTCACAGTTCTATTTTTAGAAAGGTAATAAGGCTCTAGTCTAACAAAATAGTTCAGCAAGTTACTGGAGCAGGACTGTGAACTATGCCACAGTATATAGTATGTGTTATTTGCCGTATCCCACTCTCCCACTCTCGACTCTCACTGCTTTGTTTTTATATTTTCGCAATACCATTTTCAATATTGTTTAATGTATTGTGGTTAATATTTATGCTCTGTTTCAGACTGTTGTAATCCTAGTTCTATTACTTTGCTTAGTAGATGTCTCATCCTTATTGTGTAGAACATTTTTGCAGCAAGAGAAAGCTTTGCAGAGACAAATGAAGTCTGACTTGATTCTTGTAAGAACAAGCTGATATGTGACTTACTGATCAACACTGAAAATACCATGTACTCATGAGCCTTTGGAGACTTTTGAAACCAGAATATTCAGCTCGTGTTGGGTTTTCAATATATAGTTAATAGCTAACCCTGAGGAAACCAGGGAAGCAATTGCAATAGTGTTGACTAGTTCTTATGAATGTATTTATGTCTGTATGAGATAAACATTTGAAGGTAATAGCTATCCCTGAGGAGACTAGGAAAGCACTTGTAATATTGTTGACTAGTGCTTGTGAATGTATGAGAGAAACACTTGAACACTTGTACTGGGGCATCACTTTAAATGTATATATTGCAGACTTAGTAAACTCGCAAATGATACAGTCTACGACTGCTAGCTGTGTTGTATGCAAATATTGCTCGTTTGTTATTTCATCCTTATTGATAGCATCAACTTCCACTGTGTAATCTGCCTTGAGTCTCAGTGAGAAAGGCAGATCATAAAAAGTAAGTGAATAAATATTACCCCAAGCTATTATGTGGAAAATATTTTTATTCCCTCCCTTTTTGGTGCGTGTGTGTGTTTAGATTAGGAAATAGGGTGCCATATAAATCTCTTTCTGTACCTACCAAAATATTTGCGATGTATTTTTGTCTTGAAATAAAATTTAGGGTCTCTCAAGCTATACTTCTCCCAAAAACCATAATATTGCACATACAAAGACAGTGTTGCCTTTGGCTTGATGTTTCAGCCATACACTATAGGATAAATCTCAACATTCAGAGTTACTGGGGTATCAAACTGGATTTCCTCTCCTCTTTGAAAGTCGCTGAGTCTGAAAATGGCTGAAGCAAATGTTCTTCATAGCCTTTTTGGATTTTATTGTGAAACCTTAAGAGTGCCAAACCAATGCTACTTTTTGTTTTTCTTAAAATCCCTACCTTATATTTTATTTTGAAGCTGCAGTACTGTTTGGCCACTTATATTGGGGAATCTTCTGTGCTTGCCAGGGGCGTAATCAAAGTAGTGGGTAAAATGCCAGTGGGTATACTGGCCCTCTTAAGTTGTTTGTTTTTTAAAAAACACAAAATATGACATTTCTATATAATGAGCAAGAGCTTATTTCTTGAATATGAAATTGTCTGGGGCCACTGCTTGGCCTGTCCTCAGCTGAGATCCCTGCAGCAACGTCAGGGTCTTCTGAGGTGCCAGTGGCAAAGTTGATGCTGTAGGAACCAAGCAGGACCCAGCCAACTCGTACCTCAGGTAGCCACCATCAACCAGGCCAGAACTCCCAGGAGGGATCCCTGGGTGGCAGGCAGTTGAAGCAACTGGGCATGGGTCTCACCATCTCCCTCCCTCCAGAGCTTCAGGCGTCGGCTGATGCTTTTATCCCCCAGACCAAGCACAACAAAGATGACGCTGGGGAACCTAAGCCTCAATCCCTTCCAGCCAGATGAATGGCACCGGAGAAGGGGCCTAAAGTGGGGGATCATCCTCTCCCTGCAGGAACCAGCAGCCCTTATAATGGTGTAAAAAAGAAATGCCTGGCTAAGCACCTTCAAAGGCAGTAGTGCTTCGAAGCTCCATACATCTGATCAGTGGTGGGATTCAAATAATTTGACAACCAGTTCCGGTGGTGGGATTCAAGTAATTTAAGAACTGGTTGTTTACAAGCACCATTTTAACAACCGGTTCTGCCAAAGCGGTGCAAACCTGCTGAATCCCACCACTGCATCCGATCCATTCCACTTCTTGTATCCGAGATTTTCTTGATGGATTTTCAATATCATTATCAGCATTTTCCTGATTGAAAAAACAACCCCCTTTCAGCTACTATGAGTTAGATCCCGATGAGATATTTTCATGGGTGCAAGGATTTCCACTACAGAGTGCAGTTTTTCTGCCTTCCTCTCCCACAGCAGCCTGTGTGCCCCTTCCCACTAATTCTGACCCTGGAGAGGGGGCTACCCCTAAGAGCAGGATTTTCAGAGGCAGTTCAAGCTGCCATGTGAGGGGTAGGCAGGAAAATCTCGCTCTATGGATTGGTGCTCATGGAAATGCCTAGTTGGAATCCAAGTCTATGATGATGAGTACTAAACCAATCATTAACACAAAGAAAGGCTAAGTTAAGGAAGATGCTATTTATAAAGTGGACAAAAGCTCACTTCAAAACTTTGAAATAGCTACTCTTGGTCATCTTATCGCTCTGGTACTATCAACCCTTAGACAATAAAAGCTACATAGAAATTTGGTCTTAAAACTTGTAGAGGCTTCTTGTCAGCCAGGGTGAAATCACTGAACTTCCCCTGATTTCTTGGAAGCCCCCCTTTGGAAATAAAGCAGCTACACCTAGCAAGGAAGGCTAGCTATGGCCCTGTTGCTTGCAGAAAATTAATACATATGTCTGTAGTTGCAATCATCTTGCAACCAGCTTATGCCCACTTCAGTATGTGGCTTTCAAGGCAAGCAAGAAGCTGAGGTAGTTTGACATTGCTGTCCTCAGCAGAATCCTACTTGGTTGTTTTCTCATTCAAGGACTGACCCTGGGTAGTTTCTGAGATCTGACAACATTATGCTATATACCATCTCATTCTATAGCCTAAACATTATTAATAATTAATAAAAAGGGAAACCCTAGGAGATTAGGAAAAACAAGTTGGCATGAATTAGGCATATATCTTTATCAAAATTAATCGTTCACTGGAAATCCTTGTTGCAGTAAAGATAATCTCTGTTTTCATATTTAGACACTATATAGAGTCAACCATAAGTCACCCGTGAGAAATATAGGCTCAAGGAGGGTTTCTTCTACTGATCAGACTTGCCACCTTAACTGGTTTCAAAGTTAATGTTTACAACATCCCAATATAATAGCAATTACTGTTCTCACTTACCATGAGTTGTGAATTATTAATTAGTACTTTTATTACAAGCCTCTAGACCTCTGGGGGATGTTTGTCATATAAAACTGATTTTTTTCCCAATAGCATGTTTCAGACCAGAAGGTTTAAATCTATAAACACATTAGTACAAACAATTAAATTAATTTATTATTGGAACAGCATGGAATTCAAACAAAAGAAAGATGTCTTGTTCATGCAAATATCTTTCTGTAATACTTGGCTAAGATCCTGGTAAGAAGCAAGACTCAAAATCTACAAATTCTAAAATTTGTCCAGTAGGACTTCAACCACCTGGTGTTTTAGTTGCGGAATTGCTCCAAGATGACCATATTTTCTTTTAAATGCAGGAATTGATATGAATGCATCTGAACACATACAGAAAGAGATCAGAATTGGACTAAAATATGATGTGAACCAATTAATATATCATAGGAGCAGCAGTGGCGTAGGAGGTTAAGAGCTCATGTATCTAATCTGGAGGAACCGGGTTTGATTCCCCGCTCTGCCGCCTGAGCTGTGGAGGCTTATCTGGGGAATTCAGATTAGACTGTACGCTCCCACACACGCCAGCTGGGTGACCTTGGGCTAGTCACAGCTTCTCGGAGCTCTCTCAGCCCCACCTACCTCACAGGGTGTTTGTTGTGAGGGGGGAAGGGAGAGGAGATTGTCAGCCCCTTTGAGTCTCCTGCAGGAGAGAAAGGGGGGATATAAATCCAAACTCTTCTTCTTCTTCATAAGTCAGAGAGAGAATATACACAGAGAAAGCTTATGAAATGCCAGTCGAGGAAGCTTACACCAGTGAAGTTTCTACTCAACATATTAATTTGAGGATAATTCAGATCGTTGAGAAATAATTTCTACTCCACACATCATGTTTTGGATTAAAATTTAAACTGGTGAATTGCAGAGGGCATGCTCATAGTGATCCATCTTTTACATTGACCATATAAGTAACCGTTTTTAGGAAACCGTTGTAGTCCATGTTGGTGGAGCTCGTGGGGTAGAACTGGTGGATAGCATTAAGTCCCCCGTCCCCCACCCCTTCCAGTTGTCTTCTGTAATTTGAGCACTGGTTCTTGACAGACATCGCAATATACAGGCCAAGAACCATCTCTGAATGTCTTTTGCCTTGACAACCCAACATTGTGCTTTATGAACACTTTACAGCAGTTCTGCAGCACTATGATTGGATAAGATACACAGTGTTTAAACTATCCTGATTTACCATTTTGTATCTACTGTTTCTCCAACACAATATTGACTGCCTCGGCAGCTGTCTGTCTTGCTGAACCATGAGACTTTAAGGAGGCTAGTGTCCAGGTGGGACCTGGGGATACCCCAGAATTACAGCTCATCTCCAGAAGAACAGTTCCCCCGGAGAAAAGGAATGTTTTGAAGGGTAGACTCCATGGCAACCTGAGGTCCCTGTCCTCCCCAGGTTCCATTCCCAAATCTCCAGAAGTTTTCCAACCTGGAACTGGCAACCATATTCTGCCCTGCTCATGGCAACCCTAGCCTTCATGCGTGATATTTAACATAGAACATTTGAAACATATAACATCTGGAGCAACTTACTGTGGGAGGGCTGCTGTTTATATTACAAAAGGATATTCATTTCATGGTCCAGAAACATACGGAATTTCTGGAATGCAACTCATTGAAGAGTCCCAATTAATAGCTAGCGTTCTTAGTTGATCTTTGTTCTTATGAGGAGCTCTGCATAGTTTCCCACTTATGATGAGCGGTTTACTCTTCGGTGTGTCATTTGTGCCACATGTTCTTTCTGCTTAAAGCTGGATGGATTTTGGAAATGGCAGTGATTCAGAATAGAACCAACATCTTACTTATTAGGATTTGCGGTTCATATTGCTTATGGTTCAAAAAGATATATTTTTCATTGTGTTTTTGTTTCTTTTATCTTATGGCTTAACTACATGTTCTATAAAAATGCATACAACAGAAGGGGATGGTAAACAACGTGGGGTCGTGTAATTTGAGGCAGATATGTGACGGGTGGAGAAAGGGTTAAGAATGCGGCATTCTGCTTCTTTGTTTCTTATTACTCTAGCTGGTCTAGATGGTTTCAAGATGTATATATCAAGGCATATATTAAAACATCTTGTCCATCAAGCTGGCACATTTCAGGCCATTATGAATTTGACACTGTCAACCATTATGGAAGACAGGTTTTGAATAAGTTCTTATGGAAGTAGCATAGAAGGGAAGTAGGTGGCTCAGAACTTGCTGAGGCTGCTTCCGCACGGGCATTTTATGGCGTCCTGGGGACGGCAAAAACACCCAGGGAGCCATTCGCACAGGAAAATGCCGCCTTGGAGCTGCTGCCGTGCGAACGGCAGCGGCTCCAAGGCGCCCTCCCCCTCCCCCTCCCAACCGTCACTTACCTGGTCCCGGCCCTCCGGTGCGTCGCCGAGGCCTGGGGACACGCCCCCTGCCCTGCGACGCTCAAGCAGGCGCACAGGGCTGGGGGGTGTGTGTGTCTCCAGGCTTCGGCGACGTCCCGGAGGCCAGGGACAAGCCGGGTCGGCCGGGCGATGGCGCTCCGCAGCGCCGTCGTCCCAGCCGGTTCTGGGACCGTCCATGCGGACGGTCCCAGCGGCATCAGGTCGGCATGGAGTACACCGACCCAAGCCCTTCCGCCTCCGTGCGGAAGCGGCCTCAAGTATAGGGAGTTAACATAGATTATTTTTGGTAGGCTTTCCACTTTCCTGTCTGGTACAGGGAATTCCTCACCCTCACCCTACATTGTCCAACCCTAAGGAACTGCAGAGCAGGAACATGGAGCAGGCCACCATGTAGTGATGCTGTAGAGATTTCCCTTGGTCTTTATGGTGAAGACTACAGAGAATAGGAGAGCCAGCCCAGAGCATTATCTGGAAATGACATCACATCCTCCGCAAACTCTGTCTTTCCCAAATATCACTCCAGAGGCAGTTTTGGGAACCCTGCACTTTGGAGATGTGAAAGGGATGAAGGGAGAAATAAGTTAACTTGCTATTCTATCTGACTTTTTAAGTGAATTTTCAAACTTGCAGACCTTTTTGCCCAGGAAAATTTTGATGATTTAGTTGAGGTGTTAGAAAGAAAAAATAATATATGTTTGGTCAATGACATTTTGATTGTCTGGAAGATTTTCTTTGCACAGTTCCAGTTATATGTATGCTCTGCTGGAGCATGAAGCAGCCAAAGTTGAGAAGTGTTAAGTCACACTGATTTCCATATGTGATACTTCTATTCAGCCTTAACCTTCCCAGTGAAAAACATAGTGCTTAACAGAGTTTAACTTGGCTAGATCATGCCTTTGATTTATGGTCGAAGCACTAGGAATTGGAATGCTCAGGTGTCTCGAGCAGGCAAGTTTTATGAGAACCTGGGTTTCTGACCCACTGCCAGTCAGATTCAAATGTGTAGAAGAAGAATGGAGTTCTTAACTTTGTATTTACCTTCTGATACTTAAAAAAGTGTTGGATGGGCTTGTGCCAGAGGGTTGTTGTTGGTGGTTGAGAAGGTATTGCTTCCACTTAGTGTATTTTTCATCTACTGATCCTGCAAATATTTTAACCTTTCCTGCAGCCATTCTCAAGGCTAGAAATAAGCTTGACTGTAGCCCTATTCACATATAACAGTGAACACACACACACACACACACACACAAACACACAGTCTGCATGTAAATGTGGACACCCGTTTATGAAAAACAGTCAAAATGCATTCACTTTACAAATGAAAACAGGGACTAGTCTCTATACATGTGGGGCTTACAACTCATGTTCAGCTATACATTTTGTTGAATGTAATGTGAGAATGAATCAATGCACATTGAACAAACAAGTGTATACTGTACATGGGGGACTAATTAGTGAGTCAGAGAGCTAGACGGGTCAAGACACTGGCCACCTTTTCTCTACTGCTCTGACACTATCCCTTTGATGTGTAGATTGCTACTCTCAGGGAATTTCCCTCATTCCTGCTTCGTCTCTACACACCACCATTCTTGTACACATTCCTTCATCTTGCACTAGGTGTGGAAAGATGCAGACCGCATCTCTCTCCGTGCAGTTAGTTAGATTAGAATAGAAAACCTACCTTCACTTTCCTATCTAGAATGGAGCTCTCTAATAAAGACTCCTTATATTAGTTTGAAACTGTGAATGGCTCCAAGCATCTTTTGTTCTCATCACACACGCATCTGGGTAAATTCTGTTGCGTTTTGCCTCTATGCACAGTGCTGTAATGAAAAAGATATCTCTAGTCTTACCAGAGACAAATACCAACAGAAAAAGGGATGCACCCACTAATTTTTTCCTGTCTCCTGTGTCAACACTTGCATGAGCTCAGCTAAAAGAGAATGCACAAAATTATGGAGGATATTTCCATCAATAGTGAGTAGAATGTTATGGAATGTCCATGTTCAGGGGTTGTATTCATCTGTATACTGACCGTTGAGTGGAGGTGCTTGGGCACTGCTAGTTGGCATGTGGTAGCCATCTGTTTGGCCACAGGTTGCCAGAGCTGGCAGATTATTGACTTGATGTGACATGGATACTCTTAATGTGCATTTACAAGTAATGTATTTATAATGGTAACATGTTATTCCAACCTCAGCATCTTGCATATAGGAGCACGACAAATGAAACTTGGCTCTTGCTTTGTACTTTGATAGGCACACCTACCTGTCTCTGTTTATCAAACTGATCCTTGGGATCAAGGGATCTTTTATGATTGTAAATGAATTCATACTCAGAACAGCTGAGTGTTCTTGCACAGAAAAACTTGTTAAACCAGGTTGCCCACATCTGGCTTAAATACTAAGCCAAGGGTTATTGGTAAAAAGCCAGCAAATCTGCAGCTCTTAGAGATGTTTTTAATTCTAAAGGCATAATCCATTCCAAATTTAGCACTATAGAATGTGGTATTAAGTACATTCTGATTAATCTCCGAGATTTGTTGAGAATGGAACTTGGAACTTTTATGATCAATTACCAGTAGAAATTGAAGTTTTCTGAGTAGAGTTGGCAGAGTCTTCCAGTGCTGTTTTTCTTACACCAGTGTACAACATCCACAGGGAATCATCATCATTCAAGCAGCCTTAACTCAAACGTCGCCTGTTGAAGTTTAAATTTTGTGATGCCTATATATTAATTTGTCAAGTGTGGCCAGATCTACAGATAAATAAATACACAGATCAGGCCCACACTGAGAAAAAGGCAATTCTTCTCCAGATTTGGGGACTCCCCCCACCCCAGATTTGCAGAAAAAGCCTAAAAGTTGTAAAAATTATCTCAAGAGGTTTACCTTCCCCCAACAGTAGCATTATATCTATGCATGAGCAGATTACTTACCTGAGCCATTGACATGGCAGCTCTGGAGGGCCCTGTTGGCTTCCAGGGGCCCTGACACTGTTGCTGCTGTGGGGAGGGGAAATGGGGGTGACCATCACTGCTGTGGAGGGAAAGAAGCTGGCAGACAGCTGGGAGAACGATAGGGGCCAGAAAGAGACAGTGTTGGCAAGGTGATGGGGTTTAACTTATAAAGCAGAGTTAGCGCAATAATGAGGCAGAGTCAGTTGCTTACTGAAATAAAGTTTACTTACTAGAAAGGAAGGGTAACTTGGAAGAACAAAACAAGAAATATCTTTCTAACTAGCTAGCTCCATTAGCTAGCCTGTTGCTTGACTATTACATGGTAAGAGACTGACTAAGACTTAGACTGAGACTTAGCACGTGCAGAGAGCAACAAAGAATATATATCTAATGTCTACATGCAGACTGACATGTAGCCCATGTCAGGTCTGCTTGGCCAATAGGTATCAATGACCTGGTCACTGACTTCTGACCTCACTAATTAATTAGCATGCATCTATTAACTCCTCCATTACTGGATTGTGTGACTGGCACTTGCCAAATCCCATCACAAGGGAGTGGCAAAAAAGAGAGAAAGTGATGGGGTAGGCAGAGCAGAAAGAGAGAGAAGGTGACATGCAGGGGGAACAGAGAAAGTAAAAGGGGTGGCAGGAGACAGAGAGAAGCATGGGGAAAGGGGAAGAAGCAAAGGTGGGGAAAATAGCTGGAAGTTTTTTTGTGGGTCCCTGTTTGTGTGCATGTATGCACTCAAATTTCTATGTGTATATACTTTTAAAAAGGCACTACTTCCAGTGGTGTAACCCTACCAGCAGATTCTTGCAAAACTCAATCCAATCGAGAGAAAGAAGTTTACACAGGGAAGCAGGCAGGGTTCTGTGTATAACTTGCTAGGTCAGAAACCGCAGGCATTCTTCTGGAACATACATCCTAATGCTTTCCTCACCGCAGTGTTTTCAGCGGGATTCATATCCATCCACAGCTGGGTGCAAATGGGCTGGATACAGGCACAAGAAGACTATTGACTTGCCTGGAAATGTATTTTGAACAGCGCATTGTTATTTTTAGATAATTTCAGGGGTTTTACTGCCAGGGTTGATCTTTCAAATATGAAAAAGCTAGCATTCAAACTCAGATAAATTGAGTCACAAGGAAACCCAAGAATAATATGCTCTCTGGATCATCATCATTATCAACAGCTCTTTGCTTTACCACTCCAGATGAAAAAAGTTTCTTGGGAAAAACTCAGTCAATCAAAAACGTCTGGCTGATATTGGAAAGTCTTTGGTTTTTATTGTTTTATTCACTGATGATGAAGCTATATTACACTCTTTGATCAGTGTCTTCCCAGCATATGTTCTCTCTCTCTGTAAAGGGGAATTTTTATGTAGTATTCATAGAAAATCATTTGTACAATCTTTCCCTTATATGGAAATTGGGTTAGATCCTACCAGCTTCGTCTGCTGGCAAAAAAGAGGGAGGAGAAGGCCCCTGTGGACCACTGAAAAAGCTAAGCAAGGGAGATAAGCCACACAAAATGGGGACTGTAGAAAAGAGGGGAATTGGACAAGACTGAGTAGAAAACTGGTCAGATCTATCCAACACAGATTCTCTAAGTAGGAACAGTATAGTTGCTCCAGCTAGAGTTGTATGGATTGTAAAGTAGACTTCCACATATGGATTTCTAGCTGGTTGAGAGCCATCCCTCTGCATTCCCCTCTGTTTTCCAGCCAATATCTTTTGCTCACTATTTGGCAGCTGGGCACCATTCCTATATGGTGTTTTCCGGGCTTAGAAAACCTGCATGAAGCTGATTCTTGCAGTGCATGCGTAGTGCTGGATTGAAAGCGTTGTGGGGAAGCAGCTCCTAACAAAAGTGATTTGTGGCCCACAAGCTGTGGGGCTACTCTCCGTATCCAACCCCCCCCCCTTGCGCTTTTTATACTCTCTGTACCATAACAGCTGCCTTCTCTACTATAACAACCTATAAACTCAGCTTGCCTATTTTTAAACTCCTCTCTGATCTTTCTTTATTGGAACAAAAACAAAATCATCCCTAAGACTGCGATAAAAGGACACTGCAATACACATGCTCAACAGTTTCAACTCCCCCACTTGCACAGGGGCTTACACAGGTGGGAATTAAGGAGGACACAAATCCGAATTCCCTTCAAACAGGTTCTGGAGGGTTTTCCGGGCTGTGTGGCCGTGGTCTGGTGGATTTTGTTCCTAACGTTTCGCCTGCATCTGTGTCTGGCATCTTCAGAGGTGTATCACTGTGATACACCTCTGAAGATGCCAGCTTCTGAAATACAGGCTGAAACGGTAAGGCTCATCCACCAGACCACGGCCACAGCTCAAAACTCCAAAATTCCATGGTTGAGTCAAACAACCGTGAAAGCCTTCGACAATACATCCCTTCAAACAGTCCACCTTGTGTGGGTTAAAAATTGTCTTGGAATTTTATTATTGTCTTGGAATTTTATTGGAATTATTGTCTTGGAATTTTATTATTGTCTTGGAATTTTATTTCAGCTCTTCTGTGCAGGCCAAAATTCTCCTGCCTTCCCAGCCGCTTGGGGGCGCACCGGCGTGGACACAGCAGGCCCACCTTGGCGGGTTCTTGGCGATTCCAGCAAAACACACACACACACACACACACACACACACACACACACCCCGAGCTGCTTGGCAAAGTTTGCAAGGAGCCCCAAAAGAGTCGGGCTGAGTTTTATAGCTGCCGGCTTCTCTCCGGCGTCTGGAGCGCTGCCACAGCCTGGGGTTTCCTTCTCCTGCTCTCTCATTAGCTCCGTGTGCCTCTCGACATGACATACAAGCGCCCGTGTCATCAACAAAGGGGCAGCGCTGGGCGCGCAGCACGAGGCGTGTTAACATGACATTCCCCAGGGGAGATTGAATGAGAGCCTCATCGGTGGTCGTGACGGCCGCCTTCCTGAAGGTGGCGCTGATGTGCTGCACGGATCCGACTGTCTTCCGAAGTTGTGCAGGAAGAGGGTATCTTTTGCAGGTCTTCAAGTGCAGAGCAGAACTTAGGGAGCCTTTTGAGCATAAACTCGGGAGGGGAGGAAGGAGGGAAAGGATTCCGAGCTTGCGTTATTGCAACTTTGCAAGCAGAAAATGCATCTGAGCTCTAACCAACAGGACTTGCTGTTACCCTTGCATAGGTGTCAAACTCGTGGCCCTCCAGATGTTATGGACTACACTTCCCACCATCCCCTGCCAGCATCATGCTTAAGGGATAGATGTCAGCTCTGGGTTGGGAAATACATTACGATTTTGGGGGTGGAGCCTGGGGAGGGCTGGGTTTGGGGAGGGACTTCAGCGGGGTATAATTCCCTAGAATGAACCCTACAAAACAGCCATTTCCTGTCACCTGGTGATTTCTAACGGTTGGAAATGTCTGGAGCTTACCTGAAGGCTGGCGACACTGGCAGGTTCTTGGACTAGCAATTGTTGCAAAAAGCAGCGTTTCATTTGCCAGACCTAAGTAACAAATCCTTTGTGCACAAACACAGGAGTATGCCTTCTTTCCACATCTCATCATGTAGGACATTTTCCCTTAATGGCTGTCTCTGTGGCTAAGCAACAGGGAGCAGTAGTCCATGAACCAGGAATGTGGATGCCCATGGCAAACTGGTTGAGAGAAGTAGTGAGATAAATCTTGAAGCCAGCTAGTAAACTATGGCATGCTGGAACAGAACTGCTTGCATCCTGATCACTTAACTACCTGGAGTTTTCTCAAACCGGGGTTTATTGAGATACCCCTCTAGAAAAGATGTGGCTCCTTTTGTTCAGTGTTTGAATTTTGTATTCAAAGTTGGCTCTTAACGTTAATTTTGGAAGTTTGTCACACATTTGCACAGTGGCCCTCTACATGGAAACAGCTCAAATAGCATAGAGCTGGTTAGAGCTAGAAGCTAAGCAAGGTCGACCATGTTTAATATTTAGATGGAAGACCACAAAGGAAGACACGGGTTGTTATGCAGAGGAAGGCAATGACAAATGACTTCTGCTCCGCTCTTGCCTTGAATACGCCATGGTTGAGGGCACTGTGAGGTGGTCTCATTTCTACATGCAGCTTCATCATTGTGTCACCTCCTCATGCAAGAACGCTCTTTGAGAATACAAACCAATCAAAAGTCTTCTTGCTGCCCTGTTCATGGTTACTGTGCATATCATAGAAGATGCTGAATCCAGCATGCCTTTGCGTGGGTATGTGATTATGGATTGACATGACTGAGTTTCAGAGAAAAGGTAAAGGTGCAAGCACTGCATCATAACTGACCCATGGGGTGGCATCACATAATGACAAGGCAGACTGTGTTTATAGCATGGTTTTCCACTGCCTTCCCCAGTCGTCTACACTTTACCCCCAGCAAGCTGGGATATAGACCTCAGAAAGATGGAAGGCTGAGTCAACCTTGAACCAGCTACCTGAAACTGACTTCTGTCAGGATGTGTTTATAGTATATTTTGTTTGTTTTGAATACTTTGTAGTGACATTTTAAAGGCTTTTTACTGGCTCAAATGTTTTAATGTTTGCTGCCTTGAGGACACTGAGTTGTGTGGAAAGGAAGTACCGAAACATTTTAACATCAGTGCCTCAAGAAATTACATTGGGATTAAAGTTACACAATTTTAATCCCCTTGTAATTTCTTGAGGCACTGATCTAGGTGGCTCAGGTTACATCGCAGAAGCTAATCAGGTTAGCCCTGGTTAGTACATGGATGGGAAGTCCAGGGTTGCTATGCAGAGGCAGGGTTTCTTGGAAGTCCACCAAGGAAGTCCAGGGTTGCTATGCAGAGGCAGGCAATTGGTCCTCCACCAGTATTTTGAGGCAGGACTTTGAATGACAGCCCTCTTAACTTTGCTCCCATGTCACTATCCTTTGCCACATCCTCTAGAGAACAGCCAACAAGACTCCTTGTTTTGCCCTGAGAGTCAGCCACTGGCCTCCTTTGGGTCCAAAACTTCTGCAGCATTTGCCAATTTTCAGTGGATAGGGGAGCATGGAAAAAGCAATGCTTGGCCAGCAGCAGTAAGAAGAGTTTGGATTTATACCCCGCCTTCCTCTCCTGTAAAGAGTCCACCGCTCCTAACCACTATTCCACACTCTCTGAGCCATTTTAGAGGATGTGTTGGATGCAACATTGTTTCCTGTTCCCTTAAAATATGGTGCTGTATTGGTGGAACGTATTATGGGATTTTACTGTATTTATTATGTTTGATGTTGTACAACACCCTGTGTCCATATGTAAAACGGTGTCTCATAGACTGAATTGAATAAGTAAATAGGTGAATAAATAAATCCTTTCTGCAAAACTGGCTGCCAGCAAGGGAAGGTCCTGAACATATGCCATTGGCTTCAATTTCATAACAAAGTTATGGTTTAATTAGATCAGGCTGTCGTCCAAGTAGCAATTAGGTTCTTTGCAAGTCCAGCTGCAGAGTTCTTGAGGCTTTTCATCAGAGCTTGTTCCCTCTAATTAGTTGAAACTACAAGTATGTGAGCAGTGTACATACACACACACACATACAACAGCAGTAGTTGCTTTTTCATTTATTGCTATACTATAATAATACAAGCTGTATAAAAATATTTTACAAAAAGCAAAAAAAAATAATCACCATTTAATTGGGAGATTAAAATGTTGCATAGAGAAATATAACAGGTACAACTTGCTATCCAGTCCTGTTCAAAGTTAAGGCATGTTCAATGAGGAATTCAGTTAAAAACATACATATGACATAGCAATTCAAAAGCTGCTTCCATTTTTGTTTTGTTTTTTTTTGTTTTTGCAAGTAAAGGTATATTGTTAGCTGTAAATATAAGTGGGATACTTGCCAGTTAAATTGGAGCACCTTGGAATAGCCCTGAAAGAGTCCTTCCTCCGTATGCTGATTTACATAATTCAGACATTTCCCCAAACAATGCTAAAGCGCCAATACGTTTGTCAGTTTTTCCACTGTAAATGTTAAAAGCAGGCAAAAATTACAAAGTTACATTCTTTCCACCGAATGGATATTCTGCTCAATGCAGTTCTTTTCGTTGGTTTACAAATGCAGGAAATTAAAACTCTCGCTGCAGCTTCTGAAAACACCCTTTCACTGATAAGGTTATTTGTAGAGCATCTTACTTCTGCACAAAAATAGGGTGGTTACACTTCAGGTAAGATTATCTCACAAGACAAGCTGCAGTTAGACGATTTATGAAATGGCAGCTCTAGAGGAGAGCAATAGCAGAAACCTGCCTGTTACTGGATCAGTTTTTGAACATCCCACAATGAACTTGTAACAAGAAATGCAAAGAAGATGCATGAAATTCAAGAGCCATCAATGTAAAGCACATATTGCTTATACTCAAATTCTTTCCCACCACTGCTGTCTGCCTGCATTAGGGATGGATCACTTATTCAGTAAGAGGGCCACATGAATTCAACACGGGCTGGAAAGCTGTGGCTAATTAACATAGATTAGCCATCTGCAGGTAACACAGCTAGTGTATCATTTTCCTCGAAGGAGGAAGGTGCCAGATGCATATAATGGGTGCAATCCAGAGAATCCACTGAAATCAAAGCAACTTCCATTCCACCATGCTTCTTATTTTTGCGATATACTGTATTGCAATATACAATATTTTGCAATATTGGGAAGCACGTTGAAAATCTTGGAAATGATAGGCCAGGCTATCTTGAAAACTGACCAAGAAGCAATGCTCTGTTGCATGTTTCCTTCATTCTGATTCTTTAAAACTTTTGCTCATCATATTTTCAACATCTGTCTCTGTAGCCATGGAGAGTAAAGCTCAGATTTCCAGCCTTCATCCCCTGAACAGCATGTGAAGAAGCATTGTGGGATGCACGGTGACTACACACAGCCTACTTTGGCCTAAACAAACCTGTACAATTGGTACCCAGTACCTTCATCTGAAGTTGTGTACAATGCACTGAAGGTACCAGTGTGGGCTTTTTAAAAAATACAAATTATTACATATATTATATACTACAAGATATAAAATGGAAGAAACAGGCACTTATGAAATCCACGATTAGACAAGGTTTACTTCGAATTTGTCAGTGGAAGCGAGAGGGTAAACTGTCATTTTGCAATTATTATTCAGAAGCGGTATTGAAGGAAGAGAGGAAGAGGGAGGCAGGGCAATTTCAAGTGAAGTAGTCTATGGAGCTAATAGTTTCTCACGCTGTCCTTAAGATGTCAATGTAGTGACGACTTAAAACGTCAGCACGGGGACTGGGGGGGGGGGGGCAAATCAAAACAGCCCTTTCAGCTGAGCTTCTACCAAGAATCTTGTGCAATCTGAATCTTTGAGAGTACTTCTTATGCATTTCACCTTTTCTGCAAAAGGTATTAATATTGCGGTGCCTTTTCAGGCAATACAAAAATAAAGCTTATAAAGGCTTCCGTCAGCAGAGGTGGCTGAAGGAGGCAGGCAGTATGGCCATACAGCCCTGGGAGACCCATTCTGCACCTTGCTGCCCACAATAAATGATTCCACGGCATCCGCTTCCAAGCAAGAGCACTTATACTATACTATAAATTGCAGCCTACAAAAATTGCGAACAGATTATTTATAAATACCAGCCCAGAGTATGGGGAAGGGGGGTGTTTGCTTAATTTGCGACAATTTAAAAAAGCAATGGTAACGCATTTCTTCTTTTTAAAAAAGATCTTATGGTACAATATATATAGTTTGTCTTCAAAAATACATTGTGCTAGCTACTTCCGAGAACTTTTGAGATACATTGTCAAGCAGCAGCATTTTTATACAATAACCTAGTGCTGACTTTGAAAAATATATAACATTTAGAACAAGATGTCCACTGAGAAAGACAAGATACCTATTTACACGGGGCGCTATTGAGCCAAAAACAGGCACTTCCTGCAGAAAGCAACAGGATTATGTGGTCTCTGGCCCTTTCCCCACTTTCCTTAAGTCCCTCGCTACTCTCTTCAAGTAGTGCGGGGTCCAGCTCCCTTCCCCACTTCAGGGGCGGTGAGAACGCAGCCGCCCCGACGCTGCCTCTCTCCCGCCCCCTCGACGCGCGGAATTCCTGGCGCCTTTTGAAATGGCGCCTTTTGACGACCCCGCACAGAGCGTGGGGTCGTGGGGAAGCCAGGGCGCGCGCCAGGAATTGCCCGCAGCAAACCTCGGGCAAAGGTGAGTGGGAAAAGGGCCCAAATTATATGTGGGCCCATATTAAACTACTATGCAGCATAAGACAAGACAGAAAAGAAACTTTGCTTTGGCTACAACAGGCCCATAGGCTGAGTGCAAAACCACTGTTAGAAAACATTCTTTCTACCACGAAAATCACATACAATGGACACTTCCATATCATTGTTGCTAAAATTCAAAATCTTACTTTTTGTTCAATCTCACGCTAAAAAAGCGAGAAAGACAAACAAAAGGAATTATTTGCAATTAAATAAGTCAACTTAATTACAAATTATCTTTGCGTGCCATTTCTCCTTTTTGGCATCCTTCACTTCCAAAATGCATTCATAAACGACAACACTTCTCTCTAAACAGCTGTATTTGGTGCAGAAGTTTATAGGAGTTCATCCTGTAACTTTGCAGCCAAATCTGTGATTGTTTTAAAAAGTGGAAGTTCAAAAATACAGTTAAAAAAATGAGATGATCCTTACAGAACATTGCTTATACTTGAGCACAGAGTAAGGTGGATGGAAAATACAACCCAGATGCTCATCCCATGGACACTGCCTTGGGAAGGCGTTTGGTACAATGGCAGGAAAGCATTGTAGTGAAACATTTAGATAACCGAGGAAAAGAGAGAGTTTCCTCACATGCAAATATGGCTGCCTTCCAGAGAAACTGAGAACAAATTACTCATACCAGGCAATTAACCAATCCAAGGTGAACCTGATGTTTAACTTCAGACAGAAAAGAAAGAGGTTTGCATCAACGTTACAAACATTAATACTGTAAAACTACTGTGCAATCAAAAGAAATAACTTAGCACATAGAAGCTTTCAGAATTACCTGTGTTACTTCAATATATCAGCATATTACACAAAGAGGGTTCTACATAACTGCTTCTGAATGGGGTCCCTTGCTGTAGAAATAAATATACATGAGGTTACAGCTCTATTACTACCATGTTTCCCCAAAAATAAGACAGTGTCTTATATTAATTTTTGCTCCCAAAAATGCGCTATGTCTTATTTTTCCACTCCACAGCTGCATGCTCTGGTGTTCTGTTCGACAGGCATGCTTCCAAACAAAAACTTTGCTCCGTCTTACTTTTTGGGGGATGCTTTGTATTTAGCACTTCAGCAAAACCTCTACTATGTCTTATTTTCCGGGGATGTCTTATTTTCGGGGAAACAGGGTATCTAACATTTGCTCGAAAAATGATGAATGCAGTTGGGAGAGCTCACCTTTGCACAGCTACCATTAAAAGAATTGCATATATATATATGAAACTGCAATCCAGCTGGTAAGAACATTGCAGGACAATTCATTTCACTGGTGATGCATCAAATGAAGCAACAGAATTGATTCTCTGTAACCAACTGGAGCTTCCATACTAAGAGGATCGGTACTGGGAGCAGAGGGCAGTATGACTGGGTTCTATGGGTTGGATCCAGCCAGCTTTTTTGCTCAGTCACACCCAACTCTCCTGTTGCCCCTGTAGCCTCCATGGCTTTTGTTCATGCAGGTCTCATGACCCTCAGCATAGCCTTTTAGAATGGTCACGGGGGCCTATCCTCCCTTTTTCACCAATAGAAAAGTCAGTTGGATCTAACCCCATGTTCGTCCTATCTGAGAAAAGTATTGTGGGAATGCCCAATCAGTTAATGACATCAGCAGGCACTGCAGCAAGAGACTGTTGGGGGCATCTTGGGTTGAGGCTGCAGTCTCAAAAAGATTTTGAGGCCAAACTCCACCAAGCTCTCAAATGGAGACGTGAGCTTGGAGACAAGCTGCTTGCAATTCAAACGGACCAAAGAGTATCTTCCAATAAAATCATACTGCCTTGCAAAATGCAGAAAAGTCAAAATGCCATGGTCAATCGGTCTTCCTGCCGACCCATCGATGCAAGTGTATTTAAAATTGGGTCCAAGTACAGTTAAAATTGCCTTTCTGATTTTTCATGTCTGAAACTGACACACCTTTAGAAATACTCTTCTGTTTTTTTCCTATGTGCCCAACCGCTGATTTAACTGGCTCATGTGATTTCAGGAGAAGCATAACACAAATTCAGACCAAAATCTATGATCTACAAGTTAGAATATTTGCTTTTTAAGAAGGGTTCATGGACACTGATTTTTATGGAGCTGTCAATGCAACATTAGGCAGAGTTACACCCTTCTAACCCCATTGAAATCAATTGGGTTGCAGTGTGTAAATCTGGTCAGCACTCTATGGCTCATTCTGCAAATGCAGAATAATGCACTTTCAAACTGCTTTCAGTACTCTTTGAAGCTATGTGGAATGGCAAAATCCACTTGCAAACAGTTGTGAAAGTGGTTTGAAAACGCATTATTTTGCGTGTGCGGAAGGGGCCCAAGTTTCTACTATTAGATCTGAGCTAGTGTCTTAGATTATGTAAACGAAAATTTTCTCCTGGGGCTCAGTGGATCCCCCCATTGGGTGCACTATATTTGTGTAGGGGGGATGCAATGTATGTGTATGTTTTTCGGGGGGAGCAGTCAGCATAACTTGCCTTTCTCTTCCACTAGCAGAAATGCTGTTCTGCTGGTGGAAAACAAACATTGGATACAGTTCAGTATTCATTTCTTTCTACAGAACAAATCCACAGCAGCAGTGGCGTAGTGGTTAAGAGCAGGTGTACTCTAATCTGGAAGAACTGGGTTTGATTCCCTGCTCTGCTGCTTGAGCTGTTCCAAACTATTCCAAAGCAAAAAAGATACCAGAATTGTGGAAAAGGGACCACTTACTGTAACATACAGCTAGAACTGTATGGCGTAGGCATGGCATAGGAGGTTAAGAGCTCTTGTATCTAATCTGGAGGAACCGGGTTTGATTCCCAGCTCTGCCACCTGAGATGTGGAGGCTTATCTGGGGAATTCAGATTAGCCTGTACACTCCCACACATGCCAGCTGGGTGACCTTGGGCTAGTCACAGCTTCTTGGAGCTCTCTCAGCCCCACCTACCTCACAGGGTGTTTGTTGTGAGGGGAGAAGGGAAAGGAGTTTGTAAGCCCCTTTGAGTCTCCTTACAGGAAAGAAAGGGGGGATATAAATCCAACTCTTCTTCTCCTTCTCCTTCTCCACATTTGTGCCATCATAAGCATGCCTTGAATGAGGCATGAAAACTTGAAAATTAGTTGCGAAACCTACTTTGTGGCACTTGTTGAACTGAGGATTGGCACCTTTTACTTGCTCAAAGTTTTTGTGCCTCACCAAGCACAAAACAGGCAAATTATATCAGGCTGTACCTGACATGGTGATACAATGATAGGAAAACCTGCATTTCTTTTTTTTCTGAGCAAAGGCAAGAGGCAAAAAAGGAGGGAAAAGGTGGCTGTTCTAATGGACAAATAATATACAAATAAGTTCTAATGGGCAAATAGTGTACAAATAAGCAATCAACAATTGAAATGTACATGCTGACATTCTGCATATGTAGCTAGTTCAGGCAGAGGAATGGAGATTGTGTTGAAATGCGGCCCTCCCTTTTCTTTGCTTTTTACACCCTTACTTATTAAGCTGCAAGTTTTTAAAAAGAACACACATGCCCTCTGGTCCCTTTATTGTGCAAACTTGATCATGCATCTTGCAGCTTATTAAAATTCACCACAAGTGTCCAGAAGGCCATAGATCTGCCAAGTATTGTGTTATGCTGGCTCATCTGTAGCCAAGCTAAGATAAACAACTTCTAAGAAGAGGCATTTCACTGTCAGAAGGACAGCAACTGCAACAATTCAGTATAGACTTAAGTATCTGTCTGTATAGACCAGTGATGGCGAACCTTTGGCACTCCAGATGTTATGGACTACAATTCCCATCAGCCCCTGCCTGCATGGCCAATTGGCCATGCTGGCAGAAACTGATAATGTAGTCTATAACATCTAGATATGAGACCCTCCTGCAAACATAGACTTTGGTATCTGTCTGCCTTCTGCTGATCACTGGTCTCTGTAAAAGTCCAACAAATACCTTTAAACCTAGTGATATTGATTTAGCAACGGCATAATTTATATACTTAATGTATTATTATTATTATAAACAGTTCTTATATTATCATGCCATATTATATATATATTTTCCACACATTGCTTTATTTTATAGCCCAAGGAGGCAATGATTCGTTGCAAATATGATATGGTGCAGAGTATACACAGCTTTCTGGTTAACTTTAAGTTGCACCAGTTCCAGAAATTCTGCATAGTTTGATTATCAAGAATTTCAGTTACTTTGGGAATTGCCATTTATGGCTTTTCGAGTCTGATAAAACTCCACATTTCTTTTGGGGGGGCTTCGAAGATGGGGGAAGAGTTTGCTTCTCTTAAAAAAATGTAAATACTGGCTGGTTCTTTATTGCCCTCCCCTCCCCTCCCCGTTGATGCAAGAATGTGGTGTGCCAATTCAAGGTCATTTCTAAATGGAAGTCATTGGACAAAGAAGAAATATTTAAGTGTTGCCTAATCATTTAAAACAAGAGTTGGGTGAAACGCAGACCTCATTGCTGGCAAGCTAACTCCCGTCTGTCGTTTGCACAAGTCTCGTAATTTTCTGTCCTGATCTTCTGACATATAACTGGTATTGCCCGGATTGCACAAGAAGCAGGCAGATGAAAGGGTGCCACATTCAGTGCCCACGTACATACTGGTATAGGTAAAGTGAATAGAAGAATGGACAGGGACAGCTTAATCCAGAACAAGGTAATATTGATGCAAATCATTCCTGTCAGTTATTAATTAAAATGTTTCCTTCCCATCTTTCCCCAAGAACTCAGGAAAAGAACTGAAGTAATGGGAAGGAGATGTTCTAGCTCTGTGGTGGCGAACCTTTGGCACTCCAGATGTTATAGACTACAATTCCCATCAGCCTCTGCCAGCATGGTCAATAACATCTGTATGTTACAGTAAGTGGTCCCTTTTCCACAATTCTGCTATCTTTTTTGCTTTGGAATAGTTAGAAAATATGAAAGACTGCTTCCTTCATAACAAATGTGGACTGTTGGGCAAATCAAAGTCATTATGTTTTCTAGACTGCCCGAGCTGTTCTAACTCTTTCAAAAGACAGAGAGTTTTAGGACTTAATAAATTACCTGATACAGAGTTCCTGGGACTGTACCACTTCAGACTAAAAGTAGGGGAATGTATGTTTGAATGGTCTTCAATGTAAACAAAGCAACTCCCCAAAACCTCATCCATTTTCAGTTTGAGATGGTACAGCTTCAAGGATTCTGTGCTTGGGTTTTACTTAGACGTGTAGGCTGGTCCTCAGTTTCCATTTGTGTACTGGAGCAGGTGGCTGGAGGTGGGTAATGGTGAAATAATTACAACTAATGTGCAAGAGAGTCACCATATGCTGTGGTTCGTCCCTGCTATAAAGCTACAATAGAAAAAAAAACATCTCCAATCCTGTTATGAATTTTAAACATTCTAAAAAGCACCATAGATAAAGAATTAAGAAGTATCCCTGAGTCTCTGGGGCATGTTGCAGTTTTCCCTAGACACACCAAAGTTGTAAATCCCATTGGGTGGGATCCAACTTTTGCACTCAATTTGGCCCCAGTCTCTCCCTTATTGGATGCCCTATGCCAGTGGTGGCGAACCTTTGGCACTCCAGATGCTATGGACTACAATTCCCATCAGCCCCTACCAGCATGGCCAATTGTAGTCCATAACATCTGGAGTGCCAAAGGTTCGCCACCACGGCCCTATGCTATATGGCTTTTGAACAAGCAGATTACAAGATCTACGGTATAGTCTTTTTTTTGGTGGTCAAAGGATACCCACTGCTCCTCCCTTATTCACCTGGTCGGATCCAACCCATAGAGTTTCATGTCACTTCTTCAGCAAGTAAATGTACTTAGAATTGTAGCTTGATGCCCACATCTTCCATTGATGAAAACCTGGAAAAGTGCAGGGTTGCCCAGTCCCCTCAGCCACTGGTGGGGTATGGGAGGGGTAGAGTTGCCAACTCCAGGTTGGGAAATCCCTGGAGATTGGAGCCTGTGGAGGACAGGGACCTCAGTAGAGTGCAATACCATAGAGTCCGCAATCAAAAGCATCCATTTTCCCCAGGGGAACTGACCCCTGCGGTCTGGAGATGAGCTGTGATTTCAGGGGATCCTCAGGTTCAACCTGGGAGCTGGCATCCCTAGAAAAGTGGCATCTTTTAGAGTGATCTGACCTTGTGGTTTTTAACCACAAACTTCAAGACTCTACAAATATGCATGAGCACCTCAGTTCTCAGGGGTGGGCAAATCCCAGTGCAATTTTCATTATGTTTTAAAATCTTTGTCCTGTGGGAAACCTGTGGGAGAAACCTAAAAATAACCCTATTTTCAATGCCAACACTGTTTTTGAGAACAGGGTAGACCAGTGGTGGCGAACCTTTGGCACTCCAGATGTCCATGGACTACAATTCCCATCAGCCCCTACCAGCATGGCCAATTGTAGTCCATAACATCTGGGAGTGCCAAAGGTTCGCCACCACGGGGGTAGACGGTTGAGGGCCCAAAACTATAAATGCCAATTCCCATTGAGACTGATGAGAAGATATGAACAACTGTTAAAATCAGTGGCTGGGATCCTACAACCATGCTCTGCCACGCTGCACTACAGCTGCAGCACCAATCACTTCCTTTTGTGCTAACACTGCTGTTTGTGCAAGAGCTCATTGAAAACCATTGATCTTGTGCAGGCAGAAGTACTAAAGAGACCTGTGCTGGGACTGGAGCGAAGGCCAGACAGAATGTGGCCACAGGATCCAAGCCAATGATTCTGAATTTCGGCTGGATGAGGCCCTAAGTATACATCATTTTTTTTCAGAAGCATGAACTGCAGCTTCAGTGCATCATGAGAGCATGATCCAGAGATCAACTTTACACAAGCCATCAGGCACATGTTCTGCGATTTCCCCCTTCCTATCTGTAGAGCAGTTTCCCATTACAGTTGTGATGTTGTGCAGAGAGATGAGTTGCCGGGCTGTTTGGAAACCAGCAAAAGCCACGCTGCTTGCACAGTTCTGTCCCTTATGCAAACCTCATTACTGAGGAGTTTTGGTCAGGCGTTATTTTGCTACATGAGAACAACATGATCTTTGGTCAAAAGGAAGAGAGTTCCTTTTCTGATGTTTACAGTGCGAGGTGCTGCGTTGCTTAGACAAAGCTGTCAGTCCGATGCCAATGCATTGTTCCTGATGTTGAAATGGTGCCTTGGGATGGTCACTTAAGGAAGCAGGAGCTGGATGGGGCAGGAGAAAGGATCCAAGAGGTCAGGTACGGAAGCGTTCAGAAGAAGCCGTCTTGCAAATCTCATCATCTAAGTCTGACTTCTGGCAGGGAGTCCCGAAAACTCTTTCCTGATAATTTCGTTAACTGTGAAGGAGAAGAGGAGGGAGGAAAAGAAGGGTTACCCTGCAAGGGAAAAAAAAAGGACCCCCCCCCCAGCTAAGGGTGGCTCTTCTGTTAAAGTCACTTCACCCCCCCCCTCCCCGCAACACTCAGTACAGATGCAACATTGCACAACTCTCTAGCTAATTAGGTAAGGAAGAGAAGAGCACATTTTCCATCCAGCTTCTTCCCCTTTTGCAGGGACATATTTACTTCCATTGCAAATTTTGGAATTGCCTACCATTAGTGTCAGCATCCACACTAGCATTAAAAAAAATAAACAATAAGCAAAACAATATAAATAAATACAAGTTTTGAATCTGGTAACGCTTTATAGAAACCAACAATATTTCTATGGAACAATATTTCTATGGAACAAGCTCTCCAGAGACAAAACCTCCTTCATCAGATACTCTAAGGCAGCGATTTCCACCCAGGGTTCCGTGGTACCCTGGGGTGCCATGAGGATGCCCCAGGGGTACTGTGGCAATGCTACCGGCCCCACTCACTTTTGTGGTGTCTCCCGTCGGCACCAACAAGGATATAAAGCTGACCCAGGGGGCAGGGCCTGCCGCAAGGTCAGCAGCCACTTCCCACCCCACCCCCGTGCTTCCCTTCACCCTGGGAGAGGAAGGTGGGGGGGGGTGGCAAGCAGGGGAACTGGGAGGGGAAGGTGGGGGGAGGATGGCAGGGGTGCCGTGAGATATGAAGAGTGAGGTCAAGGGTACCGTGAGGTCGAAAAGGTTGGAAAACACTGCTCTAAGGTGCTACTGGACTCTATTCTGTGGCAGACCAACATGGCTACCAGCCTGAAACTGTAAATAAATACAATTGTCATATTCCAGCAAAGATGAAAAAGGAACTCTAATAAAGCCTGTAACCAAGTACACAGTAAGATCTCTTGCTGAACTTTGTTTAATCTATTGTTGAAGGCTTTCATGGCCGGAATCACTGGGTTGTTGTATGGTTTCCAGGCTGTATGGCCGTGTTCTAATAGCATTTTCTCCTGACGTTTCGCCTGCATCTGAAGAGGATCTGAAGATTCCAGTCACAGATTCAGGTGAAATATCAGGAGAAAATGCTACTAGAACACAGCCAGACAGCCTAGGAACCATACAACTCCCCATTTGTTTAATCTGTGCATTTAATTCCAGTTATTAATAAACAGGTTCCATTGGTCTGCAAACATTTTTTGCGTATCGTTTTTCTGCACTCTTACTTACTTAATGGCTGTTATTTTGTTCACATACATCATGTACCGTATCATTTGTGCACATCTTGGAGAGGTTCCCCTCCCCCTAAAAGGGAACTATTAAGATTTTTGCTGCTACTAACATTCATATTTACCTAATACTGATAGAGGTAAGATACCTATAAGAGCAAAACTTAGGGTTTTGTAGATCTTCTTTTCTTGGCATCTCACGTGTATATGCATTTATTTCATCTTAGAGTATTCCAGCATAAATGTAAGAAGGTGCTAGTCTGCACTGGTTTTTTCAGTAATCATAGTATCAAAAACAGTCTTGCAAACATACCGTATATACTCGCATATAAGTCGAATTTTTTAGCACATTTTTTTGTGCTGAAAAAGCTCCCCTCGACTTATACGTGAGTCAGGTGTACTTTAAAAAATATTTTAGGGTTTTATTTTGGCCGAGAGCAGTTTTAGAAGCTAGCGGCCGGTACCTAAAACTTCAGGGATTCTTCAAAGAGACTCTCCCTGATGAGGTATTACCACCCATGTTTGGGGAGACTAATGGCCAGTAGATGGGGCTTTACATTTTGAGGGGTCCATAACTTTGGATCCCCTAGAGACCAAGCACTTCACCAAACCTGGGTGGTATCATCAGGAGGGTCTCCCTACAAAACCTATACTCTGAAATGTTGTTACTGCTAACATAAACATTCCTCCCTGACCAAAGAAATCCCAGTTTTGAAAGGATTTTTTAACTCTTGTGTTTTAGCTTGGTTGCTGGTTCGAGGCGCTAAGGTTCTTGTACTTTTTTAAAAGTTATTGTTGATACCATATTGTTCTTATTGACCCTCTTTTCCACTTTACAGAGCTAGTTTACTGTTTTTCTTTGAAATAAATATTCAAAAACATTTAACCTACTGATGCCTCAATTAATGTAATTTTATTGGTATCTATTTTTATTTCTGAGAGAGGTACCAGTAGCTGCTGCACTTTTATACCCTCGACTTATATGTGAGTCAACAAGGTTTTCCATTTTTTTGTGGTAAAATTAGGTGCCTTGACTTTTTTCGGTGGAACCATTATGCCGCAGTATATATACGGTACTTAGAAGCGAGTTTCAAAACTGTGCCAGTGCCAGTGCAGAATATAGCAATAAGCAGAATGAGCTCTGATACGGAAAGGGAAAGAATAATACTTGCAAGGGAGGAGAAGGGGAACATTGCCTCCATATTCCAGAACCTAAGAACCACACAGAACATTATTGTGTTTCCACTGACAGCATGAACAGATTTTGCACACTGCCGGTTCAATCAATATAGCCTTCAACTGACATTCTCCACTGTGTGTGCATGAGGACATGTGCGCCTATTTACATTGCCCAGGCATTGTCTCTGATCACTTCATTTTCTCTGATATCTATTGATAAATTTACTGAGTGCAAAATCCCTTAATCATGCAGTCAAGTTTGTGTGTCTTCATGGGAAATTGCCTTGTACTGGATCAAATTCTTGGTCTGCCAGGGTCAAAACTGTCTTTTCTCACTGGCAGCAGATCACTGGTGTCTCAGGTGTTCCATATCACCTGCATACCACCTGCATATGACTGGCAGCAGATCACTGGTGTCTCAGGTGTTCCATATCACCTGCATACCACCTGCATATGACTGGCAGCAGATCACTGGTGTCTCAGGTGTTCCATATCACCTGCAACCTGATCCTTTTAACTGGAGATTCCTGGGATTGAACCCCACAAGTAAATGCTTTACCCCTGAGCCACAGCCTCTCCATTCTCTATTAAGTTCATATTTGCATAAAAATGCCACGTCACAGACTACCACAATACAAATACCAAAACAAGAGTGCACATCTAACGACGACAGAAAAGAATCACCTAGTTTACGAACACCAAGTTCGACTAAACAAACAAGAATTTGTAGTATCTAAGAAACCAACCAAAAGACAGTCGCTTCCACAAAAGGGAATTCTTTGAAGACGGGTACACGGGTGACACCATTAAGACAGCATCCATGGGAGTGGCTGTGGGTGAAGACAGCCACTCAAATAACATATGCTCTTTTCTTTGAAATTAATGGATCATCACCTAAGTTCTGCAATTTTATCTACTTCTTGGAATCAGTGCAGTGAGACCGGCGTGAACGTTGCTGAAGAGAAAATTGTGACATTCCCTGTCAGGGCATTTCTGAAGCTTAAACCAGAGCCATGGGACACAATCAGAGAAGGAACCCCTTTCACATGCTTGGCTTAGCTCACAAAGTATGGTGCTCTCATAAGATCCAAAATGATGCTTATTTAACAAATCCTTAGATGTGTGTGACAATCATGTATCTTGTATGGAGAATTTACAAACAGCAATAGCATTTTGCAAAAGTCCACATCCCAAGCACTAAGTAGCACCAATCCATTTAACATCAAGAACAAAGGAATGGATATTTTGCAAAATCCACACTCAAAGCACATGTAATTCACGTCCATGTAACATCAGAGATGGGTTTTCCAGTAAATGCCTGTTTCATAGTGACCAGTCCACTTTGTCAGTAGAATTATTCACACTTGCCCATTATGCTTCTGGGGAACCAGTCTCTGAGTTTCATGTGCTTGAGTTTAGTGCGCTTTGAGTGTGAATTTTTGCACATGCCATTGTTGTTCTGATGTTATATGGATTAGGGTTACTAGTGCTTGGGAAGTAGACTTTTACACATGCTATTGTTTGTAATAATAACCTTTATACAAAGACACATGATGATTATTAAACATAAACATGTTTTGGAATTGCCAACTTTACCATACTTTGTAGCTGAGAATACCAGTAAGGTTCTTTGATTGTGTCTTGCTGATTCCAATAAACCATAGTAGGACACACTTGACTGCAGGGAAACAACTTCTATGAAACTGCCGGAGACAGATCAACACCCTGTGACTTCAATGGGAAGCAACTGTCTTGTTTATCCTAAACAAAGGATACCTTAGCAGCTTCCCATCTCGTCAGGGGATGATGACTTTTTCACTGCCAGTTCCCTTTCAAATGAAAGAGTGAAGCTATCCAAGGACAGCTAATTGGCAAAGCGTATGCTTAGCAGAGATGTCTTCCTGCGCCAAGAAGACCCTGAGATTGCGGATTGTGAGATTACACCCCTGATTAGTGTGTAAAAGGCAGATTGCAAAAACCCTAAGAAGAACCATGAATCCCTCTATGGGTCTCCCCCTGACTCATGAACGTGCTTAAATAAGAGCACATCTTATGCAAGCTGAGCCGACTGTATTGGTAGACTTCTGAGGAAGACAGCCAGTAGTTTGAAAGCTGGGACTAGAACCCCAGAGGGGATCCCCATCCAGTCATGAGATTCACTGGGTAAGCTTTAGCAAAATACTGTGTCTTGGCCTGACCTACCTAACAAGGTTGTTGTAAGGCTAAGGAGGGGGAGAACCAGGTATACCACCCTGAGCTTCTTGGAGAAAGGAGGGGATAAAAGCCTCAACCCCCCCCCCCCAATAATAAAACATAAAATCTGGTTGCCAGCATTCTTAGGTCTACAATCCTGTGGCCACTTAAAGCCTACTTGTACTTTACTAGCAAGGAACAAATCAATCCTAAGAAGAATTATAGTCTTCTGAGCCCGTTACATGGGTGTTAACTGCTTAGAACTGCATATCACATGTGCAGAAGATCTGAATGTACTTCTTTATATATGATTGGCGTTTTTGCTTACCTGAGGCCTCACATTACATTGGCGGTCAGCACTGCTCTTTTTTGGGAGTGCTGCAGTGTAAGAGAGCAACCAGCGGGAGGTGAAATTGGTCTAGCTTTGCAATCCTGCAGCTGAAAGCTGCAACTCTCTCTCTCTCAATTTTTTAAAAAGAAGGCTTCCTGTTTTCTCTACCCAGGAAACGAGAAGAGCAGATCTTCAATGGAAATTTTTCAGTCACTAAAAATAGCAGTTAGGTAAAAAGAGGTGGGCACGGGCTCTGAGGAGGGAGCGGAGGGTCATTTCCCTTCCGTAAACAAGTGGGCTAGAAGCTGGTGGCTGGCTTATTTATCCACACATTTGGTCATGCAGTGAAGCAGAGAAGGGAAAGGGTGGGGGGGAGGAAGGTCCTGCATTTCATTTTGTGAAAGCAACCGGTTTGGAGAAAGAACATTTATTCTGTGAGAAAGTATCTTGTGACAACCACCCCTCCCCAAAGAAATGAGAGTAGCATGTTAAATTGCAGCAAAGGAAATCCCTGTTGGATTGAAGAAGGAGGCAAGTGCTTCCAGGAATACGTAAGACACAAGAGAGGCTCTTGTAGGGATGTCAACCTCCAGGTGGGACCTGGGGACCCCCCAGAATGACAGGTCATCTCCAGACCACAGGGATCAGTTCCCCTGGAGAAAAGGGATGCTTTGGAAGGTGGACTCTATGGCATGGTACCAAACTGGTGTCCTTGTCCTCACCAGTGTAGTGGTTAAGAGCCAGGTCAGCATGGCATAGTGGTTAGAACAGGAGGTCTGCTTCCCTACTGCTACACATGAAGCCTGCGGGGTGACCTCGGGCTAGCCACAGTACACTGAGAACTCTCTCAGCCCCACCTGCCTCACAGGGATGCCTATTGTGGGGAGAAGAAGGGAAGGGGTTGCAAGCCACTCTGGGACTCTTTATGGTTGAGAAAAACAGGTATAAATACAAACTCTTCTTCTCCAGGCTCCATTCCCAAAGCTCCAAGAGTTTCCCTGTTTGGATTTGCCAAATCTACCCCACCATCCCTTGCCAGTGGCTAAAGCAGGGGTAGGGAACCTGCGGCTCTCCAGATGTTCAGGAACTACAATTCCCATCAGCCTCTGTCAGCATGGCCAATTGGCCATGCTGGTGAAGCTGATGAGGAGTATGGATTCCTGAGCCTCGGCTCCTGAGATTCCTAAGGGACCTGGCAGCTAAAATCCCCTAAGGAAGTTAGATCCCATTTGTTTCAGTGGTACACAGACACAAGTGGATTGTAGGTAATAGGTTCTTATTCATAGGAGATGCATATAAAAAGGCCTAGTTCTCAGTCAGCCTATTTTTGGGCTTCACTGTTTAAGCTTGCAGGTAAGGTTGCCCCCTCTGAGTTCAGAAATTGGACCCTGGGAGGGTTGGCTTGAGGGAGGGGAGGGACCTCAGTTGGGTATTTCTGCCATACCTTCCAAAGCAGCCATTTTTTTCCAGGAGAAGTAGAATGAATGAATGAATGAATGAATGGATGGATGGATGGATGGATGGATGGATGGATGGATGGATGGATGGATGGATGAATGAATGAAATTTGTAGTGTGGAGATCAGTAGGGATTCTGGGGTATCTCCAGTCCCCACCTGGAGGCTGGCAACCCTACTTGCAGGTTTAGTTTTCCAGCCCCCAGGTGGTTCATTTTGGGTAGGTGCACCTGAAGTCAGTAATCACCAAAAATCTGCACCTAGTGGCTTAATTAGTTGAATAGCAGCCTGTATCTCACAACTTCTTTCAATAAAAGTCAATAAACTCAATAAAACATGATGCGATATTTGACTAAATATGACTCCAGTATAGAAAATGGTCACACAAGACTCAAACTCATGTAATCTTGTATTCCGCAATAAGGTCCCTGGCCAGTCAACCTGCAGGTGATTACAAACCTTCAGGTGGTCCCTGAGGATCTTCCAAAATTAAAACTGATCTCTAGATTCCAATAATCAGTTCCCCTAGAGCAGTGGTTCTCAACCTTCCTAATGCCACGATCTTTAATACAGTTCCTCATGTTGTGGTGGTCCCCAACCCTAACATTTATCCATTTTACAGATGGAGAACACTGATGCAGAGAGTCTTAGGCGACCCCTGTGAAAGAGTCGTTTGATCCTCAAAGTGGTCGTGACCCGCAGGTTGAGAACCGCTGCCCTAAAGGAAACGGTTGCTTTGGAGGGTGGATTCGATGGCATTATACCTTGGTGAGATCTCCTCTTGCTGAGGTCTCATTCTCTCTAGGTTTCACCTACTGATATCCAATCTCAATCACTGAGATAATGTGCTCCCACCAATAGATTTAGTGTAGGGTCCCCAGCTGAGCTGGGAAATTCTTGGAGATTTTGGGTGAAACTTGGGGATGGCAGAATGCAACCTCAGCAGGTTTATAATGCCACACAGTCCATCCTCCAAAGTTGCCATTTTCTCCAGGGGAAATTGACCTATGCCATCTGGATTTATTGTAATTCTTGGAGATCCCCGGGTCCATCTAGATGGGTAGTCATGTAAGAACATCAGTGTATCAGTGCTGCAGTTGTGGGATCTCATTTATAGGATGTTCATGACTCCCCATTTTTTCTGGCAGTCTGTTGATTGAAGTGTTCTTTTTATTGGGGTTTTTACTGGTTGTGCATTAAAATGTCTTTTTTTTTGGTTTTACTTAAATGTTGGTTTCACTGATGGTTTTACCTCTGGTTTTCTGAAGATGTTACAGAATTAAGATGTTTCTTGTGCAAAGGTATATCTAGGATGGGGAAACCAGGGCATGTGAACTGGACACTACTTGAAGGGGGTGCCCTTGGCCCTCCCTGTTAAGAACTCCCCTGCCCTCATCCAGCTTAAACTTCAGGCTACGCAGGGATTTGGATGGTGGTGCGCACAGTTTAACACCAGATCCGGCCAGGCTGCAGGGGAGGGAGGGAGGGAGGTAGAGAGGGGGGTCTTTTTAGTGCTTGCCTTATCAGGGATCTGCAACCTGCGGCTCTCCAAATGTTCATGGACTACAATTCCCATCAGCCCCTGACAGCATGGCTGATGGGATTTGTACTCCAAGAACATCTGGAGAGCCGCAGGTTGCAGACCCCTGTCTTAGATGCTGTTTTGCATAGCTATACCCCTGTTCTTGGGTGCCGGTTGTGAAGAGGTTTAAGTGCAGTTATAATTTGTGTCTAAATTTCTTAGAAGTTTTTCAAGGATCCATTTATGGACAGAAGGACAGGACAGAAACCATTTCAATAAACTATTTCAATAAGACACACCTGCACATAGAAATTTAAATCAGAGATAAAAAGCCTCTACACTGAACCTTCCTTTGATATGAATGGGGATGAGGGTCCCATCTCTGCACAATTCTTTGACATTTGGTGTGTGTGTGTGTGTGTGTGTGTGTGCGCGTGCGTGCGTGCGTGCGTGTGTGCTGGGAACAGCGAGGAGAGTGATTCTCCAGGGGCACTGATCTCGGTAGTTTAGTGGAGATCAGTTCTAATTTTGGGAGATCTCCAGGTCCCTTCTGGATGTTGGCAACCCTAACAGAGATTCTAGTTCTGTAAGATGTATATTTGTGTATGTAGAAACTTCAGATCGAGAGCACTATGCTTCTGGCTGGAAAATAATATCTGGTATAAATGCAAGACAATGACTATGCTAAAATGATGGTAAATAGCTCTTTCCCTTGAAAATATGAATGCCTCTGACACCAGCCATCTGTCCATCAAGCAAAGCAGTGCACAGCATATCTTAACAGTACTAGCCTAAGCAAGTTCACTAGGAAGGAAGCCAGGCCCCTTAAGTCACTGGGATTTACTTGCTAGTAAATGTGGTTAGGATTGCAGCCTGCAGCTGCCTCCGTCTGTATAAGAACAGAATGCTGAAAGACAGAATTGGTGGAAATTGCTGCCCCCTTTTCTACAAATGGAAATGCCCTGCTGTCAAACACACTGCAATGTTGGATATACCTCAAAGTCTGTACTACTGTTCAGCTGGTAAAAAGGCAGATGATCAATCAAAACAAAAGCTTTGAATGGATCGACATCCCTAAATATAACTCTCCTTTCTGCTGTGTTGGAGTGGGCAGTGAAGCTGCCCAGACCTGACACAAATCATTCATATTCTTCTATCATTGTGTCTAGGGAAATTTTCAGTCTAATTTGTACTGTTTGCAATAACTACTTGAGTTGAAAGGGAATTTTGTAAGTATGAGGAAGGGCGTGTGTGTGTGTGTGTGTGTGTAAAGATACTGCTTTTAAACCTCTTCTGCCGCCATGCATTTGGAACCCCTTCTGGTATCACACGAAAGGGTAAACAAAATGCTCTCTATCCACTTTTTCCAACACGCTTGTCTTTTGATGGTTGTGCTGCAGATATCTAGAGCTTGATTATGACTCATTCTGTCTTTGCAGTGGATGGGAGGGGGAGATAGTGGTAGAGAGTCCAAACATTCCTGAGCCCTGAATACAGTGCTTTGATTCTTGTAAATATCTAGTAAAAAGTAGCCTCTTTTAGCCAAATGGCTAGGAAGACATCCAAAAAGATTAAGATAATCAGAGGTTTATATAAAAGGGAGTGCTGTATACATTGCAATATACTGTGGGAGCCATTAACTGTTGACAGGGTGTGGTCATAAGAGCAGCCTTTATCGAAGAGTCGAGGCACACAGGGACAACCCAACTAGTGCATGTTGTCCTGTAGTTTAAACTAATCCTCACCTTGCTCTTAAATAGTTTGGGTGTATGCTCAGATATGTGCCAAACTAGCACGTTAGCCCATTTCCAGTGATCAACAATCCATCCCATTTTCAATACTTGGGCAACAGAACTGTAAATCTGGCTAGAATTTCCAATATGGCATCGACTGTACCATTTTGGCACACAACAAACTGGATACAGACAGGAACAAAGACAGTTCTGCACATACAACAGAGCTTTCCCACCCTGCTACAGCCATTTGTGTCCTGGAAAAGCTGTTTCTGAGAGGTGGGGAATCCTGTGAAGTAGCATGGGGAATGTGACATGGGCTTTGGGGTCAGGGGAGGAAGCAAGGAAAATGTAGACCTCAACCACAGTGAACTGAAGAACTTTGCACATGGGTAGAGGCTCCTCAATGTGGCTGAGCTGCACTCATCTCTCACCAATTCAGTTATGTGAACTGGTTTTTATAAAAGACATCATTTAAGTCTGTAGATTAATTTGACCCCTTTCCAGTGTGCTAGAGATAAGATTGAAAGGCCATATAGGCATGTTGCCTTCCTGTTATCTACACTAAATTTGATAAAAACAGAAAGATATGGCTGTGTTAGTTTTTTAAAAAATATTAAGAAAATCCAGCTGGATTTCAGTAGCATACAATGGACTAGTCAACGGACTTATGGTGACCACAGCAAGGGGCTTTGAAGGCAAGTGAGGTGGTTTGCCATTGCCTTTCTCTGCAGTCTTCTTCCATGGTCTAACATTTGAGTATGCACACTGCTTCGCCTCCAGGACTCCAGAACCTCATGCTGCTTTCCCTCCCACATTAAATATTATTTTATCTTAATTTTTTTCTTAAATGGGATCTTCCTTAAAAGATGCTTATGTTTCTCCTAGGCTCCTTCCGCACATGCAGAATTATGCACTTGCAAACTGCTTTCAATGCTCTTTGAAGCTGTGCGGAATAGCAAAATCCACATGCAAACAGTTCTGAAAGTGGTTTGAAAATGCATCATTCTGCGTGTGCGGAAGGGGCCCTAGCTTATGTTCGAAGCTAAATACATTTTGCTTTTCAAGTGAAATTAGCAAAAGCAACTTTTATCTTCCACAATGATGATGAGATTGGGAGATCTTTAATTTCAAAGTGATTTTGGCTCTTCTGTGTTCCTGTAATGAGGAGAATGCCTCATTTCTGAAAACCAAACTGATTAACCCCGTGATAGGAGACTTTCCTTCCAACTGAAAGCAGCATTTTTCTTTATTACAGTGCTTTTCTCAACAGTGAAACAAGCTATGTTAACAAGGCTTCTATGTAAGTGCAATTAAATTTAATGTTAATTCCCTACATAAACGCCCACCAATAGTATTAACAGCTGGGTGTAGAAATGCAGATTCAACCAGGCTCAAAATGTAAAGGGCATTCATCAGCTCTGTTCCATTATTCTCATCTTTTCTGATCAGTTTCAAGAACAGAATCCATAGCGCACACAGATTTGAGTCCAGTAGCACCGGAGAGACCAAGATTTTGGGAGTCTGAGCTTCTGAGAGTCAAAGCTCCATTCATCAGGTAATGGTGCAAATAAAAAAAAAGAAGAGGTGGTATTACATAGTGGACATTGTTCATGATGTTCATCCCTCCTCAAACTATTTTAATGAAAAATGTACTTTAGAAGTTTCAAAGTTAATCCATCATTTAGGATTCCAGAAGTATACGGACCCCTGCCCCATACTTTCCTGCTCCCTCCAAACCCCAGATTTCCAAATAGTACACACTAAGGGCAGTGGTGGGATTCAAATAATTTAACAACCATTTCCGGTGGTGGGATTCAAATAATTTAACAACTGGTTGTTTACAAGCACCATTTTAACAACCGGTTCTGCCGAAGTGGTGCGAACTTGCCAGAGGCGTAGCGCCAAGGGGGCGGGTGGGGTTTGTGCGCGCGACGCACCGGGCGGGCGCCCCTGCAGAGGTGTTCTGGAGTGTTCTGGGGGTGGGATGGGGACTTGGAGGGGCGCACGGTTTTATTTACACTGTAATCCACCCTGTGTTCCGCAAGGCAGAAAGATGGCTAATGTTTTTTAAAAATAAATAAAATAAAACATTTGTGATTGAACTTCCGGGGAAGCCTGGAAGTGATGTCAATCTTCTCTAGGAATCATCCAGAACTCTATGGTATGAGTTCTCAGCAGTTTTCTAGACAGTTTTCAGCAATTTGGCTGCTGGACAGCAGGAGGTTTTTTTGTTTCTTCTCCTCCCAGTGGACTGAGCAGTGGCAGGATGAAGAACTTGGTTTGGGGAAAACCCTACCCCCATTGGCTAGGAATACCACCTCCAGGTTGGAACAATATATGGAAATTTTGGGAGTGAAGCCTGAGGAAGACGGACTTTGGGGGATGGAGGGACTTCCGTGAGGTATAAAGCCACACAGTCCACCTTCCAAAGTGGCCATTTTCTTCAGGTGAGCTGATCTTTGTCACCTGGAGATCAGCTGTAATAGCAGGAGTTCTCCTGCCATACCTGGAGGTTAGCAACCTTACCATTAGGGGCTTGGCAGTTCTAATCCCACCCAAGAGGACATATGGATTGAAAAAAATATTTAACTGTAAGGGTTGAAGACTTAACCAAACAAAAACATCTTATACATGGGAACTTCTTGTATATTAATTGAAAATGCTGGTTGTGTGTACGCCTGCCCCACCCCCTCCCTCCAAAATATGACTGACTGTGACCTGGCTCTAAAGTACAAAGGTAGTATCCAAGGAGGCCCTACAATAAGGCTGTAAAGTGGAACTATCACCCATCCTCAAAGATTTTTTCTTGCCATGATACAAAAAAAGTTGGACATCATCAGTATGGAGTTACAGCAGCTGGATCCTAGTCCTTGGCAAGAGAACACAAGACTAATCTCCTTTATAAGCAGCATACTCTTCTCTGAATTATGCTGCAAATAAACTCTGAATATTCACTGCTCCTTCCAAGCACAGAATTCTCACAGAAATCAATAGGATACAAAAATGAGATCTGCACATGCATCCGAGAACTACGTGCAGAGAAGAGGGGTGGGAGGAGGCAAATACCGTTTTCATTCTTGCAGCAGGCAAAATGCACATGGAAAGTTATCAAGCAAAGTTTAGGTCATCATAGTAGCTGAATGGATACTGGAAACTTGCAGCGATTTCAAACACAACATGCTTTCACAAGCGCACTCACCAAACGTTAAGAGATGTCTACAAACGAACCTTTCAAACAAACAAAAACCAAAACGACATTTTACAGTAAACTAACTAGGTCACACACAAGTAAAGAATATCTGCAGCTAGACGAAAGTCAGGAAAATATCAATTACCTTCGCTTGTGATTGCTCGGATCAAAAAAGCACAGTCATTCAGTTTCATATAATGTTTTGTAGCCAGCTAAGGTGTGTGTCTATCAGCTCTGAAAAAGATTTGCAAAACCATTTTTGAGAAAGGAATGTAACCTTTGACCATATCTTAAGGTCAAATGTTACAGTGTTTGGCTGTTCATTTCACAAGAAATACTAAGACATGAATTACTTCCCGACTAACCTTCAAGCATTCACAAACATTGCTTATGACAACAGGGAATACATATATATTTTTTCTAAAATGCATGGAGTAATTTTATTCCAGGCACTTCCAGGATGCAAATTCCACAGCACTATATTACTATCGGGATTTATTCGGGAATGAGCAGAAAGAAGGTCCTTCACTTAGCTGTTTTCTCTAATAAGCTGGGAAAAATGATATACTTAAAAAAGAGATCGGTGGTGCAATCCATAAGTGTGTACATTCAAAAGTCCTGCTGAATTGAACAGGATTTGCTCCTTAGTGTGTTTAGGATTACAGAATTATTTGATCTGAAGCTAAAGAATTACTAAGCAACTGCCCTCACATCGCTCCAGCTGTATTTCATCTCATCTCAGTACACCCAGAGGGTCAACTAAAGCTGACATTGCACAAAACCCATAGGATCTTGAAGACTAGGTAAAGGTAGTTCCCTCTGCCAGCACCAGCTCATTACTGATCCATGGCATGATGTCACATCACAACATTTACTAGGTAGATTATGGCCTGTTATTGATTTACTGGATTTTTAACCCACCATTCCTACAAGATGCATAGTTCCCCCCACTCACTATGTTCTCTCAAAAACCCTACAAGGCATCCTGATCTCAGTCCTGTACTTCTTCCCACATTCCTTCTAACATTTACCATTTCAACAGGGATTTCAAAGACATGGCCGATCTGTCCCACAGTCCAGTCCTAAACATGTGTTCTCAGATATGAACCCCACTGATCTCTTGCTTCAAAGCAGGTCTGCTAATGACTGCTTTGAAAATCCAAAAGGCTCAAGTCAACAAAGGCAGCCACTACCTTTCGATTGCAAGAGCAAGGACATTTGGGAGGTCATTCATTCATAGGCTGGCTGGCATATAACACACATCAAGTGGAACTACGACAGAATGCACCAGTCAAATCTAGTTCCATTCACGTCACGTCTGAATTATTCTAAGCATGCGTTTCCACAACTGGCAGGGGTGTGGAATGCAGTATAAATGATATCAGGGCATGAAACAACTTGAATTAGACATCTGGGTGAGGGGGCTGACACAGGTCTGCCATTTTTGAGTCCTTTATAACAGGGAGCTATGTCCTCTTTTTTAAAAAAAATATGGAAAATGCTCATGATTAACAAAACAAACTGAGGTGGTTTTCACATGAACGTTTTATTCTGCCTTTGGCTCCAAACTGGAGAATCCCCCCACACCTTTTTGAGCATTCACTCAACGTCATCTTCTAATTACCCACCTGCCTGGTTTTCTCCTGCTTTGCTTTGCTTTTCTCCAAACCTGATTTCCTACCACATTTTTTTAAAGGATGCAGTCCAAGTGCATTTGCACGCCAGTCTTAATGGGAAGATGCACATTTTTGAAGGACCCACCCACTTCAACATCATGTTCCTTCTGTCAGCACCTTGTGATCACAAATTTCCCTGCCACACCACTGGATGGTTTAAAAATAATAATAATCAGTAATTGCTATTTCAGTACAGTGCAATGATGTTATAATGATCTATCGCCATAATCTACAAGGTCCTCTGAATTACCTTTACTATTAAAAAAAATAAGTGGTCCTTTTCATTGCAGAAATATTAGAGGCAAGGTGCAGGCAATTTTTGTCCAGATTGCATGGGAAGGAATGAGGATGAGAAACTACAGAATGGCTGGAGCAGGGCAAAAATTCACTGCTCAACCAATCATGTGGATGCTCCTTTGACATTGCAAATGTCCCTGCATTGGCAATGGAGGCAAAAGCAACACAGGGAATCAGGACCGTGTAGATGCAGCTTAAGTATCAACAGGCTAATATCTACCAATTATGTTCTCCGTATCCATCAGAGTACACGATGGTCTGTTTTACTTTCTCTTTTCTCTTATAAAAATGTGTATGTAAGCAGGACTGAAAAGGGGAGAGTACTTTCTCCCATAGCGGAATTGGGCTGCTTCTACTCGTTTTCGGCTTTGCAAAACTGTGCTCTGCTCTTCAAATGGCAGAAGCTTTGTCAATCATTAATATCACACCTGAGCTGTTAAGTAATTAGCTGGAAAGTCATTACACTCTAGATGGCCAGAGGACTTTCACACAGTTAATCAGTTAAGGAAGGTACTATGTGCATGCACAGTGCACTGCTTAATTCTCTGGAAACCAGGTTACAAGGATAAAGGACTGCAAAATGACTGCAGATTATGAGCAGCACACAGAGAAGGGGGACAAGAGCTATGCTGAGAAACCTTTCAACTCAGAAAGCAAGAAGTACTCCAAAGCAAACTGTATACAGGACTGCAGGTCTAAAACCAAAGCCGTGCTCTGAAGTGCTAATGCCAAATGCTCATGCTACTTCCAAAGCCGTTTACACATCATAAACAGAAATAATTCTGTGGTTCATATGATGAACTAGTCTGACAATCTTCTTCCCATAATTCCCCCTCCTACATTTGCACAGATCAAAACAGAGAAATGGTGGTGATAGCCCCATTCTCATATCAAGAATCACGGTCTCAGCTCTTCACTAAACTGCATATCTATACTCCTGATTCTACATTCTCTTACTGTGCAATTCCCTGTCTTCCACCAGTCTAAAAGTCAGGGAGACATTTGATCTTCTAATTAAAGCTACATTAGAAAAATATAGTTGCCTTGCAACAGATTTTCAGTAAACTGAACTGCTGTGTTGTATATGAAGTGGCGGATTGTGCGCTGCATAGTCCCTTGAGGTCTACATGCTCCCACTGATACCAGAGATGCTGCTTACGCCTTCCTTTCCCCTCCCCACAACAGACACCTTGTGAAACAGGCGGGGCTGAGAGAGTTCTGAGAGAACTGTGATTAGCCCAAGATCAACCAGCAGGCTGCACATGTAAGAATGGAGAAACAAATCCAGTTCACCAGATTAGAGTCCGCTGGTCATGTGGAGGAGTAGGGAATCAAACCCAGTTCTCCAGATTGGTGTCCACCGCTCTCAACCAGTAAACCAAGCTGGCTCTCTCAAAAGAGAAGGCACTATAAAAAGATGCAATGAGAATCCCTAGATCCATTCTGCCCTGACCTGGATGGCTAAGACTAGCCGGATCTCATCACATCTCAGAAGCTAAGCGGGGTTCATCTTGGCTGCTATTCAGATGGGAGACCACCAAGGAATATCAGGGTCATGACACGGAGGCAAGCAATGACCAACCACCTCTGTTGATCTCTTGCCTTGAAATCCCTTCCGGGCTGCCATAAGTTGACTGCAGCTTGATAGCACTTTACATATACACACAGATCCATTCTCTCTTTCTTAAACTCTTCTTCACAAAGGGCAGAACCAAACAGGATTCTGGGGGCTTTGGAATTCTAGCATGTGGAATGTTTAATTTCCAGTCTTTCTGAAATGGGTTTTGTAATATTTTGTTTTATATTTACAACTTCTCCGATACAAATTTTTGTTTTGTAAATACTTTAGGCCAGATGTTTTTAGTTGATGAGAAAAAGACGACCATGTGTGTCTGAGTCAAACATTTGGCTCTCCCAGGTTGTTAGCTATTAAATTACAGAGAAGATATTATTGTTTGTTTGATATTAGTTAACATATGATTGAAATCAAGTGAAATATTCTCAAGAAGGATATTCATTCACATGCTGAATTTCTAAGGGAGCGGGCATAATTGCTCTGAACTTCAGAAGTCAGGGAACCCTGGGCGTGCCATCTCCCCCCCCCCCCCCCGCCCCGTTGTGGGTTTTCTGGGCTGTGTGGCCTTGTTCTGGTGGTTTTTGCTCCTAACATTTTGCTCGCATCTATGCCTGGCATCTTTAGAGATATCAGTGAGATTAGTTTCTCCCAGTGAAATACATCTCACTGTGACATATGGATTTTAGTTTTGGTTTGAATCGTTTTTCTAATGCTTGTTTTAACTGTTAGTCATCCTAGTAGCCCTGATGGGGCAGAACATAAGAACATAGCCTGCTGGATCAGACCAGGGTCCATCTAGTCCAGCATTCTGCTACTCGCAGTGGCCCACTAGAATCAGGTTTGCCAACTCAGGGTTGGAAAATTCCTGGAGATTTGAGGGTGGAGATAAGGAAGGTAGGGTTTGTGGAGAGGAGGGACCACAGTGAGGTATGATACCATCAAATCCATCCTCCTCAGCAGCTATTTTCTCCTAACTGATCTATGTTGTCTGGGGGATCCATTGTGATTTTGGGAGGACCCCAAGTCCCCACCTATAAGGTTGCCTATAACTAAGCAGAAAGGTGGGGTACAAATTTTGTAAGTACAGTAAAGGATTGTCAAAGACTTTCACGGCCGGAATCACTTGGGTGCTGTGTGGTTTCCGGGCTGTATGGCCGTGTTCTAGCAGCATTCTCTCCTGACGTTTCGCCTGCATCTGTGGCTGGCATCTTCAGAGGATCATGTATTGTCGAAGGCTTTCACGGCCGGAATCACTTGGGTGCTGTGGGTGCTGCATCGCCACAGATGCAGGCAAAACGTCAGGAGAGAATGCTGCTAGAACACGGCCATACAGCCCGGAAACCACACAGCACTAAAGTAAAGTAATCTAACTGGTTGTTGAAATATTGAAATATCCCCAAGAAGGGTATTCATTCACACGCTGAATTTCTAAGGGAGTGGGCATAATTGCTCTGAACTTCAGAAGTCAGGGAACTCTGGGCGTGCCATTTTTTCCCACTCAATATTTTCTATCTTCCTCAGCAGCCATTTTCTTTTGAGTAACTGATCCCTGTTGTCTGGAGATCCATTGTGATTTTGGGAAGTCCCCAGGTCTCAGAACTAAGCAGAAAGGAGGGGTACAAATTTTGCAAGTAAAGTAATACAATTGGTTGTTGTGGATTTTCCTGGTTGTGTGGCAGTGGTCTTGTAGTTTTTGCTTCTAATGTTTCGCTTGCATCTATGATTGGCATCTTCAAAGGTATGTCAAGCTGAGATGTGTTTCTCTCTGGCCCCTTCTGCACAGCAAACATATAGCAGGTTGCAGTTGGGATGAAGTAACCTGTTTTCCTGTTTTCACGTTCACATGCATCTGTGCAGGCAGCATGGAAACAATCCAGGCTGCTGTCGCACCTTCACATGGAGACATGTCTCTTTTTAAAATCTACTTCTCACCGATGCATAGCTATGCAGGCACAAATTGAACCCCCACAGCCATGCTGATGTCTCACTATATGAACATCTGCACATGCGAAATTAAAAAAGGAAAACAGAGGCGAATAAAGCATCTCCTGCCAGGCCATTCGCTCGCAACCCGGGATTTTTGAAAAGACTTGCTAATAGCACGATTCTTTAAAAAAAAACTGTTTGGGGGAAATAGCACAGGGCAGACTCGCTTTAGGGGTGGGATCTGTATGAAGTGCCCCCCCCCCCGGTGTTTTTACTGTCCTACACCCATGTTAATAGGCCCGTGCAGAACGGGCCTCTGTGACACAGTAAGAAACACATTTTAACGTGACGCCTCTGAAGATCCAGCCATAGATGCCATAGGTAAAATGTTAGGAGCAAAAACAACCAGACCATGGCCACACAGCCAGGAAATCCCACAACAGCCAGTTGATTCCGGCCAGGAAAGCCTTTGACAATACAAAATAATCCAAGTTTAGGGCCAAAAAGAAACCAGGTTAATATCTTTCCTCCGACCTTTGAGAATGGTTGCAAGCTTCTTCAGATGGACTTGGGGTAGGGAAAAGAGAGAAAAGTATCTGAATCTTTTACCTCCCAGCCATTTTGCTGCTCAAAATCCACACCTCCCCGTTGTTGTATCTTCAATGAAATTCACAGCCTCATCTATTGCCTTTTTATCTTAATGTCACAAAGAGATACATGACCAGTGGTATAGTAATGCCAGAGTGACAGCCTCCCAAAACCTCCTCAGTTGTGTTGCAGCCGCAAGGCAAATGTGAAAGTGGTAGAGCAGCAAAACAGGTAAGAGACTGCAACTATTACTCAGAAGGGATAAAGTTAAAAAATTCCAGATGCTTTCAATATGAGTTGGTGGCGCTAATTTTAATACTGAAGCCAGAAGGAGAGAAAAAAAGAACCCTGATTCAACGTAAACTATTGAGCATAGTTTTGATTTTAGCAAGGAGAGTAATAGGCAGGTTGACAGGCAAGCGGAGCTGAAATACTAAGGACGTAGGATTAATTTCATAGAATTGACTCCATATGCTTCTGTTTTAGGATCCCAACCAAACAGGCAGTGAACTAAGGTCACCCGACAATATGGTTGCCAAGTGGCCAGGGGGAAAGTCCAGTTCTTTTAACAGAGACAGGAATGGGCAGCCAAAGTGTTTCCTGGTGCCTGCAGATCAAACTGATATTTACCACTCATTTGACCCAGTAGCCTTGAACAGTATCACACAGATAACATTAAAAACAGTCCTAATAGCCTGAATCAAGACTCATTCATTCACTCATATTTTTGTATCTTGCCATGACTTGGGGGAAAAACAACAACTTTGCAACAGCCAGAGTGACCTTGTGTTCAATATCTGCTGTGAGCATTCTTAGTTTTTCTTCAGCAGGAATATTTGTCCTCCTTTGAAGAAGCAGCAAAATCCATAATTCTCTTAACAGTCCAAAAGACTATGCTCTAATGTATCAGTTCACCCCAACTGCCACAAACATAATCTATTTGAGTAAGGAAGTTTCTTATGGCAACTGTCCATTCCCTGAGAAGGTATCTGGCTAACTTAAAAGCTCTTCTATATTGTGAAGCAGTTAAATATTCAGAAAAGGTCCTTGGACATGACAAACCTAAATAAAAGGCAGAGCAAACCACACATGCTCTATCATAAGTGCTCAGGAAATCCATCTCATTCAAACTACTATTAAAAGGATAGCTTAGGTTAAAGGTCGGTAAAACCCTATCCAATGATGGAAGCCTTTCTTGGAAGGAAGGGGATTCTCTAGAACTGTGGTTCTCAACCTTCCAAATGCCGCAACTCTGTTCCTCAGTTGTGGTGACCCCCAACCCTAACGTTTATCCATTTTACAGATGGAGAACACTGATGCAGATAGTCTTAGGCGACCCCTGTGAAAGGGTTATTCGACCCCCAGGTTGAGAACCACTGCTCTAGAACCTCAACCCAACCCAAATCCTTCTCTTGTGGCCTCCTTTCAGTAAGCATAGAAATGTAGGGCATTCCCCACTAAGCTCATTGTGTCCATTGTTATCTGCTGGTTATAAAGCTATACAGCCTCCCCAAATCCCACAATATTTCCTGTTTTCACATTCAAGAGGTTATTAAGAACATAAGAAGAGCCCTGCTGGATCCGACCAGCAGTCCCTTTAATGCCTACGTGACCCAGGCAACTGGTACCTGGGGAGAGAGCCCCCTCCCACCCCCCAAGATTTGCTCTGCCTCTAACCAAACATACTGTTTCAAATAGCAGTTGCTGTGAAGGGCCGACAGACAGCGCATAGATAAAGTTAGTTTTTCCTGGCAATCCCGCGCACGTGCCGATTTTTCCTTTTTTGTTTTAAATTTTTAAAATGAGATATCTTTGAGATATCTTGTTTAAAACAAAAAAGGAAAAAATAACTTGTGAGCAGGATTGCCAGAAAAACTAACTTTATTAATTAACTGTATACACCCAAAGGATGTACGGATGAGCTGCGAGCAGTGGAAAATCCATGGAAACATTTTGCAAATGGTGGCAGCACAGAGCCTCCTGAGGAGGGCAAAAAATGACAGGAGCGAGAGGTGAGGAAACCAAAACTTTGGTGGGAAAAATAAAACACGTCCTTGTTCTGTACAGTCAAAGAGACAACAGTGCTCCAGGCAAGGTAAAAACACTGTTCCTGGGGCGCAGTTTGCACGGCTACCACCTGTGAAACGAGGCAGCGCTGTGCTTCCCCCCCCCAACTGGTGGGGAAATGGCGTTTGTGAAACTTGCTCAATGAGCGAGTTTTTTCACAAACACTGTTGTGTGCCCGGCGCCATGCAAATGGCACTGGGTAAAAGATGCCGCTTTTGGGTGCATCCTGTTCTTTTTAAAACTTACCTTCTCGCCCTGTGCAGCTTCGCAGGGACAAGGAGACATGGCCACGCTGTCCTCCGACCCCCGGAGCATCACCGTGGCTGTGGGGGAGTGTCTCCTTGTCCCTGCAGAGTTGCACAGGGTGAGAAGGTAAGTTTTTACAAACAAAAAGGAGGTGCCTCTGTGTGGGCTGTGCCCACTCTGGGGCTACTCGCATGGAAGCATGCTAACGGCCCCGGGGCTACAGTGGGATCATGAATGCCGGTGTGCGGCTGCTTCAGTGGCCCATGTGGAATGGGCCCATGTGTGGAAATCCCTTGGCCCACAGAAAAGCTCTACTGGACCCAAACCGTTGATCAGAGTTTATAGAGCTTTGGGAAAAGGGTACAACGTGTTTAGCAGACTGATTCTGTCAGAGAAACACCGTGCAGACAGAAAGCCCCAGGTTAAACTCCTGGCATCTCCAATTTTAAAAAATCTCAGGTCGAAGTTATCTGGAAGAGACTTTGGGGAGCTGCTGTCAGTCACATAGACAATTCTGAGCTAGAAAACCAACTGTGACTCAATATAAGAGTTCATAGGCACACCATAGAACACACTACCTTAAAACTGTTTTCAACTCTGTGAAAAATTTGTTGTCTGTCTCTAGTCTTGATACATTGCAGCATGGTTTACTTCCTGAAAACATTTTGTTTATAGTACAGCTCCCTTTTATTTTCCCGGTATCACCTCCCCTTGAAGTTACAATGGGGGAAATTTTTTTTACAGAAAATTAAAAGGGTAAATATTGTTGAGGATGTCATAACAAGGTTGAGGGAGGAAAAGATCTTTCCAAATATATTCTGGTGGGAAAGAACTCCACGCCAGCTGCAAATGCAAATGAATACTCCTTAGTTACTCACAGCCTTGGCTGCAGAACTCGGCCCAGACTAGAACTTGTTGGCAACTAGATCCAAGCCACGATGGTATCTCCTAGTTCACTGCTCTTTCCAGTCATGTCTTTGCAGCCAAGGTACTAAATGATCTTCCAGACCAAAAATTACACCTTTCCCAATTGCTTGTTCATGTCCAAAATGAAGGGGGGAAGGAAAATCCAAGATCCAAAATCACCTCAGGGCATTGCATCCTTGAGGGCTAGAAAGGAGCTTTGTTTCTCAACATATGCTGAAGCTTTTGGGATCCTCGATTTTGTATCCAAGCCATGTCACAAAACCCACACAATTGTAGTCAGTGGGTAAAGTGCCAATTTGTATTTCCCCCCCCCTCTTACTAAATGGACCCATTTTGTCATTAGAAAAACCGACTATTCCAAATGTTTTTGGCTCTTTAAAACCACAAACCGTGAGCCCCATGGACTTTTGTGCCTTTGTTTTTATACCGCTCTGTTGGACTCTAGGATGACACTGTAAAGTGCAAGCTATTTCCCTTCAGACACATTACTGCTGCCATGAGATTAGCTCAGGAGTGGGGTGGAAGTCTTTCCATGGGCAAGATGGGAAGAGAAAGTCTAGAATGGCATTCCACAGGCCAATTAGAGTCCTGCATCTTGCCAATTGCCAGGTCTCCTCAGTGCTGGCTAGCCAATACATTGTCAGGGTTTCTGCCCAGTTTCATGTAGATATATAGCCATAGCTCCTCCCATTATGGTATTTTCTGTCAACCCGTTTCCACCAACATCTAGATTTTCCAGACATTCTTCTCCAGGTGCCTCCAGTTTCAATCCACCTCACTGGTGGATTTCCCTTCCCACTGAACTATCCCCCTGACAAACACTTTATTTAGCTTGGTGCCAAGGTTATACAGGATTTCAGTTAAGTTGGTTATTTCAGTTTCTCCCTCTTGGTATCATAAAATCAAACACCTCTAAGGTTAGGGTTCAGCTACTTGGTATTTTGAAGTCAGGTGTTAAATCTAAACTTGTTTTTATTTGCTTTTGCTGTCAATTGCCTTTTCTGGCAGACGTCTTCGAAGTCTTGTGACTCAAGAGGCAAGCTATATATATTTAAAAATATACCCCCACCTACTCCCCCATTGAGTTGCGTTGGCTCTGTTGTGGTGAGCAACAGCTCAATCTATTTGGGTGGATATTCTTTTCAGCTGGCAAATATTGGACTGTATCATTAACAGGTTATTTGTTTTCTGAACCACCAGCTATAATTTGACATATTGGTGTTTGAGGGTAGCATGGTGCTGATATTTTTTTTCTTTCTTAAGAAAAAGAAAACAAAAATGTCATCTGCATCCAGCTGTTCAGAGTTTGGAAAGCATCAGGGCTTTGTTTGCTTCCTGCGGTTCAGAATAGCGAGGGCTGCTCCAATCCCTAAAGCAGACCAAATACTTTGCCTAAAGCAAAAGAGCCCAGGCAGCTGATTCTGGTGCCACTACATGGGTGTATCACAAAACAGCTGGGAACATCTGTCAAAAAGCAGTTTTATGATACTGTGCAATGCAAAACAAAATCTCAAGATCTTCACGTTCAGCAAAATAATATTTACTGAGATTGTAATAAATTATGGAAACTATATTATGTAGATAATATTGTATCTGATTTGGCAGCACTGAAATGAAAAGCTGGACTGTAGGCAATCTTCAGTGGGCTTGCCTGGTATCTGTTTGATCCCACCCTTCCTCCAAGGTTCTTGAAGACATGAAGCTGCCTTGTATTGGGTTATATCAGTGATGGCGAACCTATGGTACGGGTGCCAGTGGTGGCACTCAGAGCCTTCTCTGTGGGCACACACAGAGTGCCCCCCCCCCCACACATCTAGGCTGGCCTGGGTTGCTCGGCTCGATTATTAGCATTAAGCCTAAGACCTAATTTTGGGGAAGTAGTGTAGGTAACCCTGTAGGTAACTAAAGCACGATCCTTTACCTGAGAGTAAGCTCAGTTGCTGGCAATGGGGCTTGCTTCTGAGTAAACCCTCCTAGGGTCGTGATTCACCTGCTGGAAGAGTTGCATGGTTGCTTCAAAGCAAAGCCATTGACTACCACCAAGCTTACTCCTGAGTAATGCACGCCTCGGAGCCAACCGTTTTTTCTAAATGAAAACCTCAGTATTCAGGTTAAGTTAGCGTGTTGGCACTTTGCGATAAATAAGTGGGTTTTGTGTTGCAATTTGGGCACCCGTCTCGAAAAGGTTCGCCATCGCTGGGTTATATGATCGATACACTTAGGAAAGCAGGGTCTGCTCTGACTGGAAGCAGCTTTCCAGGGTCTTTGGGGAAGATATTTCACACCACCTGCTACCTTGTCCTTTTAACTGAAGATGGTGGGAATTGAACCTGAGACCTCCTGCATGCCAAGCAGGAGCTCTGCCACAGAACCACAGGCCCTCTCAGCTGGTCCAAGGTCACACAGCGATATTCTAGCAAGACTATGATTTAAACTTTAGTCCCCTTGGTCCTAGGCTGACTCTTTAACCACTCTATGACACTGGCCCCTTCTTCACATGCAGAATAATGCACTTTCAATCCACTTTCAATGCACTTCGCAGCTGGATTTTACTGTGCGGAACAGCAAAATCCACTTCCCAACAATTGTGAAAGTGGATTGAAAATGCATTATTCTGCATGAGCGGAAGGGGTCTTGATGCAGTTTTGCTTGTTCTGGATCTTATGAAGTGCTGAGTGCTTGCCCTCTATATTTTATAGTGCAAAGAAACTGCATGTGCAATGTCCTACCCAATCAGAAAAGCAGTTCAGGATACATTATGCTTAACTTAGAGCAATGAGGTAGCATAAGGCCTATTCATGCTTCATAGAGACATAGAAGGAACCTGGAAGGAACCTAAAGCTGGAAGGAACCTAAAGTGTCATCTAGTCCTGCCACTGCACAATGCCAGAAATTCAAAACTACCTCCCCGCTACCCCTCCATATTCTCCCAGTGACCTGAGCCAAACTTGTAGCACTTATGAAGAGAGATACTATAACTATTTGTTTATAGGAACCACTCCTATCAGCCTCTTGTATATTAATATTTGTTCCTTTGACAAAATCATTTTTCTTTGTTCATGTAAATAATATCTTGTTCCATCATTTTACTTTAAAGAACCTCTGGTGCCTGCTTTTTATTTTCTGACAGAAATTTTTGTGTTCCCTCAGAGCAGTTTTCTCTGCCTGACTGATAGGTGCTCAGCTGAGCTGAAGAACATTTTTACTGTTTAATATAAATATAAAAATGGGAGAACACAGTGTGAACAGAAATAAAGAAAATCACCACATTCACACTACTGCACCACAATATTAACAAAGGTCTGCTCACATAAAGCACACATGACAGTTGAAATTTTTGGAGGGAAAATCTCTTCAAGGCACTAGTGAGCAGAGGGAAGCTTGGGGGTGCAACACCAGGTGCAAAAGATTATCTGGCTGTCCTTGACAAGGGCCAGTCTTTAAAAAAAATAATCTGAGAGGGTATCCATGTTGGTCTGTGGTAGAGCTGTCAGATTCTAAAGGCAAAGTGCCAACACGGTAACTCCTCCTCTTCTTTGTCTTCTCAAATTCTTACGCCCTAAAATCTTGTTGGTCTCTTAAGTGTTGCTGGACTTGAATCTCACCATTTTTTAAAGACCTCTTTATAAAACAGCAAATATTAATATTATTGTTTTAAAAGGAAAGCTGTTTTTCCACTAAAATGAGTGCCCGGAATGGCTTGCAAACAGTACTTAAAACCAATACTTTAAAAGTCAAATTAAAAAATTACAATGCACATTTAAAACCCTAGGAAGATAAAACAGCAGTCAACATTTTCAAAGGCCGTCAGGAATAAATACTTTCCTATTCAAACAGCAAAATGCTATTATTACGTACACTAAAAATTCTTTTATATGCTTTACATTGTCATTGTAATTTCTAGAGCAGGCTAGTTTTGGACCCTATTTAATACTTTTTGGCCACATTAATACTTTGACTTATAACAACTGGAAAAAGTTGACTACATACTCTTCTATTAACAGAATCTGATCAAAGAAAATGAGGCAGTTGGCCATTAAGAAATGTAAAATAGGTGATCTCCTTGGATTGTGCAGCCAAGAAAGCCAATGTAATTCTGGGATGCATCCATAAGAGTATAGTGTCTAGATCGAGGGAAGTAATTGTACCACTCTACTCTGCATTGGTCAGACCTCACCTTGAATACTGTGTTCAGTTCTGGGCACCACAATTTAAAAAGGATATTGACAAGCCGGAACGTGTCCAGAGGAGGGCAACCAAAATGGTAAAAGGTCTGGAATCCATGCCCTATGAAGAGAGACTTAGGGAGCTGGGGATGTTTAGTCTAAAGAAGCAAAGGTTAAGGGGGGACATGATAGCTATGTTTAAATATTTGAAGGGATGTCATATCAAAGAGGGAGCAAGCTTGTTTTCTGCTGCCTCAGAGACTAGGACATGGAGTAATGGATTCAAGGTGCAGGAAAAGAGAGTCCTAAACATTAGGAAGAACTTTCTGACCATCAGGGCTGTTCGACAGTGGAATTCACTCCCTCAGAGAGTGGTGGAGGTTTTTAAACGGAGGCTGGATGAACATACGTCAGGAGTGCTTTGACTGTGTGTTCCTGCATGGTAGGGGGTTGGACTTGATGGCCCTTGGTGATTCTTCCAGCTCTATGATTCTATGCACTGAAGTCGGTATTTCTATACATGAACCAAAAAGATCACCAGTAGTCAACCCCCTCCCACAAGACTGTGCAGTATTATGAATGACTCTTGAATGTATGCATATATTTTAAGGAAACAGGAGAAAAGGGAAACTTTTTAAAAAGGTATGCCATAGGCTATTGACCCCAAACTGTAAATTTTGTTCACTTTCACCTAGAAATAATTTTTTTTGCATAACTTAGTGTATTTGAAATATAAAACAGAATACCCTTGAAGAACAGACTGTTTTTTTAAAAAAATGTCACATTGATTTCATGCTGTTTTCCATATGCAGAAATAATGCTCGCAAATATGTTTTCCCAGTACAACTTGATCTTCAGGCAAGCCTATCAGGGAGGAGGAGGAGGAGGAGGAGGAAGAGGAGGAGGAGGAAGAGGAGGAGGAGGGATGTTAAGTTTGTAGTCCAGTCCGGAAGATGAAAACACTACTGCTGTTTATAGAGGAAAACCCAAGCTGTCAGTCCAAATGAATTCCTGCACTAATCCATGCAGACTTCATGTTTTCCACCCAAACCAGCCACTGCAGAGGCTATCTTTAGGAGGCAGGACACACTGTGTTTGGAACGAAGGCTCTGGAAAGCGGAGGGCATCAATGCCAGCTTGGCAGGGCTTCACTTTGGGTATGGAAAAACAGGAATGCTTTCTCTCTTGGGTTCCCCCACACAGAATTCAAGGATCCCAGCCTGGAGCAAAAACGATGCCAAAAGACATCAACCGCAAGGCTTTCCCCAGCTCTCCCTGAGCCAACTTTCACAATGGTTTCCATAGAATTTGTTTTGCCATCATAACAAAGTCCAAACTAGCCAGGCACCGTAATGTGCTCCATTTTCTCAGGACAAGCACATTCATTTCTACCTATTGTTATTTATAATTGTCACCATGTACAGGATGCTTCACAAAGTAACCAACAAAAAGGCAGATCCCTGCCCCCACAGAGCCTACAATTAAACATCCAGATGGCTACGAAAATAGCACACAAGCAGGGGATGGATACAGATTCAGAGCAGTTTCGTATTCTTAGGTGTAGTTTCAGGCAGAAATGTTCACTGATGTGAAAAGCTTTGTGGAAAGGATGGGTTTTGAGAAATGGCTTGAATGCATAATGCCCAATGAGAGACAGCAGAGTACAGTGGTTTGGGTGATGGAATAAGACCTGGAGGATCCAAGTTCCCACTCTGCCATAGAAACTCGCTTGCTGACCTTCAGCCAGTCATACACTCTCAGGCTACCCCACCTCAAAGGGCTTTTTTTAATGGATAAACTGGAGAAGGGAAGAATGTTGTGAACCACTTTGGGTCCCATTCAGAGAGCAGTGACATGATTTGACTAAGGATTGAATACAGAGGAGGAGGAACTGGACAAAAACAAAAGATAAAGGCAAGGAGTGATACCTGATCATCAGGTTAGGGGGTGATAAAAATGGATTTGAGAGAATGCAAATAGAAGTCTTGGTATCTTGTCTATAAATTTTCATCAGGTCCTTCCTGCAAGACATTCAAAATGGGATACATAGTTCTCCCTCCCAATTCTGTATTCATATCAGCGCTGTCAGGTAAATTAAACTGATGGGGTATGATTGGCCCAAGGTCACCCAATGAACTTCATGGCTGAGTGGGGATTTGAGCCCAGCTCTAGTCTCATACTCTAAATACTAGTTCTTGGTAGGGAAAATGATAACTCTTAAGGCATACTGGAAACGGATATTACAGTATGCCTCTTAAGGTATACTGGAAACTGATATTACAGATATCAATAACTGGAAACTGATATTTACAACCCAAAATATCAAATAGGAAGATGTGAGTATAGGTGGAAGGGGTATTTCTGAAACAGAGAAATGGAGTTGTGCATGTGGATCCAAACCACATTGAGAGTTTTTGTGGAGTTACCCAGATATGGTGCATAGCCAGGGAATAGCAGAGGGCTGAAAAAGAGATCTCTAAGAGATATTAACTGACAGAGGCTGTTTCCGCACGGGCGGAAAATGACGGCCTGGAGACGGTAAAAATGCCATCTCCAGGCTGCCATTTGCAGAGCTGGTGCGGCTGCAGTTGGCTAGCCAGTCGCTTGCCCGTACGATGCCGCCTCGGCCTGGCCCGCGAGCCCGGCGTGATTCCGAGTGAACAGCTAAAGAAGCTGCTTCTTTTTTGGAATCTGCCTTACGCCATGAAACTCACTGCCCGAAGCTTCACGGCGCCTCCCCGACCTCGGCACTCGACACCTTGTCCCTGGAGCCTCGGCGCGTTGCCGCTGTAAGGCTCTGGGGACCACCGCCCTACCCTGCGCCCGCTTTCGAGCGAGGCGCGCACTTGAGACCAGAGCGCTGTCCCCAGGCCTCAGCGACGCGCTGGAGGCCCAGGGACAAGCCGGGTCGTGCGGGCGCCGGCGCTCCACAGCGCCGGCTGCCCGCCTCTTCCCGGGACCGTCCGTGCGGACGGTCCCAGCGTCTTCGGGTCGGCGCGAGAAGCGCCGACCCAGCCGTTTCCGCTGCCATGCGGAAACGGCCAGAGAGAAAAGGAGGAAGAATTTCCCCTAATGGAACATCAACTTGCCAGGCTGCTAAACACCAATACTTTCCCCATGTTTACTATCCCATTTCCTACTGTTGGAGAAAGTGTGAAGTAACAACAGTTTCTCTGATCATGTTCAGAGCATTGTTATTGTCTCTGGAAAAACTATAACCCTTCATCTACATAATTTGATGCTCTACATAACTTGATGCTCTACAAACCATAGAGACATGGGGAAATCCCCAGAGTGTCAGTATGTTTTCCAGCCATTTTTCCTCCTGCTTCTAAGTTTCTCTAGGGTAGGGGTTTGTCTGACATGAGAGGACAAATGGCAAGCCTACACCAAGTGACCCCTGGAAATTAAGGACTGGACAGTTCAGATAACAACTGCATGTGTACTTCAGAGAATGAATGGGGGGAAGTAGGCTCTTTTCTCCAATATCAGCCTGCATTAGGGAACATTAAAAAAGTGAAGTTCAACTTGGAGGGACCAAAGCGCTGTTTTTTCCCTTCTAATACTTCTTGTTCCTTTGCTTCAAAATCATCCCAATTAAGCCTAGCTAAGGTTTTGTATGCAGCACATCTGTGTGTAGCAACATGAGTTTCCTGTCATAAACCAGACGTGCACTGCATGCATCACTCAGTGCATACAAAAGAGGAAATGAATGTCTTAATCTGTTCACCACAATATTGTTGAAATGCTAGTAAATATTATGGTCTAGCTGTGATTAAAGGCTAGAGTTATTTGCACTGCTGGGTTGGGGGACTTTCTGTGCATACAAACAAGGAGCAGAAGGTTTTTTTATAAATAGCTTGTAGAACATAAGGAGCATTTTTTTTGCTTAGAAGATCAAGTTCAGTGTCATGAATGGTTTCCTGATGGACCAAGAAAATGGTGAAGAACTTGAGCAGAGCGTTTTTCCCCCCAGAAATTCATTGGGGTTTGAATAAATAGGGTAAAAAACATTTGCAGGCCATCCCACTAACAAGAGCATGCAATACCTGCAATGTTTCCAATACACCCTAATATGGACTGTGATAGATAAGCCTTAACCAGAAATTTCCACTATGAACTCTGATAGATTCTCTCAACACTGTGTATACATATCAGTAGTCGGCAATGTATATATATATATCAGCAGTCAGCAAACTATGTTTAGCAAAGTCAGGAGATCTGCGTACAAGTCAGAGTCGGAATGCCTGTTTAAGATTCCAGACCTTCCAATTGGGATTGCATTCCTTAAGGAACAATGAAAAATCAAAAGAATGTTGTCAGATTATGGAAAGGTTTTCTTTTCCTACCCAAGGAAACACACACAAGATGGGAATGAATGAAAGAACATTTGCTTGCCCACCCGTGCTTGTGAATTAAGTTCCACTCAAACGTAATTTTTGTAAGAAAAAAAGAACACGTGGTCTGAACCATATTTTGTTCTGTGAGAGAATATCTTCATGATGAGCATCTCTCCTTTGGGTGGACAAAAGCTGTCTGGGCCCTGCGGGACCTTGGTGAGTTCTGCAGGGCCTGTAAGACCGAGTTGTTCCTCCGGGCTTTTGGGGAGGTTGGCCGCTGATGGCGCTCCCTTTCCCCCTTTGACCTAGGTGGTCCCTATTGCATCTATGGGGCCTACCATCCCCCTTTCGGGGGTGTGTGTGTTAAATTGTCGGACACTGTATTTTATATGTACACTGTATCTAAATGGTTTTAGTATTTAATGTATAGAGCCATATTTATTTTTATATTTGTAACTACACCTTGTATATTGTATTTTTTTCTATGTTGTACGGTGCCCAGAGCCCTTCGGGGGTGGTTGATTAAAAAAAAAAGGCTTTAAACAGATATAGGTCATCTGACACAGATTTTACACAGGTGTCCTCTGGCTCAGCCCTGACCTGGATGTCCCAGACTAGCCTGCTCTCATCAGCTCAAGAAACTGAGCAGTATGGTTAGTAGTTGGATTGGAGATCTTCAAAGAAGTCCAGGGTCACCATGTATAGGCAGGTAATGGCAAACCACCTCTATTCATATCTTGGTGGCAGGGGCTGATGGGAATTGTAGTCCATGAACATCTGGAGAGTCTCAGGTTGAAGACCCCTGTTCTACTGCATGAAAAGATAGGGGTATCTACATTTTTGCTGCATCAAATGAAAAAAGCAACAGGGGATGATTAATTTTTTTAATGGGGGAACTGTGGCTGGAGGACAAAGAGTTAAGCAGTCCTCCCTTGTTTCTCCTTCATTCATACTTTCAGTCTTTTGAGGATGCTTTGGAGTAAAAAGAAAAAAAAAGAGAGGAAAGATGCACACAACTGAAAGATACACTTCTTGCCTCACTCTTTCCACTGAGGTTGAGAAACCATCCAAACAAACCAGCACCAACGGAGACGCTGCAAAATGTCAGAGGAGTCATTCATGTGTCTCCCTCTCCGTGGTCCTGTATTTGACTTGATTCATTCATAGATGAAGTCATTTTATATTTTAAAAAAATTACACGTACACCAAAACCGACATATCCATACCACACTCGGGGATTACTTAACCAGCTTCCCAAGGCACTGGAAATCAAGAAAGCTTTTCTTATTCTTGTACAAATTATTTCATGCTCAGTGCATGCAAGGTTTGGCAGTCCCCATGTTAATTTAGGGTTACCGCGTGTTCCTTATTCTTAGGGATCTCTCTTATGGGTTCATATTCCAGAACATCACAGTCCTGTGAAATACAGAAATGTCCCTCTTTTCAAAACATTATAACACTGCTAAAATGAAATGCACAGAAAAGTATTTGAGGATGCTCCACCAGCACGAAAAAGGTATCATCCAGAACACAGACTTGACCACAAAACCCAACCTGACTTGTACCAGGTAACAGCCAAACATTAATTCAGCATTAGTCAGAGAGAGGGGAAAAACAGAGACAAAGAGAGAGCTTATTAGTAAAACCTTATAGTTATTCCTAGTACCGGTAAGTATTTGCTAATTCTTAGGACTACTTTCTTTTATCCTTTGGAACTCTCGTGGCTTGCTCAAGGTAAGCAACCTTTTTAGCTTGAATGCTAAAACATAGAGTTTGGTGCCTAAGACTGCATTCAAATACAAATACAAATACAAAACCTTTAATGGCATATAAAGAGTGGTAAAATACAGATTATGTTAAAACCAATTGACTAAAATTTACACAAAGGTTTCACTCTTGATCCAAGTGCCTTTGTTAAAAACCTGGCAACTGATTCAGTAGTGTGGGGATGATGGTCACTAAGCAGGTGTGAAACTATTTCCTTGTCTGATCTCACTGAAAATTTCTTCAAGATGGCCTCGAGAAAAAGCAACCGATAGACTGCCAAATCTTTGCAATGAAGGAGCACGTGTTCAGTTGTTTCGGGTAGGCCCGCTGCACAGGAACAAGTCCTGTTCTCCTGTGGGATGCCATGATATCTGCCTCTTGTTTGGGCAGTCGGTAACACATTTAGCCGAGCAAGCATAAAATATCTGCGGAGATGTGGATTGATTAAATTACTCATATGTTTAGCCATAAAACCCGGCAATGGTGGTGAAATGCCATAAAATGTGGGAGAACAAGTTCTGCAGGCTCCAGCTGTGAGAAGCTGCCCTTCAATGTCAAGAGTACGTTGTTTCAAAACTCCGAAAGCCTGTCTTTCGTCCATCAGTAGGAGTTGGTCAAAAGATACACCTATGTTGTTTATTTGCTTGATAATTTTGGTGTGCCAGGTGGAGTGGAAGTGGTCGCTTAACAGAAAATATGTGAGACTGCCCGGGAGGGCTCTATAATGAAGGCGAAGCCAGTATTTAAACAAAGAGAGCCAAACCCGGGAAAAAATTGTCTTGGCTCCGGTTTCTAAACAAAAGACTGCATTCTGTTTGCCCTTCACTTTCCCCACAGGGCTGCTTAGTTCCTGTGCCGCCCAAACTTTCATTTGTGAGAAGGCTAGCAGAAAACGATTGATCTTGCATAAGGGCTAATAGAAGTGACAGAGGAAGTGAGCGGCCCTTTGGCTGGAGTAAAGTGCATGTGGAAAGACATCACAGGACCCAAGTCTTGGAGTGAAGCTGGTGATGAGCTAACAAAAGGGCAGAAGGGAAAGAAAAGGGTTGCAGTTCCGCTGTAGGCAAGTTATCTCAGACCTGACTGGCTACACAGGTTCAAGAGGCAATCATGGGCATGCACCATACTTATTATCTTCTCCCGTGTTATCATTCCCAAGGGCACTGCCAGCAACTCAGGCCCTCACCTTGATTTCTTGGCTAGGGAAATTACCCTCTGGACCAAGCTACATGATCTGGAATGCTGCTGTTCAGCACGTGACGAATGGGTAGCTTGCTTGTTGATTCCCACCACTCTGGCCCCATCTGCACATGCAGAATAATGCACTTTCAATCCACTTTCACAACTGTTTGCAAGTGGATTTTGCTATTCCGCACAGTAAAATCCAGCTGCAAAGTGCATTGAAAGTGCATTATTCTGCATGTGCGTTTTGAACAATGAGGATTTCAAGATCTGCATTATACCATTTCAGATTGCAAGAGAGCAAATCTTCATCACGTAAATTATTTTCTGCAGAGAGTATTTTACAAAGGGGAATATGTTCACCCCTGTTCCCTGATGTGCAAGGAGTTTTTCTTAAAAAAAAAAACTTGGGTGAGAATTCAGAAAACAGTTCTCCTTATCTGTTGTTTGAAATTGTACAGTCTTAAATTCTACCACCTGTGACTTGGCTTTAAATGATCAAGGCTGTGCCAAACACACACACACACACACGCACGCACGCACGCACGCACGCACGCACGCACGCACACACACCTCTGCTCCCACAATGTTACACAAACAGCATTAACACTGGAGCTACAAATCTGTGGCTGGAAAAACCATAACTCCTGGGCTCTTCCTCAATGGAGGGAAGACTAAAACTTCCTGAATAGTCCACTGCATTCTTTGATTCTCACAAATGTTTCAGCGAGCAAATTACCTCATAGACCAGAAAATAACATTTCTGTTGTGTGACTCTGTTACAGTTCCCACAAGAAGCATTGCCACTTCAAGGCCCAGGTTGGGGAACCGGAAGGAATGATGCTGTGCTTGCTAGGCAACCTTGGGATATATTCCTCAATCATAACCACAAGTTGGAAGAAGTAAAGGAGAAATCTTTACAAATGGTGTTTAAAATGAATGAGATAGCTTGGCCTTTTGCTATAACAGGAGACCTCCCGGCTATTGACTTCATTCCCCAACTTCTTCACTGTCCTATCAGTTTGTTGTTCTGTCTGGTTTAAACAGTGCTCCAGAAACTCACAGCATCCTAAAGGAGAAAGCATCCCAGATTTGGGGAATGATCTTAATTATCCCTTCATGTCAACTTCAGCTTTGGGTGGACAGAATACATTTAGCACACATAGTAAAATTCAGGCAATTCATCATTACTAGCAACTTCACCACTGAAAAAGTAAAAGCATTGTACATTTCAGCTAAATATATGTACACAAGGTTTAAAAAAACCCAACACAAAATGCAGTGTTTGAAAACCAGAAAAATAGGCTATCAGAGCAGTTTTTCTTCCTAATTCTGGGCTACTTCAAAATAAGATAAAACTGCAGTGAGAAAGGGTTCGATCATGCAGCACCTGTACATTACTCCATATTTAACAACAGTAGCAGCGTGTTCTTTGCACCAGCAAAATCTATCCATGCACAATCTCTGAGGCAAAGCATTTTATATATGCAATCAACCATTTTAATCTTAAATCCTGTTGAATAGCTTAGCGTATTTGGCCTATTTTTAGTTTGCTCATATATATATATTCTTTACGAAAAATGCTAAGATTGATAGCATCAATGTCTTCAGATGTAAAAGGGGATCTTTAAGAAATGTACGCTGTTACGAGTCTGCCTGCAGAAATTCAAATGATTATTTTAATTTATTCCCCTTTTCAATTTTATCATCAAGTTAATAATTAAGTCCCATCATGGGGTTTTCAGGGCAAGAGAGGAACACGGGTGGATTGCCATTGCCTTCCTCTGAGTAGCCACCCAAAACTTCCCATCCAAATACTAGCTTTGATTCCAAACACCAATGAGCTTGAGTTAGTTTGGGCTATTCAGGCTGTAAGAATTCACTACTGGTAACTTGATGCTGAAATCTTAATTCCACAAACCCCCTTCCAAATTTCAGCACTGAGTTGCATACAGTTAATCCCTACATGAAAATGCTTTCTAGGTAGGAATTTCATCTTTAGCATTTACATCATCGGCAGTTGAAATGACCATCGCCTATTATTTTAAACAAAGCTCTTCGTTTGGAAACCTGCTTCAAAAGAAAATGGTCTTCTGTTGGGATCTCAATCCAGTTTAGGTTTATGACACATATTCTTCCCCTTCCTTTTTATAAATATAATTTGACTCTTCCTGCTACTACTGCAGGAAGTAACAAACTGTCGATTTTATCCTACGCAGATAATAACTCTCATTTTCAAAGGCCCAGATATGTCTGTGCAGACTTCTAATGTCATTAGTTAGTTATTACAAAGCAGAATTTGCTGGCTCTTGCGACAAAGCTGATGTAGCAGCTTTCTGCTGGAAACCTGCTTTGCAAACCTGTTGCTTAGATACTCATTAAACCGGTCGATTGATATCAGGGTTTAGGAGTCAGACAGTGCAAAGCCATTAGAGCTATTTAGGTCTAAATCCATTAAGAGCAATGGGCTTGGACTGTAGCAACTGCAGGAGTCCACTGCTATTTTCTTATGTTGGTAACTGGAGAGTCATCCTTCAGAGACTGATGAACACGGGGTTGTCAACTCCAGTTTGGAAAATTCCTGGACATTTGGGGATGGTGCTTGGAGGGTTTAGGGATGGGAGAGAGTTCAGCGGAGATTTGATGCCAAAGAGTTTACCCTCCAATCCTGCCCCTTTCCACCAGGAGAACTGTTATTTGTAGTCTGCAGGTCAATTGTAATTCCAGGAGATTTCCAGGTCCCACCTGGAGGTTGGAAACCCTAGCTGAACTGACTCTTCTCAGTTTTGAGGTTCTTGTGGACCAATGCAGGTAAACAGGTGTCTCTGTGGACCTATGCAGGTAAACAGAGAACAGCAGTGGCGTAGGAGGTTAAGAGCAGGTGCACTCTGATCTGGAGGAACCGGGTTTGATTCCCAGCTCTGCCACTTGAGTTGTGGAGGCTTATCTGGGGAATTCAGATTAGCCTGTGCACTCCCACACACGCCAGCTGGGTGACCTTGGGCTAGTCACAGCTTCTCAGAGCTCTCTCAGCCCCACCCACTTCACAGGGTGTTTGTTGTGAGGGGGGAAGGGCAAGGAGATTGTCAGCCCCTTTGAGTCTCCTATAGGAGAGAAAGGGGGGATATAAATTCAAACTTCTCCTCCTCCTCCTCCTCCTCCTCCTCCTTCTTCTTTTGTGGATTCCAAACTGATCCCACAGTTACTCTAGGGAGTAGTAAGGTGAGGTTTCTAAGGGTTATCTTGGCCACTTACAGATTTTAAAAAACAGCTCCATATTTGGGAGCCCCTAGGGCCGTGGTGGCGAACCTTTGGCACTCCAGATGTTATGGACTACAATTCCCATCAGCCCCTGCCAACATGGCCAATTGTAGGGGCTGATGGGGATTGTAGTCCATAACCTCTGGAGTGCCAAAGGTTCGCCACCACTGCCCTAGGGGCATGCCTTCTATTTGTTTAAAGGTGAGAGGTTACCAGTGGAAATAAGATTATCTGTGTACCTTTCGAACTGCCAGGTTTTATTATTCTCCTTGCCAAAGACAGACTGCCAAACATTTGCTCGTGGGAGCAGATTCAGTTCAGTTTGGCCAACCTAACGTTCAAATGGTACCCGAAATTAGCCTCAGTGATTCAGATATTTGGCCTGTTTCTTCAATTTCTTTCTTGGTTTTGAGCCATCTGCAACCAAATTGATTTTTTAGAAGGAGATGTGTTTATCCAATAAGGCTTAGCGGTTTGGCCAAAAACAGAGTAGCATTATGGTACAATGTGCTTAAATATCAACATGGGCTTGAAAGTTATTAGGGAGATTTGTAAATTACCAATAAGAAATGCCTCCACTCTTCTGAAAGTCCAGCTAATGATACAATTTTAGATGGAAGCTAGCACATATCTAAACCACGTCCCTGTACAGTTCTGGCATTAGGGAAAGCGAAGATTTGTTGAGATGTCCTGCAAGCTCCCCGCCCACAACCACATTTTATCCCATCCTGTCTTGAAGGAGCTTGGGGTAGCACATGTTGTTTTCCCCTCCTCCATTTTACGCTAGCTATTATTTGAAGCAAGTTAGCCACACATATACACACCGAGAACTGTCCAAGGTCACGCAACGACTTTCAAGGCTGGCAGGGATTCGATACCCTCTAGTGGTGTAAATCATTGTAGGAGCTGAAGGAAGGGCAGGGCAGCCATTTTTGACTAATATCTGTTGGACATAGAAATTTAGAATGTGAACTCCTCACTACCAGCATTTCCATGGAGGAGGAGGAAGAGTTTTATATCCCACTTTTTCCTCTAAGGAGTCTCAAAGTGACATATGGTAGCTTCCTGTTCCCCTCACAACAATAGACACCTTGTAAGGTAGGTGGGGCGGAGAGAACTAGAACTAGCTCAAGGTCACCCAGCAAGCTTCATGTGGTGGAGTGGGGAATTGAACCTAGTTCTCCAGATTAGAGTTTGCCTCTCTTAAGCACTACATTATGCTGGCTCTCATCTGCTAAATTTCTGTAGGGCCTGTCAAATAAATAAAGGCTGAGATGGGCCTGCTGCCAAGGCCAAGGTCTTCTGGTAGGACCACTCTTGCCACCACCCACTTAATTCCTTTGCTGTTCATCTGCTTGTTGTGAGTTCTTTCACTACCCACACTTCAAGCTGCATGCACAGGCTATCAAAGTCAGGGAAGGATAGGTGAGCATTAGGACTGGAAAATGCAGAAGTGTTCAGGGAAAGGATGAAAGAAGAAAAATAAGTGTTTGGATATATACCTCACCTTTCTCTCCTGTAAGGAGAGTCAATGGGGCTTACAAAATCTTTACCCTTCCTCTCCTCACAACAGACTCCTTGTGAGGTAGGTGGGGTTGAGAGAGTTCCAGAGAACTGGGACCAGCCCAAAGTCACCCTGCAGGAATGGAGGAGTGGGGAAACAAATCCAATTCACCAGATAAGAGTCCACCACTGATGTGGAGGAGTGGAGAATCAAACCAGTTTTTCCAGTTTAGAGGGCACCTGCTCTTAACTACTTCATCATGGCTAGGTAGTGTGGGAGGAGAATACAGACAAAGTGGGTAGGGAGCTGTGGGGGGTACAGTGGCAAAAAGAAGAGGGCGGAGGTCCATGAGCATTCTCGGTGTAGGGTACACTGAAGCCTGGCATTGGCCCTGTTCAATGATATGGTTCAAGGATCTCCAAACTCAATGGATCTCCTGTTCTGGAGATCTGGAGGAACCGGGTTTGATTCCCAGCTCTGCCACTTGAGTTGTGGAGGCTTATCTGGGGAATTCAGATTAGCTTGTGCCCTCCTACACACACCAGCTGGGTGACCTGGGGCTTGTCACAGCTTTCGGAGCTCTCTCAGCCCCACCTACCTCACAGGGTGTTTGTTGTGAGGGGGGAAGGGCAAGAAGATTGTAAGCCCCTTTGAGTCTCCTGCAGGAGAGAAAGGGGGGGGGTATAAATCCAAACTCTTCTTCTTCTGGCCAAAGCCTTCTCCTGAATGTTGTTCTTATAGCCTACTTCGCAAAGTGTGGTGATATGTCCTGATTCAGACCACTTATGGCATGCTGTGATGGGGAAGCAAGAACACAGCTAGTCTGGGAAGAAGCTTTATTGTGGTTGAGTTCCTAGCCACCTCCCTCTTTTGGGCAACTGTTACCATATTTCAAAAATAATCATGGAGAGTGGTTTGTGTCATCTGAGAAACCAACTTCTTAGTCCTGGTAACTATCAGTTGCTTTGGAACCAGCATAATCCAAAGGATAAAGAGCTGGACCTGTTTCTGAGGGAGGCTGAGTCGAAGTCCCAGAAGGGGCTTAGTCGTGCGGCTATCATGATGCTCCTATTATATTTCTCAGTAATTTTGCCAAACAGTTTTGCTTATTTTCTCTGAATGGCATGCCCTTTCCTTCACGGAAGAGGCTTAACTTATCCTGCTAGTTTGCTTGAGTCCAAGAACAAACACCCAACTAATTTAGACTGATGTCCTTTGCCCCCAGGAATGTGAAGACTCTCTACCACTGATCACTCACCATTGGCTATTTCCCCTCTATGGGAAATGGGCAACTGTCTATCAAAATCTCAAGGGGACATACACTGGACCGGCTCCTTTAAAACCCCAGAATAAAGGAACTTCTTTGTACATTTTCCTGTGGAACACGCAAGAGGACTGAGGGGTGTTTAGCAGGATGAGGTTTGTTGTGCCAAGATGAGTGCAGCTGGCTAGAGTGAGGAGACTTAGCCCTGTGTTTGATTTGTTGGTTTTCTTTGGACTGCTCTGCATTCTCATTCTTCCTCTGTTCTCACAACCTCCCCACTACCTTTCAATCAAGCCATGATGCTTCTCCCCAAGTAAAGCTTTCTGTTTTTTTCCCTGAGGAAGTCTATGAACACCTTTATTTCTTGTATTTGCATAACAGGAAAAAGTAACTAGGGCCAATAATCCCAGCATTTTGGAGTTGTAGTGAAGGAGGAAAATCACCCTTTGCTTATTAACCCATTTGACAAGGCCAAGTACATGTTAATGTTTTTTCAAGAGTCGCTACCACAAGAAACAACCCCCCCCCCTGCAGTTTTCTCATGGAAAAATGGCTTCGAGGGAAAGGCTCCTCCCACCCCGCCATGGCGACGTTTCAAGCTCCTTTGGGCTCTCATTTTGAAATAAACCATTTCCCGCCGATTCTGTGTGCTTGAAGAGACAGGCTTTGTGGGGGATGCGGGGTGGTGGTGGTGGTGGTGGTGGAGGAAGTGGCCCATGTCTCCCCCATCGCCACCCAAAAAGGGAGACTGGGACTGCAGTACCTTCCCTGGTCCATCCCTGCCACCAGTCTAGTCCCAGCTACAGAGTTGCCTGCTTGCTTGAAAGGAAGTTAAGCTTAATTTTTAAAACATCGCCACTGCTGGGCGGGGGACAGGAGGGGGAGTCAGCAGGGAGCTCAATGCTCCTTGCTTCTGGGGGGGAGGGACATCTCCCCCCACGTGACAAAGAAACATTGCTCCAGAGGCTTGAGCTCCCTCCCTCCCTCCCCCCACACACCCACCCACACACAGCCTATGCTGGCAGAAATTCACCACAGAATACAAAGTGGTTATAGTGTTAGAGAAAAACCGGGTATAAATGAAGTAAATGAACAAACTAAGTGCCATGTCAAAAGTTAAGTGAATGGTTGCAGTGGCCCACAGGCTCTTCTGAAATCGAAATTCCTGTGAATTCATAGAATGATCAGATACAAAGGAGAACTGAGTTTCTGGACCTCAAATGGCTACACAGCACCAGGGATTTTAGAAGGGGCAGCACTTGTCCCTCAGCCCAATATGACAAACTGTGCCTGCTGCAATCCCATCTTCTACATAGCCAGAAACCTCTTCTGTTTCTTTTTCCCCCGCACCTGGTGTTGTTACGCAGTTTGCACCTGTACAAAACTGGGAAAGAGATGGCTAAATTCTCTCAATCAGCAATTTTTAAAATGGCCAAAATTACAAAGGAGGATGTATGTTTAAAATTTGCAGTGTGGAGGAAGGAGTTGCAGACATTTGTGGCTGGTATTTTCCTCTGCCTGCGCCTCACTCTGAACATTTTGTCTGAGTCATTTCCAGTGCACACCTCAACCACAATGAGTGCTGAGCAGCTTCAGCCCGTGGCGAGCTGAGCGCTTCACCTGCAGCAGGGAGTTGCTATGGGTTGAGCAAAATTATGACTGATGCAGTTTGTGCTGCAAACATTGTTTCTCTTGAGTCAAGTCTGGCTTCCATTCAGGCAAACCTGGCACCTACTATAAACGCTGTGGCAGAGCACAGCTTTGCACATGAAAGAACCCGGTTTTATCACCTGGTTAAAAAGATCACAGCTAGTAGGAGATACTGTGAGAAAGCAGATCACCAGCCTACAGAATTTTTGGAGATAACCTACCAAAGCAAAAGTAGACAATACTTCAAGCTTAGGAAAGGACAAATGGCTCGGACTTGGCAACAAAGCTTCAGATGATAAATGAAGTTAGGGTTGCCAGCCCTGCTGTGGCAAATGCCAGGAGATATTTGGGGCAGTACCTGGAGGAGGTGGACTTTGAAGAGGATTGTTAATTCCTTTAGGAATTTTCCCAGTCTCTATGGTTTTTACCAACATATCTGGACTATTTCTAGAAGGTCACCTGGAAATGATATCACATTCGTGTTTTGTGTGTGTATGTGTGTGTGATTCATCATGACATCACTTCCTGGGGACAATGTAAGGATGTCACCATTGATCCCCACCAATTTGCCCCCTTGCTGCAGGGCACGGGATGGGAAATGACCTGCTGCTACCCAGCAACTGGCAATTCTAAGTGATAGTAAAGCTGCTCCAAGACTAGAAAACAACCCAATACCCCAAGGGGTCCTCACCTTTGAGTGGAGCACCATTGAAAAGTCATATGTCATAGGAGAGACTTATATACTATTTCTTGGCTAAAGATGTCCCTGGGGGTGCCTTGCCCAAGGGATCCTCAAATCAAGGAAAAGGCACTGCAGTTTTGCTTAAAAACAGTAAAGCATCATTTCAAAAAGATGCCTCGTTTTTCTCCAAACAGACTGTGATTTTCTCCCAGGGTTTGCTCACTAATTGACCTTGCCTGTACGTGAGGGGTGCAAGCACAAATTGCAAATGTGTACTCTGAGCGAGGCTCTTGAGTTCCATTCTGTGGTGGATCTTGCTCTCTTAATAGATTTTGTATGTTCATCTCAACAGGAAATGCTTTATAGCAAAACTTGCCTGCGGACATTGTACTGTACCAATTAAAGGATTCCTGAAGTAAAGAACAAAGGAGTGCCAGTAGAACTACTATTTTTTTTAAAAAAATCATTCAATTCATTTTCTTCCTTCCTCTGGTGCCGAGTTTCGATTTATCGCTTTCATTTGCTGTTTGCGTGTTGTTAGATGACAGGGTGGGCCATTTGGGAATACTGCTGGAGGAGTAGTTTTGAAAGAGTCAGTAGAGGAGGACTAAAGGTTTGGCTGTTTTTTATAGCTTAAAAAACCCTTCTTAATGGAAGCACCTGGCATCCAACCAAGTATCTGGTACCTTTTATCCAAGGATCTTTGTGCATTTTACAAAACAGCCATTCAAGCCTCCATGCAACTTCTGTGAAACAGCAGCTAGAAAAATGCATAAAAGCAGCTTGAAGATCCAATTAAAGAGATCACCAGAAGGGGAAAAAACCAGCAAAAAGAGAAAGAAACGTGTATCCTACTGGAAATAAAGGATATCCTACTGAGATAAAGAAACAGATGATTAAAAAGTAGCAGGGGTTCTCCAGTAGTTAAGAACATGTTTTGCATGTAACCAAATCAGTAGAATCTTCACCCAAAACAATTGCCAATAGCAGACTAAGAAATTCCACTGCCTGAGATGAAGTAGAAGCTGTATTTGTAACTAGACTGTGTAGACCAGGGGTCTGCAACCTGTGGCTCTCCAGATGTTCATGGACTACGATTCCCATCATGGGAATTGTAGTCCATGAACATCTGGAGAGCCACAGGTTGCAGACCCCTGGTGTAGACCAATGATGGTTCGGCATGATACAGTATACATGCAAGTATATTGAGAGATCCCAAAGATAATTCATAAAATGATACATAGAGTCAAAGAGTTAGAAGAGGCCATATAGGACAACTAGTCCACAATGTGGAACACGGAAGGCTAGAATATTCCTGCAGCGGCATGAATAGCTTTGCTTAGCCTGAATTTTTCAGGACTTGGAACAGGGTTTGTTACAGTTAGTACTTGGATGCAGGGCGGATTTGATTCAAATCAAATTAATTTAAATCACTAGCCAGTAAGACTTGATTTAAATCATGTTTTTCTACATAGAGACTAATTCTTGCTGGTATAAGGTTAATATTTACAACTAGATGAAGTTTTCATGTTTAAAATAATAACTTTTCAGATTAGTTTTACAGTTATATAAAATACTGTTTTGGGTATATTATTAGAAATACATAGGTAATTATGAGATTATTGAGATAATTATGAGATTATTGTGAGGTGAACTATCCAGAGTTCCTGCCTTATCCTGCATTCCTGCCTTACTCCATGGGTGGAGGAACTCAATTACAATATTCCCAAACTGGGTCTCATTTATGGCCTGCTGCCATTACAGATTTTTTCATCTAGGGAGAGGATAATGTGATAGACCTCAGGTATACACACAAAGATCGGAAGACTTGTGAAGTATTCTGTTCACAAAGTTTCACTTTCATATTTGGCCAGCCGGGATGATATCAACTGCAACAAAAAGCAAACATCTGGCCTCCCGTGGGTTCATAAAAGGGGGAATAGAATAGCTGAAGCCATCTTTAGTCTAATTTTATGTATTTTAATTAATTTATATATATGATGTTTTAACTTTTTATTTTGTTGGAAACCGCCCTGAGCCTTTGGGGAGGGCGGTATACAAATACAATAAATAAATAAATAAATAAATAAATAAATAAATAAATAAATAAATAAATAAATAAATATTTGCTGCATGCCTCTCCATCCTCACACTTAGCTCTTTTCGGCAGATCTATGCCACTCCAAGCGATTTTCTATTCATTGAACTTCTTGAAGCTTAGCACTTTAATCCTCAGGAATGCACCGGCTGGACCCAGCGGCACCGGGTGGTAGAATCGCTGTAATTTTCAACGGACCTTACGGCCTTCTGAGTCGTGACCGCATCCCCACCCCTGAATCCCCCCCCTATGAGTCACGGGTCATGAACTGTCTGGCCCAGCCTGCTCACTCGGCGCAGGGACAAATGGTCTTGCCCCTTAGGTGAGGATTTCTCATTAGGCTCAGACGCCACGCCTCCTCAAGACGTAGCCAGGTGTTGAGATCATGCGCATCACAAGGATGATCTCCCCGACCCTCCTCGCCTCCGAACTCCCTCCTACACGCCTCGGAGAATAACAATAAAAGGTGCCAGGAACCAGCGCACGCGCGAGAGACTCGCTTTAGGAACATCGGACCTCGGGGCTCCCTGCCACATTCTCACCAGATGTTACATCTCCGCCGCCTCGATCACCGTTTCCTTACGCTGACCATGTGGGATTCACCTACAAAGCTGGTGCCTAAACCCGGAACTTCTCGAACCTCCACCCTGCTTTCACCGCCATACCTGGAAAGGTCAGCGATATCGGGGTTGGAGTCGGCTGAATGCGAGCATCCAGGGACCACCGCTCGGCATCGCCTGGTCCTCTGATCCGCTATCGTCAGAAGGGTCTGGCCCCTAAGGACACTCTCTAGTCCGGACGGAACACCGGGTGAGTATACAGAGCCGCAAAAGCAGGGCTTATGATGTGCGACGCAGTTGACGAACTGGTTTTTTTTAGCTTAAATGCTATGGGTCCCCGAAAGAGAAGCGAGCTCGCGAAATTGGTTGAGGAGATTGGAAGCTCAGTGTCCATGGTACTCCAGAGGACATTGAATCTGCTGGACTGGAAACATCGGGCGCACTCTTCGCGACAGAAGGCCTAAGCGCCACGATGTCACTCACCGCCAAGTACTTTGACGCGGGATATCAATGTTATGTCGCCGCATCAGCTCGTAGATTTATGGCCCCTTTGCTGTAGGTCAGCCTCCTTCGGATGCTTTCACCTTCAATTTCAACCTCGAATTTTCTCTATCCACCAACTTGGACGCTCTGTCCTCCTTCTGCCCCTTGCTCCTTCGCCCATTTCAAACTCTCCCATGGCTCAGCCTTCCCTCTACTGTCTCCGCCTTCATTTTTTTTCAAAATACCGCGATTCTCCTCACGTGCTTTTCACCAATGGCGCTATTTCCTTAAAACTTTCTCATGAGGCTTATTAGCCAATTTCCATCTGCAAAGGAAAGAAACCCTGATGGAAGACTTACGCTCGACATTCTGCGATTGATGCCCCGTCCATTTCACAGATAATCGAGGGAGAGGATGGCGCTTGTCCCCGGGCGGGCTGTCCGAAAGCACCGCCCCTCTTTAAGCTATAAATATCCCTCACTGAGCTCCATAGCAGCCGCGGTTAGCGGGACGTGAGGGAGTCACCAGTCCCGCGGAGAGGCATGCCAGAGGTAGTCAGCGAGGGAACTCACTTAATGGTTCCCGACGACTGGAAGACCACCTTCCAGATGCTCCTGGAGCCCTGCACACTGCGGACCGTGATCTGGTTCCAGCGAGTGTCCGCCTTCAGTGGTTCCGCCGGCAGCGGCTTCTCACACGCGACAGCTTTACGGGTTTCGACAAGTTCTGCGATGCCCGACGGCCTAACAATCAGATTGGTCCTACCTGAGGCCATCCTTAATGATGCGCCTCGAGTAAAGGGCATGCTGTGGCGCTCAAAGGTTCCCACGCCGCCAGCCCACCCAGAGCTTCTCCACCATCCCGCAAAAACCCCAAGAACCCTATGCCGAAGTTTGTGAGCAGGTTCCAGGAAGCTCTAAAAGGTAAGGTTGGACAACGTAGGAGTTCGTAGGCGAGTTCTCCTTAAGCCGCCTGCCTATGAGAACGCTTCCGCTGAAGATGCCAGCAAAGCAATCAACACAGGAGTAGTGGTGGGAACTCCTGAACTGGCCTACATGCTTTGCGGGTTTAAGCCAGAGGCTGGTCCTTCGCCTACTCACGCTGGACCTCCTGGCCACAAGCCCTCTCCATTGGTTAGAAACAGCCCTCGAGGGCAGATGCTGTTTCACTGCTACCTCAGTCCGACACTTCTCGTAGATTGGTGCAGAGGACTGCCCAGTAGGGGGTCTGTAACGACTGGGGTGCCCTCCCAAGTGAGATTCCCAGGGAGGCCCCGCCCCCGTGATCTCTCCTCCACCTTAACAAGAACTATCCCTTTAGGGGCCACTGGACCTCGCTGTCTGGAGCCCCGGGTGATACACCCCAATGTGGGCGGGTATCCTGCAGGAACGGGCTTCACGAGGGCAGGCCGCGACATGGGCCTCCCTACTTCAAGAGTACATCCCCACGTCACCTTGTGTCTTGAGGGGCTCAGTAAAACCTCAGGGTGCAGAGAGCTCCATCGCCATCGGCTAAGTGGCCGGGCGGCCTCGATCAGGCGTGGCCGGCTAGCACATTTTACACTCCTGGGAAGAGGGAGGGGAGCAGGCTACACCCAGCTCCCCAGGACTCTGGCGGCACCATCGCCTCCTCCCGCCAAGCAGTGGGAGAGCTCGAGGCAGTAGCCCCGGGCCTTACTGCCCCTCCCCTCACATGGGACCTCACTTAAGACCCTCAGTATGGTGTAGAACAGGGCTACTGTCTAGAGAAAAATTCTGATCAAGCTGCACCAAACTCTCAGTGGAGGGAATTCAGCTGCCATGTGGGCCACATTGAGACTCAACATCACCAGCTATGGAACATCACTTTCTGTCTTTGTGATAAAGAAGAGCGGCCATGTATGCATTGCTACAGGATTCCCAGACAGCAATGCATCCAAACTCCTATATGGGGTCTCTTCTAAATGCTTACCTAACCCCAACCCTATCCCTTCGGACTACCAGGTCCCTATCACACCCTAGCGACAAGTTTCTTTGTATTCCCTCTCTCCCCTCAAGACTCCAGTACATTTCAGCTTTCACGGGTAACGTGGAAAGTGACCATCAGCAGCCCAAATGGGCCAGAGGTCACTAATGGAGTATTGTCTCCAGGGAATGCTCTCAACAGCCCCCACCTTGTGGCTGCTTTTGTCCATCACTTCTTAGTTCCCTGCTTTCGCTAAAGCCTCTGTGATTATAATCATTCATTACATGGATATATCCCCAAATGCTATTCCACCATCCCCCTCGGCAGAGGGATGCAATTGCTAGCCTACACATTAAAACAGTCAGGCCTATACATCGCCTCCCCTGAAGCAAGTACAAAAGAACTTGAGCCATTCTTGTATCTGGGGCATAAACTCTCCACTCCTTTTACTCCCGGGCCTTGCTCATACCAGAGATGTAAAACTCTTGTGACACGCTTCACATTCCTCCAGTCAGGCAGTGCAGTTGCTCGGAACCCTCAACTAACTGGGTCTCGGCTCCCTCACCACCTTCCCTTGTTTCAGCTCCTGTTCTACTCACTTCCCCAAAACCCAGGGACAGGATCCACCTCCCAGCAATAAGCACTTTTCTGGCAGTAAGTGAGGGTCTCTAGTCTACTGAGCAGTGGATCGGGTCCCCTATGATCAAACCCTTCTCTCCTCTTCCCTCTTTGAACACCCTCTCCCAACCGGAGTCCTAGGGTACACCTGACCGCCACAAACCTTTCTTGGTCGAATGGTTTCCACCACCTTGTGCTCGCAAAAAAATCTCCACCCCTCGGGCTAGCTTTTACTTAGATCTCATCAACCAAGGGCGCTAGCGCACTATGGTGGGGCTGTGTGGGTGGGACTCCCCCAAAACGCTGGTGCCTCTAAATAGAAAGAATTCCAGTATCTCTTTGAACGCTTTCTTTCACCTCCCTCCCAGCTGGCCTCTGAGAGATCTCTTCCACTCTCCCCTTGTGACCCGCCACTCTCCTCCACTCTACCCCTGTCCCTGTTTCGCCTTTAGCTGCCTCTCTGTCCCACCTTAAAGCTTCCCACTATCTTTCGGGCTTATTTTGGGGTAAGCTTAAGCTGCTGCCATTAGATTAAACAAAATAATGTAATGGTAGATCAGCTTACACGCCAGCTTCAAGCTCTCCACTAACGGAGGGACCTCACGCAGCTTATTCTTGCCTTTCAAATCCTCTCTAAACCTCTGTCGATTCCCACATGGCACGGGGTGATCGCCTCTCACTCTGGCCCAGGAGTTTAATGCCTTCCTGGACCGACTTAAACCTCATGGGAGGAGTCTCTTTTCCTGACACATGGAACCTACTAGCATCCAGAACCTCTAATTACTCTCTGTGAGGGGCTATGGCAAGTGTAGCCAGCGACGCCGGCCTCTGTAGCCCCTGAAGCGAGGGGAACCAGCGCCACAGGACACCATGATTCCACCCTTTCTCCGACTCTTCCAGCTACTCATTTTCCCACTAGGCACTGCCTGATCCTGTAGCATCCCCCTCAACCAGGCATTAATCTATCAAGTAGCCCCTTTGTGTTTCACTGCTCACGCTTCTTTGGTTCTCTGCCAGGGACTCCCCGGGTAAACCCGAGGGGCCCTTGGGTAATGGACTTAGGTAATGGGATGCAACCCTGTCCCTGCCTGAAGCCCCCAGCTACCTGCATGTAACTGAGGATGTCCACTGATACGCTGGGGTCACCTACCCTGAGGCTAAAATGGAACTAACTACTAATCAGCACCCTTGCACAGAGAACCGTCAAGGGGCCTCCTTAAAACGGACAACGCCCATATTCTTCCCAAGCAGCCATGCCCAGTTCTAAAATTGGAAATCACACACCTTGAATCCTATTGAATAAAGCACCAAGTGTAAGAATCAAGTTGAGAGAGCACCGTGAACTTCTAAAGAAATTCTAGCCAAACAGTTCAGAGGGAGGCAGCCCCCCCATTTAGGCCACAATGCATACAAACATAGTACTAAAAAAGCAATTTCCTTTCACCATCAATCTCCATTTAAAATCTGCCTGGCCTGTACTCTCATCACTCTGTAAAGGCAACAGATCACCCCCCAGAGAAAGACACACCTCCCAGGCAGCCACACCCCTCTCCCCCACGCCAAGGCTCCTCCATTTCACTGCTGAAGCTCCCAGATCAACCCATGTAATCTGCCCCCTCATAACCTGGGAAGGGGCATGTTTCAGTCCTTCTCCCCACAGGGTCCTCTGTATGGATTCCCAGCCCGAGCATGTCCCCACCTCAGCTCTCGAGGAACTTATGCCAAAACAGCCAGGCCACACCACTTGGGCATAAACAGGTCCCTCCCGAGGCCCTTTCGGCCCCATAGCTTTGTGCAGATCTCTATAATCAGTACCGGAACCCCAAGATCCAGAGGGTCCCAAAGCAGCCAGGAGCTACGACCAGCCTAACCTCAAGACTCGGCAGAGCACGCCCCTGCCTCTGTGACACCTAAGAACCCCAAAGCTGCAGTTTCTATGGGCTATCAAGCAGGATTTCACAGCCATCAGCAGCTACTCACACAACCACCCCCCACCGGGTGACAACGCCACCCCCCTGTATGGATCTTTCATCTACAAATCACCATCCTCTTTTCCTCCCACCGCCTCGCTGGTCTTAACCCACAGCCGAACATCCCTATAGGGTTAACCCTTGAACTCTCCTGTTTTCAGTCATTGGAATATTGGCCTGAACACTTCTCTCACAACCCTGCTCTGTGAGAATCACTGAACCCAAATGCTAAAGACCATCAGTAGCTCTCTCTCAATGACCTTGAGAAATCCATGGACCCCCCCTAACGCCATCACTCTGGTGTAGTTTTGGTAGTCAAAACAGCAAGAGCCATGCATTGATTGGTCATGCAAACTACTCTGGTTGCCTTCCTTCCGGCGACATCATCCAGCCTATGTATCATTTAGAAATGTTTTATTGTTTCTAATTCTATTGGCATATCTTAATTTTTTAGTTGGTGTTATTTGTTACTGCTGCATTTCCCGCTTCGTCTGTCTGCTCTGGACTCTCTGCTACCACTTATCGTCTCTACCCCCAGGCTCCACCCCAGGAGCCTGACGCCGCCTCCGCTTCTGCTCTCGGATCCTCCTGTCGAAACGACGCGTCGCCTCTCTCCAAAGCGTGCCTGCCCCCACCCTGTAAACCCCATGCCTCCTGTTTCCCGCAGTCCCAGCTGCCGCCCGTCCTGGTGCCCCTTGGGTGTCCGTCTCCGTCCCGTCTCTCACGCAGCCCGATGCCTGGCTCTCCGAAAGAGTGTAAGAACTTCGCTAAGCTTAATTTTAGATAATCGCGTTTATTGACTATTTGTTAAGTTATTGCATCACCACAAAGCTGTGGAGAATGTACTTAAATATGTAAGCCGTTTTTAATCTCTGATAATTCCCAGTTGATTCATATGAAAAGGTCGCGGAGCTGCAAGAAGTTGTATTTAATCTGAAATATGATGTTTTGGCTCCCATTGGTGTCAGCCCTCTGGAGCTGGCTACCGGGAGGATGGGTTGAGTGCTATTGTGCAGCTCTGCATTGGTTTAATTGTGTGCCTATCGGATCTCTGTTTCGCTCACCGTGTAGTCTACTATTGCCTGTAACGGTGTAAGAAGCTCCTCTAATTTTCACCTCGCTGGAAATAAAGTCTCTGCATATTGGGCAGCGCTCGGTCAGCTTTGACCAGACGGGCGAGGAGACAAGCTGGCCCCTTTAAATCACCCCTTAGCATTTCTCGTCCCCTCTAAAATGTAAAAAAGGAGGGGAGATAGACGCACTGCTGACCCAGCAGCACCGCGTAGAACGTTGGGGACGCTTAAACGGACTCACGCCTCTTGGTCGCGACCAAGACCTCTAATTCTCATCCCCTCTGGCGAGCTCTTGGTCATGAACTGTCTGGCTCAGTCACCGGGCGCAGGGACAATGGTCTTGCCCCCAGGTGAGGATTAGGCTCAGACGCTTACGCTCCTCTCCGCACGTTACGCTGACCACGTGGGTCGACTACATTTAACGTTGAGGAGCAGATTCTGCGTACAAAGATTTGCAAAGGGACAATGGATTAAGGTCTTTTCCTCAACTCTGTATGCTTATTTTATAACATTTTTACTGTGAAGAAGAGGTATATTATCTCTGCAGACACAAATTCACAGTTTTAAGAACTGCAAAACTAAGCATCTTCCAGATGGAAAAATTGTCCACAATAATCTCACAGAAACCTCTGGAAGAGCTTGACATTTTGAATGGATTAATGGAATTCATTAACCCCAAAATGTAAACATTGCATAAGTATCCAGTCTCATGCTACAAAATTAAAAATTAATCCTTACTGCATGGTGAATAACCTTTGAACTATAATGTATCTTAAATGGAAAACTATTGAAACTATTTTTCGATAATTTTTTCCTCAAAAAGCATTTTATTTTTTTAAAATCCAATTTAAATTTGAAAAATCTGATTTTTTTAAAAAAATTATTTTTCCCCCCCACCTTGCTTGGATGGGACACCACTAAGGAAGACCTTGATTGCTATTGCAAAAACCAACAGTAAACTACCTCTGTTTATCTCTGACGTGGAACACCCCATGGAAGGAATCAAATCAAGATCTCTAGTGAAGGACTGTCCCATCACGAGTAATTTGTTTCATTGTCAGACGTAATTCCCACTAGGAAATGTGTCTCATTCTGAGTCAACTGAAATCTGCCCTCCTGTAACTGAAGCCCATTAGACCTAGTTTTGCCTCTAAAGCAGCATAGAACAAGTTTTTTGCTCGCCTGTTTGTGACAATCCTTCAAGTATTTGTAGAATATGACCATGTCTCTCCTCAGCCTCCTTTCTCTAGGCTAAAAATACTGGCTCATTCCACACATGCAGAATAATGCACTTTCAAACTGCTTTCAGTGCTCTTTGAAGCTGTGTGGAATAGCAAAATCCACTTGCAAACAATTGTGAAAGTGGTTTGAAAACGCATTATTTTGCGTGTGCGGAAGGGGCCAAAGTTCCTTCAACTTTTCCCTATAGAACTTATTTTCCAGACTGCCTTCATGGCGCCCCTCTGAATAAATGTCAGTTAATGTAACCATGAACAGAAGTGCAAATGTTTAGATCAACTTTGCCTTGCAAGCTAAATTATTCAATTCTCAATTCTCCACCACCCCACTCCATTGCAAATAATAATAATAATAATAATCTGCACAAATACTATGCTGACACATTACAACACCCTAGCCCTCTGGGTGAGGCTTGAATTGTAACGGGCCACAACCAGATAAAGAACTGGCAGCCGTGATATTAAACAAAATTAAATAATAAATAAATGAATAAATAAAATGGCTGTGCTTGCTTATGAAAAGTTATTCTAATTATAACTTATCGCTTCTCTAATCAAACCACAGGCCTTAAAAACACACACATACACTCGTTCGCCCTGAAAGTACAAGGGAAAGCAGAAAGAAAACTTCACATTTCCTGTCCTCTCATCAAAGCTTGCCAGCCAGGGAAAAAAGAGAACTAAGTAGAAATGGCAACAGAACAGCAAGTGGACAAATACTGGTGAACCGGAAATCAGACAATACAACTGCCAATTCATATCACTTTATGTACAGGACTTCCTGCCTCATGTCAGGCAGTTGAAAATGGAACAAAGAGTACTCACATTCTTCCCATCAGTTTTTCAATTTTCTGCATTCAAGGAATGTTTCTAAAACATCTGGTTCATACATAGAACCCAAACTGTGGTTTGGTTGCCATTAACCCCCCCAAAGTTTGCACTGCCCCATTTATGGATGCATTCTCTCTTCATGTTCATGGTTTGTCCCTACCGTAATTTTCTGTGGCATCCAAACTAAGGAAATTAGGATTACTGCTAACCTGACATGGCAGAAAGTCATGGCGAAAAGAGACAAAATCCAACCTTAACTATGATCACAATTTGCTACTTATTAGGTGGCCACTGGCCATACCCTCCAAGTAATGTTAATTTCATCCCTTTAATGAACATTGTATTTGAAAAAAAAGTAACCTATAAAATCCGATTTGCGCTGCTGTTAAAATAGTTGGCCCTTGAAAAAAGTTGTCATGTGGGCTAAAAATATCTCTCTCTCCTTCAGCAATGAAAACACTCTTTCCAGAGCTGTATTTCTTTGAGCACTTCAAATTTAGCAGCTCTTTGATTTGATTGCCAATTATACTCGCAATGCTGCACCACTACACCATTTACCCCCCACCTCCTGCTTAGAAAGTGAGCTATTAGGGCCAATGTACCTGTTGGCACATTTTCTACATGGACAGCCCTTTTTTTTATGTCTCGAAGCAGCAACCGTTTATGGCTTACCATAGTTTTTTGACAAAAGTCTTGATTCAGTCCTAGGTCTACAAATTTTTGTACAGGAGTGTCCACTGAGTTCTGCACACACATCTGAAAGCACTGAGTTCCTCCATTGAGTTCTGCATCCATAAGAACTGCAATTCTGATGCAGCTTCTACAGCGAGAGCCAGCATGGTGTAGTAGTGGTTAAGAGCAGGTGCACTCTAATCTGGAAAACCAGGTTGGATTTCCTGCTCTGCCACTTGAGCTGTGGAGGCTTATCTGGTGAACTAGATTAGCTTGTGCACTCCAACACATGCCAGCTGGGTGACCTTGGGCTAGTCACAGTTTTTTGGAACTCTTTCAGCCCCACTTACCTCACAGGGGGTTTGTTGTGAGGGGGGAAGGGAAAGGAATTTGTAAGCCCCTTTGAGTCTCCTTACAGGTGAGAAAGGGAGGATATAAATCCAACTCTTCTTCTTCTACATCCACTTTATAGACAGATCTCCCATGAAGGAAAGAGGCAAATAATAATCATAAGAGTATGGATTTATACCCTGCCTTTCTCTCCTATAAAGAGACTCAAGGCGACTTACAAACTCCTTTCCCGTCCCCTCCCCATAACAGATCCCTTGTGAGGTAAGTGGGGCTGAAAAAGTTCTGAACTGTGACTAGCCCAAGGTTACCCAGCAGGTATGTAGGAGTAGGGAAACAAATCTGGTTTGTCAGGTAAGAGTCTGCTTCTCATGTGGAGGAGTGGGGAATCAAACATGGTTCTCCAGATCAAAGTCCACCACTCTTAACCACTATACCATGCTGGGTCTCTAAATAGGAATTGAGTGTGTAGGTCAGGGGTGTCCAACTCTGGCGCTTCAGATGTTCCTAGACAGCAATTCCTATCAGCCCCTGCTGGCATGGCCAATTGGTGTAGGTACTGTTCCCACTTTCCAAATCTGGCCAGGGTTGGTCTGCCTGAAATACTGTCCTTAAGAAGAGTAAAAACTAGGGATGTTCTGGGTTTTCCTTGGTGGTACCTCAATTTTTCTTTTGGTTAAAGGTACCACTGAATTTCTGTTTTATTTTGCCATGGTTTTGGAACAGCCTTCCTAAGGAAGCCGAGCAAACGATACCCATATTTCATGGTAATTATCATGACAAAGCCTTTGTATGCTCCAAGGCTTTTCAGTCCTAATAGTTTTAATTTTCGGAGAATTAGCTAGGTGTCCTACATTTACAGGTTGAAGAACTAATTCATATGTTTTGGGGTTGTTGGGGTCAGAGGTGTAGTTCCAAGGGGGCGGTGTGTGTGTGTGTGCGACGCACCGGGCGCCCCCTGTGGGGGTGTGGCAAGGGTGTTCCGGGGGCGGGGCGGAGGCGTTCCAGGGTGGGCAGGGGCAGAGGACGCACAGTGTAGCGGGTGCTTTCCCCCCTTGCTACACCTCTTGTTGGGGTTTTTTGCATTTCTAATGAATTAAAAAATACTTTGTAAATCACATTTGTCCTGAAAACATTTAAATACATTTTAAAATAAATAAATCACCTGAAAAAATCTGCACATATTTTTACACTGTTTCCTACATGGATGGGCCACGTAGGAACTGCATGATGTATAGATTCTCTCTCAGCGTTTCTGTATTTGTAGACTGATGCTCATTTCATAAAATGAGGAACTCACAAGCAGCCTGCTTGTCAGAGGTTCTCTCAGGATAATTGTGGCAGAAATGTGGAAATGTGCCTTGAGACACAGACCAGTGTTTTGTCATAGAACTAAAGGAGCAATATGGGCATAAGGAAATCACTGCTGTCCAAAAACTGCACAGAGAAAAAAGGAAGAGGAAAGTCAAAGGTTCACCGAAAGCAGAAGGGGCAGAGAGTTGAAATGACTTAGAATAAATGGGATTGTTGTTTGCAGCACCAATTTTTAAAAATGTCTTGGAAAGGTTTAGCTAGGAGCGCTATCAGCATTTCACTCCCTGCCCTATATCTCTGGTATGCATTTCAGTTTGTTTCTTCTTTCTCCCCCTCCTCAAGAAGGAACCATTTCATGCCAATACTAGCCAGATACCTTCAGTACGTGTCCACAGTGAACCAACAACATTGCTCAGATTTAATTTCCAAACTGAATCAAGGGCTGTTTCTGAGGTGGTCAAAAAGTCATTAGGAGATAGCTTTTCCTCTCAGCGTTTCCACACAACTACAAGGTACTTCATTCAGTTCTCCGCCACCAATAGCTTGTTTAGAAAGGGGAAAAAAATGACTGCTGGAAAAGTGCATGTTTTGGCAGACCTGCAGAGGGCGTAACTTTGAAAAATGAGAACACGGAGGCTGGAACTCATGGATCAGGGCCAAAAAATTTAGGTGATTTCAAGTTGCTCTGTTGCACTGTGCCATTTGGGCTGCTTCCTGGACCCCGTTGCAGTCATTATTTTTTAATCACGTGAGGCAGCACAGAGAAAAATCACTCCGTTCATATGGTGAAGTGCACAGATGGACGGTGAAAGGGCTTTGGCTCAGTGGTAGAGCATCTGCTTGGTGTACAGAAGATCCCAAGTTCAAACCCAGCCATCTCCAGTTAAAAGAATCAGTTAGCAGGCGATATGAAAGAACTTAGCCTGAGATCCTGAAGAGTCACTGCCAGTCAAAGTAGACCAGACTAACAATAATAGACCAACAGCTGGTCTGATGATAAAAGACAGCTTCATATGTTAATATGCTAGCCAGTACACGGAGCTGATCAAGAAGCCTCGATGTGCCTTCTGTACAGTGCGGTGCTATGAAAATCCTTCTTGCTAATTCCATGGCGGGAATTATCACTACCTGGAGCAGTAGGAGCAGCAAGCAGCTTTTAAGCTATACCAGCCTACCACAAACTAAGAATTTAAAGGCCAAATCTCACACCCAAAAGGGAAACAGGGAGTCAAAAGGGCAGTAATGAAATAGGTTCCAGTTGGCAAATTCATCTACACAAACTGATTCGGAAAAGGAGATCTCTCCAAACAACACACACAAGTCAGTCACTTGTAGGGTGCAATATGTTTGCAACTTTCTGGAGTCACATAGAACAGTTGCCTGGACGGGTGAAAAGGAATTGCTGACCATTGGCATAGCATAGCATAGTGATTAAGAGACTAAGCGTCAGAAAGGATATGGTTCAAATTATACCTGTGCCATAAATCCACCAATGGCCTTAGGTAAGCAGTTCTCTCTCACCTCTCCCCTGTCTGGCACAAGCATAATCACATTCATTTACTTTGTATGATTAATGTAAAGATTAGACAAAAGATACTATACTTAAAAATATATATTTTCTCAGTGCTAGCTGATAATCCTGAATTAAGGTTGCCATACCACCGTGGTGGCGAACCTTTGGCACTCCAGATGTTATGGACTACAATTCCCATCAGCCCCTGGAGTGCCAAAGGTTCGCCACCACTGATGTTAGTACATATGGCTCTGTATGCTGATGTGATGGGAATTGTAGTCCATAACATCTGGAGGGGCTGATGGGAATTGTAGTCCATAACATCTGGAGTGCCAAAGGTTCGCCACCACTGCCATACCATCTGCTATGGTGGGAGGCTTTCCACCAGCAATTCACGTGACCCACCTCTGCTCCAAGCAGCACTGGGAGAAAAATGTCAAAAATGCCAGCCTCATGTTTGGCACTTCTAGAGGAAACCCAGAAATTAGGTCACGTAGGAATATGATAACTCCTATAGTTACATAATGCCAGTTCCAAGTTTTCCTGAAAGTGATATCATGGAGCATGCACTGCTATGGCCCTCCATGTTCCTGCCCTCCCCGCTCCTCAACACCTATCAGTTGCTAGGCATGGACTGAAAACCAGAGGCGTAGCTCCAAGGGGACGGGGGGGGGGGTACGCGACACACCTGGGGCATGCCTCTGTGGGGGTGTGGCGAGGGCGTTCCAGGGTAGGGCTGGGGGCGGGTCAGGGGCATTCCAGGGCGGGATGGGGGTGGATGTTGGCGTGGCAGGGGCGGAGGACGCACCAGTACACTGGGCGCCTCTGCTGAAAACCCTAAGAAACAGGAATGTATGCACAGACATCCCAAAGCTACACCCACAATAAACTATAGAGTTTCTGATGAATCTCAGAGGGTCACCACAACAAAATGACATCACTTCCAGTTCTGTGTCGGAAGTGAAATTGCAGGTCAGCACCATGTCGAATAACTTATCCCCATCACCCAAATTTTCTCATCACGCTACCAGCTATGGCCGGCAATCCTGTTCTATTGCTGCAATAATCAATTGAATTTTGTACATCGAACTGAGCTGAGGCCCCACCCATGGAAGCAATGGAATGAGAAGCACCCAAACCTAGACTCATTCTTCTATCAGTTCCAAAAGCTAAAATATTTGCATTAACAATAAATAAATGATACTTTCATTAATCGTTATGACACAGTTAAATAAACCAACATCTGCCAGAATTTGGCCTACAGGCCTACTTTATCCATCACAAAATGTTCAGGGAGAAGTTTTATAGCTTGCTCAGTAGCACACATCACAAAAGCATTTTACAAAAGCAACATCTGCACCTATTCCCTGAGTTGTTTACAAGGGCATTTATGTCTGTTCCTGCTTTTTATTTTTAACCTTGCATTGCAAAATCTCACAAAATGTAAAGACTGTATATAAAAACAGGTGTTGTCTGGAGAATAAAAACAAATTATGAGCCCCCCCCCCCCGACATTAAAAGCACAGTGCTAATTCCAAAAAGGGAGTGACCAAAAACATGTTGCAATGGAAAAAGAACCCCACATATGAAAAGTGTTTTCCCGATGACAGATTTGCCCGGAATGCAAAATGTTGGCGCTCTGGTTTCTAACCGACTGGATGAACAGGATACGAAAAGAAGCATTGCTTACCGTCATCCAAGTAGGCTTGGTCAAGATTCTGTTCTTGCTTAACAGTCACTCCAGCAGGCAAGACTTCCTTCTGGTCACTTACTGGTGGTCCATTCTTTGCCGTTCTCTGCTGCTGAATCACAGTAGGGTACGAACTTGGACTTAGCCTCTGCGCTTGGCTGACCTGAGGCTGGCCAGATCTCACTCCACCAGTGGTGAAATTTTCGCTGCACATGATATGCTGAAATTCTTGATGGCTTTCACACCTCAGCTGTTGATTGGTTGATGGAGAACAGTGAATCACAGGGGAAGACTGCTGATTGGCTTGAGAATGGTGGAGCCCTGCTGAACTTTGGCTGGGGGAGCCAGTGTGCACCAGCACTGACCTATGCACATCTGGAATGGACACCTGTGCAGGCATCAAACTGGACTGTTGGTAGCCCAGGTGGCTAGGACTGAGACTCTTGCTTCTTTGGTATATTACAGCCCCTGAGGATTGTTGAGGATTTCGAGATTCAGGAGAAGACAGGCTTGAACGCAGCTGCTGGCAGGAAGCCATTGTGCCCACAAGACAGGAAGGCGATTCGATGACCATTGTATGGTGAGAATAATAAGGCTGTATCACTGTGCCCAAACCACTGTGTACTGTATTGCAGATTAAAGCTGGATCGTAATCGTCAATGGGCTCTGTTTTGATGGAGGGCACTGAAAGGGAGTGTACAAAGGACATGATTCTAAATAAGCAGCTATGAAACAGTGAAGGGGATCAGGGAGAGACTGCCTCTAACAAACAAACTGGCTAATTTTACCAACTCTGATCCTTTTGTGTTTTTGATGGTTTTATGCAACTGTGTTTTTTTAAGTGCAGGTTTTAACACATATATTGGGTTAGTCTTATTGCTTATAGGTGAACTTTTTAAATTGTTTAAAGGTTTTTTTTACTGATGCTTTGTTGTAAATGTGTAAACTCTGCTTCTCATAAAGATTTTAGTTCGGCCAGTTGGGGTGCAGCGGTTGAGAATTTGCAAGCTTTCGCATTACAATATAATCCCAAACTAATATATCAGAATTATCATTCATTTTTATGCACTGCCTTTGTCAAAACCATTATTTTGTGTTTTATTGCACATGGTACTTTGATACAAGAGCATTTATGCCAAAATGTGAACGGCAGGGCTGGGCAAGAACCGGGACCCAGGCTGAGCGCTCTACAACAAAGAAGATCCGGCATGCTTTGTTCTGAGGAGGATGAATATACAATCTACTAACATCTTTATGTGAAACAGAATATACTTCTGCTGTTACACACTTATTCTTGAACAGCTCCAGAGTAGCAGATTATAAATGTAAATAAATACAATGCCTCAATAATGAACTGTATGACTTTTTCCTGCAATCTTAGACCTTAAAATATTTAGATGCAGTATTTTCAATGAAACTGCTTCACACATTCACCCACTACCGGGATGAGCCGTGGAGGAATATAAATACATACACACATCACTTTTTGGCACGTACTGTGCAATTCTAAACAGGATCAGGCTCTTCTAAGCATATTCTAAGTAGGACTGCACTGTTAATCACCACAGAGACCAAGTGGTTGAAGAATGTATGCACTGACTTCGTTTGCAAAGCTCTGTATTCAAAGCAATGACAAAATTTCTCCCGGTAGAGCTATTACAGGGGTCTTCAACCTGAGGCTCTCCAGATGTTCATGGACTACAATTCCCATCAGCCCTAGCCAGCATGGGCTATTACAAAGTAATCAGCTGACAAGCATCTGTGTATGAACCAGGCCCCTGTGTACAGTAACCAAGCAGAGAGGCTTCAAGTGATATGTCTTAATCAATCAGCTCCAAGAGCTTCAAAACACACACACACGCACAAAAAACCCCAGAGAGCAAAACTAGTGAAGCAAAGCCACTTTCTGAGACGCAAACGTGACTGCACAAATTGGCTCAGAGAATGGAGGTGCCGGAAGCAATCCTCATGCGTGTGTACATCTGTCTGAGTATACTCTATCAGCATACTCATAGTATACTCCAGCATACTACATCTTGCACTTGTATGTATTGCAAATCTACTCAGAGCCCTCAAGTGTGGCTGAGGAGCATCCAAACTAATTAGGAAGACCTTGGCTCAAGTACCTGCTCAGCCATTAACTCAATGAGTGGCCTTAGACCAGGGGTAGGGAACCTGCGGCTCTCCAGATGTTCAGGAACTACAATTCCCATCAGCCCCTACCAGCATGCTGACAGAGGCTGATGGGAATTGTAGTTCTGGCTGGAAATCTGAGAGCTGCAGAGATCCTACCCTCGGTTTAGATACAATCTCTCTCCAAATTCATAGTGTCAGCTACCTACTTGTGAAAAGAGATTTTATTACAATTTATATCTTGGGCGGGCCAAAAACACCAAAATTATGTGACACTGAGGCCCCTTCCACATGCAAAATAATGTGTTTTCAAACCACTTTCACAACTGTTTGCAAGTGGATTTTGCCATTCCGCACAGCTTCAAAGAGCACTGAAAGCAGTTTGAAAGTGCATTATTCTGCATGTGCGGAATGAGCTTGACAAAGATTCCAGGGTAAGAAGCACTTAACTATTTATTTTTCATTATGAAATGCTTTACCCAAAATATATATGCATGCTTTTAACAACTAGGAGCTAGAGATGAAGTTGCCCAGTGAGAGTGGTTGTGCCAAATATACCTTCTTAAAATAAAACAAATAGCTATGCTTCAAGAACCAATGGCAGTAAATAATACTTCTTGCTCAACAGTGGCTTGCTTTGATGCAATGCAAAACTGGGGTTTATTTTTCCATTAGATTGTGAACCAGGATTTGACTTGCATGTGATTATTTAAATTCCAATTTGACTTGACAAATGCAGGTTTCATCACCTGAACAGACCCAACTTTTTTCCTGAACAGACCCAACTGATAAACCACCCTGCCTGAGTATATTGCCAGGAACATCCCATCCATCCCCCAGATTAAGCCAGCACAAACATACAACAGAAGTTGCCATATACCCTTGGTCTATCAACTGTCTATTCTGGCTGGTAGCAGCTCTTCAGAGTGTCAGGTTGAGGACTCACAACTTTTATTACCCAGGTCTTTTAAGTGGAAATGCTGGGGGATAAACCCACAATATTCTGTGCAGAAAGCTACCATTCCTCCCTGAATTGTCCATGTTCACACTTCACACAAAAAACATAGTTAAGACTAAATGTAGTTAGTACATATGGCTCTGTATGCTGATGTGATGTACTCTAACCATAGTTAGTTGAGTGGCCTGCATTTGGACAAAGTTAACATAGGGTGTTTCCCCACTTACTCATGGCTTTATACGTGGCCAGCTACTCTCAAGCGTGCATCATTTCTGAATGCTAGCGGCAGGGTTTCCCACGACCCCGGCGCTCTGGTGCTGAGGGGTCATCAAAAGGTGCCGTTTTGAAGAGTACGGGAATGATACGCACGCTTGAGGATTTCTGACCAGTGTCAGCGATAGTAAATAGCTGTCGGAACAGCTTCGTTATCGCCAGCGCCCTGTATTGGGGAGTGCCGGGGGACCTTGCGCTACTTGGCTACAGTAGCGCGGGGCAGAAGGTAAGCCCATAGTTTCCTGCGATTTCTGAACTTAGCCATAGTGTTGCCTACTCTAGAATTACCTGGGTGGTAGGTGAAATGTTGTGGCTGGCTTTTTTTCCGTTTCCCATTGATCACGTAGAAATTCACTTTGATGGGGCTGCGAATGTGTTTGTTCCGATACTCTGGTATCTCTACAAAAAGCATATTCTGAAAACGTGAAGAGGGGGAGAAGAAGAAGAGATAACACGGTATTACAAGACATTTCGTTTTTATCAGGACCTCTAGGTGAATATTTCTTGGAATGTCTACCAGGAATGTTCATTCTTCATTGCTGGAATGTAGCTGATCTTTCCAAAAAAATCTGAAAAGGACTTTTCCCCTGGACATTTTATAATCTGTCTCATCCTTTAAAAAGAGGGAAAAAGGAACACAGAGGAAAGCCGGGTAAGTCTGTATTCCAACTATCACGTAGAATCTTGGTAACAAGTCTGATGCATTTTCTCAGCATCATGGAAAGGGCTTGCTTCCCGCAGCTCTACCTTTTGTACCATATTATTTACAGATTTAGAGCCAGCATGGTATGGTGGTTAAGGTGTTGGGCTTGGATCTGAGAAATGCACGTTCGAATCCCCATTCTGTCATGGAAATGTGCTGGGTGACCTTGGGCCAGTCACATGCTCTCAGCCTCAACACTGACAAGTATTTGAATGGGAGACCTTCAAAGAAGAAGAAAAGGAAGAAGAGTTTGGATTTATACTCCACCTTTCTCTCCTCTAAGAAGACTCACGGTGAAACTGACCTCGGTCAGGAGCAAATTCAGGTCATGAGCAGGTCATGAGCAGTGCTGCAGTTTAACACTGCGCCACGGGATGGCAAGTTAGTTTTGCCCTGGGATAGTTGCCATTTACTCTCAAGTAGGCTGCAGATGTTCCCAGGCAGGTGCTCATTAATCTCTGACCATTTCTCAGTGGTTGCTATCTGCTTAGAGGTATGGAAGAGTTACAGCACAGCAACCAAAGTGTAAGCCTCACATCTGTAAGCCAGAAGAACATGGGGGTGCCCATGCTAGGCACTGGGTCGCAAAGGTTCACTAGCACAGGGAAAAACTTTCAATTACTATGGGCAAGGATGAACATCCAGTACACAGTGGTGGCTCAGAACCCGTACTAACCATGTTAAATAGGGATGGAACAATGCAATTATCCTACTAGGAAAGTCTTTTGGCACCCTAGAAGCAAGACATAATAAGGGGTCATACATTTGTGCCATAGTCCAACATAAAGTTAAGCTTTCTTACACCCACTGGTTTCAGTTAACTACAGTACAACCAAATCCTGTCAAGATTTCTGCTGCATTCTGCAGAGGTCTGCTGGGCTTACTTACAAAGAATAAAACCTGATGTCTGTGATTGGTGGCGGGGGGAGAAGAGAGGGAATAAGTGAAGACTACTTACAGGTTGGCTCTTATCTTTATCCACTGTGGCTTCCATCTCCCAAATCTGTTGCCCATCTGAAAGAAATATTAAGCCACGACTGAAAACTCTGTTCCAAAAATACCTGGATGATGCCTCCAGTAAGGAGTGGCAGCCCACAAAAATGTAGGCATTTGACTTTCAGAAGCAGCATCAAAGATCTGTGAAAGTCATCCTAAACATCCTTCATATCGTTCAGAGTCAATATTGTCAGAAGTTGGGTAATCTGTGATATCTCTAGTTGGCTTTTAAATGCATCTAGTGATATGCCTTCCTAATACGTATCACCATTTCTTCTACTGCTGTATACACCCATCATATTTTAATCTTGCCCATCCTGCCTCACTTTGGAATGTCCTCCCCATTGAAGTTCGCCTGGCATCTCTCTTCCTTTTGGGTGCCAGGATAAAAAACTCCTTTCCAGTGAGGCTTTTAGCCAAGGGTGTTTATCTTTTCTATGTTTTCTATGTTTCAGCATCTGCTTCTGGTCCAAGGATAATTTTAATCTAGATCATTTTAGGATGCCTGTGTGTTTTATGCCCTGCATAATTTTAATGACATCAATTTGTTTTAGCGGTACCAGCACTTTTTTTAGTAGTTTTGATTTTAATGGTTTGTATTTGACTGTTTCATTTGTAAGCTACCTCAAACAGATCTCTGGAGAGGAAGGAGCAGGGACACTCTAGCACAGGGGTAGGGAACCTGCGGCTCTCCAGATGTTCAGGAACTACAATTCCCATCAGCCTCTGTCAGCATGGCCAATTGGCCCATGCTGAGTATGATAAGTGGATTCTAGTCAACGCAGGTCCCCTGCAGCATTTGAATAAACTTTATTGTCACATCCAGTGCCAGGGCCGCCTCAGCCTTTCTTGGCAATGTGCTGTCATTTCCAGGTGCACAAATAAGTTCCCACCGGGGCACTAAGTATGGCACCTCTCTGAGTACCAGTGTCAGATGCCAACAACAGAGGTAGCTCGTTGTCTACTGAGCTAGATGGACCATTGGTCTTTTTCAGCATGGCTGCCTCTTATTCTATTATCCCAGACATAACTAAAATGCAACACAAGGTAGCATGCAAAAATACTGAACTTTGAAATATGGATACTCTAGGACAGGGGTCTGCAACCTGCGGCTCTCCAGATGTTCATGGACTATAAATCCCATCAGCCCTTGCCAGCAGGGCCATGCTGGCAGGGGCTGATGGGATTGGTAGTCCATGAACATCTGGAGAGCCGCAGGTTGCAGACCCCTGCTCTAGGAAGTTAATAACCTTTTAAGGTAAACTTGAAAACCAGAGTGGTATGAGGGTTAGCATGTCATAACTGGACTGGAAAGACCTGGGTTCAAATCCCCAGTCAGCTACAAAACTTCACATCACATGAACTTTATTCCAGTTGCTCTCCATAGAGATGTTGTGAGGAATAACATGTGGTAGGGGGAAGGGGGGAAGGGAAAGACCCTTGGATGCTGACCCTAACTCCTTGCCAGAAAGATGAGATGAAAACCAAACACATAAATGAACTGAGAATGTAAAAGACACAAGAATGACACAGAAGCAAAATGGATGATTCTTGTAGCACTTTAACTACAAACAGATTTATGGCGGTGTGAGCATCAGTGAAGTTTATGCTACAACAAATCATGGCTCCGGGAGATGAAGTTAAAGAGGGGCAATTTGTCTTGTCCCCACAGAGCGATGATGAGAACAGCACAGTTAGTTTAAGATACTTTCTTGTTCCAAGTAACACACGCTCTTTACCACCTTCCGTGATGAATGCAACAGCACTAGGGAATCTTGAACACCTGCCAGTTCAGCTCATGTCCTGTTAGCTGATCATGAACAGGGAGATGATTTTTCAGTGTTCCTCTGAACAGTTTGTCAGCCCGCTCGCAACTGTTTGGCAGTTGCGCCAAACCTTGGAGACAAACTAGATTTGACACATATCTCCTGTCTGCCTTGGAGGTATCAATGGCAAGGGGGCATGAGGGCTTCTTCAAGTTAAAAGCCAACCCTCCTGCTTGGGAGTCAGGTCCAGGTAATATAAATTAAAGGACATGCTGGTAAGGAAAAGATGCCAAACTCTGCAAGGCAGAATAACTGGTCCTGTGCACAGGACTTACAAACAAACAGTTTTAGTATTCTTGGAAGCTTCCAATAAAATCACTGTCTCTTGGGAAAAAGGGGGGAGGTAGAGCTGAGATGATTCATATGCATCTGAGTCAGAGGGACCTTTGGGATTGCTCCTGGGGTGGTGCAGTTTACACCCCAGCCCTTCCCCGGGAAAGTTTGCTACAAACACAAAGTACTCCATTGTTTCTAAGGCAGCTAATGGGCAAGCTCTTCAGAATGTGCTGCTCCTTCCTTACCAAGCCACCCCCAGGCAAACTCAGCAGCTGCACGTCCAAGCGGCCAGCCAGATTTCTCCACAGGTCCACTGCAGCCCTGTGACACATGTTCAACTGAGCCGGTGACCTTAAAATATCAGGCAGAGAGTGGAGTCTTCGCGGGCGTTATGCTCAAAAAGAGTTCTAAATTGTCTGCCGAAGCCACCCAAATTCTGTACCAAGGGGAAGGAAGGCAGACGGAATCCCCCAACCTGCAAATGTACATGAATTTACTTTGCTAGTGCAGTTTCTTCTTCTGGTCATGGAGAAGGGTCTGGGAGCTCCTGAATGCATGGAACGGTGCAGCAGATGAATCAAGAAATAATGATGCTACTGCTCAATTCTAGACCTCCTACTCTATGGAAAGTACTAGATCTAGGGCTGCCAGACTCCAGGTGCGTCTCAGAGGTCTACTGGAATTACAACTGCTCTCCAGTGTGTTGAGATGAGTTCCCCTGGAGTAAACAGATCCTTTGGAGGGTGGACTCTATGGGACTGTACCAGTGGTGGGATCCAAAAATTTTAGTAACAGGTTCCCATGGTGGTGGGATTCAAACAGTGGCGTAGCGCCAATGGGGCTGGGCGGGGCACGATGGGGTGTGGCCGGGCATTCCAGGGGCGTGGCATTCCTGGGCAGGGCTGTGGCAAGGATGCCCTTGGCTGCTGTGTACCCGGGTCCTTGGGCGAGGAAAGCTCGATACCTGCACGCGAGCGCCCAGGCTGCCACGCCATGCGCCCGGTGCATCTCTCCTGCTAGGACTGCTTTCAAGTTCACCCATATGCAGCTACTGCTGAGAGGAGGGGAGTAGCTAAGGCAAAAATCACGTGGCAAAATCACCAATTAGTAACCCCCTCTCGGCACACACAAATAATTAGTAACCTACTCTCGGGAACCTGTGAGAACCTGCTGGATCCCACCTCTGCACTGTACCCCACTGAGGTCCCTCTCCTCCTCAAACCCCACCCTGTCCAGGCTCCACTCCCAAATCTTCAGCCATTTCTCAACCTGGAACTGGCAACCCTAACAGGAACTGCCTGCTTTACTGAATGCAAGAATCCATCTCATTTGATCTAGATGCAGGAAACACCGCCAAGTACCCTTCAGATTAGCCATTAGTAGGAAAATTCATTTCATTTTCTTCCTAGCCACACTCAACATACATGATTTACAAGTGGAAACTAGGGAAGGCAGGGTTTTGGTGAGGTGAGGGACCTCAGCAGGGTATAATGCCAGAGTCCACCTCCCAAAGCTGCCATTTTCTCCAGGGAAATTGATCTCAGCTATCTGGAAATCACTTGTAATTCTGGGAGTTCTCCAGGCCTCATCTGAAGGATGCCAAAGTTTATGAAGCTTCATACACTCATATGCTGGGCCTAGGGCCAGAGGCGTAGCAAGGGGGGGAAAGTGCTCGGTGCACCGGTGTGTCCTCCACTCCCACCCGCGTCCCCGCTTCCACCACCTACGTCCCCACTGCACACTCCTGGCTTGAGGGGCACGCTGGCTGAGTATGTTTGCCAGGACACACCACCACCACCCTGGCTAGGGCTTTATGGGGTTGCTGCTTAAAAGTATATGGTATCTCTTATATAAAAAATAGTAAAAATCATACTTGCCCTGTTACATTATTTATGTTATATTATTTATTGTTTTATTGTGTTGTTCACCGCCCAGAGCCCTTCAAGGGAGGGGCGGTATATAAAACCAATTATAAATAAATAAATAAAATGTATCATTGCACAGCACAGGTGTGTATGCACATTCAATTACAATGTGCTGCCTGGGAGTGGGGTTTACACCAAGCTCATTGTTTACCTAGAGCACCAAAAATCTTTGTGCCAGACCTGCTTATATATTTATTCAGAGTTTACTTCAGTTTAAATTAAAGACTGGACCAAAGTATTCACAAAAAAACAAGTGTTGAGAAGGGATGCAGAGGAACCAGAGCGAGGAGGTAATTGGACTGAGGAGACGCATGGGATGGATAGATAAAGGTGAAAGTCCAGAGGTTTTCTGGAAGGGAGCTGTTACATCCATAGTTACACTCACGGATCTAACACAGTCAAAGCACAGCTTACAAAACTAGTCCAGTGCTCAAGAGACTGATGAATCATGCCAAAGCCACAAAAACATTTGATTTCGTTTAGTGTCCGAACCACTGGAACGGCACTAATAAAACGTTGTGAATCTGAGATGTTAAACAAACCCAGATGATGATTAAATCAATCCCAAAGGAGGCTGAGGAGGAGAGGAAGGACCAGGCAAAATGAACGTGTCCCCTAACTCAAGAGTTGTTCCGTTCTTGATGGTGCCTCATCATAATGACAATGGATAGGTCTTTGTGGGTATGACCACGTGCACAGCAGGCAAAGATTTCCTGAGCAAATCTGTTGCCCGGCACAGTTCTGGTCCTTTTAAATAGGATACTCGTTTATAAAAAGTCAACATCCTGGTGCAGTTGTGCTAACCTTTTTGCTTAAATAACATGCTCCATCTGTCTTGCTGCTTTGGTTTTATAATCTTGAGTGCACAAGCCCTAATTTTAGACAGTCAATATTTGCATTTCCTTCAACATCTCTGAATATTATTGCTGTTGTGAGTTGATCGCAGACAAACAGATGAGGCGAGAAATAATAAGGATTAGGCAGTATCTTTAAAGGCCAATAAAGTTTTATTTTTGGTATAAGTTTTTTGCTCATACACACTTTTTCAAGGGCATGCACACAAAAGTTTAGACCAAAAATAAAATGTTGTTGGCAGAGGTGGGATCCAACCAGTTCTCACCATTTCTCTAGAAGTGGTTACTAATTTTTTCTGAGTGCCGAGAAGGGGTTACTAAAGCAACCTCCCTGCCCAATAGGGACTGGAGGTGCGTGTGAGTGGCGGCGCCACTGTTTGAATCCCACCACCATCGGAATCTGTTATTAATTTTTTTCGATCCCACCACTGGTTGTTGGTCTTAAAGATACTGCTGGACTCAAACGTTTTTCCTGCTGCTTCAGAGCAATGTGGCTACCTTTTTAAGGAATCAGGGTTGCTTAGGTCAAGAGAATAGTTAACCCTAAATCTGGTGGCTTATCATTTTCAAGAAGATAATTACTAAAGCTGCAGGCCCTCTGAGAAACAGCCAGCCATATGCATTTTTTTTAAATAATGGTTGAAACTTTGCCAACACAAGGGATAGAAATTCCTCACTACCAAGATAGGGGAAAGAAAGCACAAGGTGAGGTTTCCCACAATCACGATCTAGTCAGCTAGTTAGTGGGGAATAACAGGAACTGATACACAAGATTTTTTATTTATTAGATTTTATAGGCTGCCTGGACCGGCCCCTTCCAGAGAACTAATGTCACTCAGATTCTATTGCTAAAAAAAGATCCCCAAATAACCGGGGGGAAGGGGGGGGGAGAAATGGGGAGACACAAGACAAAAGCTAATGGCTCAACATGTAGAAGATGGGATAAACTGAAGCGGTACTAAGCCAGAAATGATGCAATAACACCATGCAAAAAAATCCAAAGGTACACATTACTCCAGTTACACTGATGGTCACTGGACATATTCAGCGCCTTTGCAAACATGCAATATACTCCCTCTTCCCACACAGAATGGTAAACATATATGTCAAAACTGCCTAATTTTGGTAAAACCAGCTCCTATAGTACAGCAACACAATTTATATACTGGCTAATGACTGAGAGACTGGCAATGCAATCCTAAAAAATGCTCCTCCCGTCTAACTGCATTCATTTCATTAGACTGGAGTAACTCGGCTTCAGACTGCACCGCAAGTATTAAATTAAGCTCCAGTGAGCAATCTGACATCATCTGCACTATATAAGAATAAACAAGTTTAAGGGGGGGGGGGGTCATAATTCTATCCCGTCTAGCCTGAGCTGCCACTGGACCACAAGCTTTGTGCCAAATTCTAGGGGCGGGGGAGAGTCTAATGTACGTCTGCATTAGTCAAATCTTGCTTGATCCACAGCAGAGTTGTTTGGCTTAATCAGCCAATTAAACAGGTCTGTTGAGCTGGACACGTTACTCACGATCCCTAACCCGTTAGTTGAGAATAGTGAGATGATCATAACACTGCGTTTTCTGCTGCAATTGAGCTCCGTTGGCACAAAATGTGGGCCAAGAGGTTTGGGAAATTCTCCTCTCATTTTGCACAAGCTCCCTCTGAAGTGGTTTTTGCAACAGACTTGACGGGAGCGTCACATAAAACCTACAATGTTTATTTCAGACACTGGGGAGAGAGCCTATTGCAGCTTCCACTTGCAAACCTGCTGCAGTGGAGGGCAAACTGCACTCAGTTTGAGAGACCTGAGTTCAAGTCCCACTTTTGCCATGGATGCACTGCAGGAACCTGAGCAACCCTCTGTGTCTGGTCTTCATCTCCCACTGGTGGAGCTCCTGGTAGTGCAAAGGGCCATCAAATCACAGCTGACTTATGGTGGTTCCATAGGATTTTCATGGCAAGATGCACTCAGAGGTAATTTGCCATTGTCTGCTTCTGTGTGGGGACCCCGAGACTTCCTTGGTGGTCTCTAACCAAAACTGACCCTGTTTACTTCTATGTTTTGGTGAAATTGAGCTAGCCTGGACCATGCAAGTCAGGGTGATGGCACTCCTATTAACTGATGATTCTGATTCATGCAAGTGAAAGGCCTGATTCAGTATAAGTCAATTTTCCTAAAAGCTAATGTGGCTTTTCATGTACATAGTCAACGATGAGCCACATGTTCTTCAGGATGTCATCTGGGAGCCAGTGTGGTGTTGTGGTTAAGTGTTGTGGACTCTAATTTGGTGAACCAGGTTTATTTTCCCATTCCTACACATGAAGCCTGCTGAGTCACACTTCTCTCAGAACTCTCTCGGCCCCACATACCGCACAAGGTATCTGTTATAGGGAGGGGAAAGGAATGGGATTATAAGAAGAAGAAGAGCTTGTATTTATACCCTGCCTTTCTCTCCTGTAAGGGGATTCGAGGTGGCTTACAAGCTCCTTTCCCTTCCTCTCCCCACAACAGACACCTTGGGCAGTAAGTGGGGCTGAGAGAGTTCCAAAGGACTGTGACTAGCACTAGCCCAAGGTCACGCAGCAGGAATGTAGGAGTGCAGAAACACATCTGGTTTACCAGATAAGCCTCCACCACACAGGTGAGAATCAAACCTGGTTCTCCAGATTAGAATCCACCTGTTCTTAACCACTCCACCACTACATTCTTAACTACTTCACCACCACACCACTACAGCCTTACTTTTGCGAAAGCGTAGCAAAATATCTTTTAAAGGTTATAGACGCAACGCTAGATGGATACTAAGCATTAGATTGCTATCATCATAACAACAACAATGTTGCTTACATTAACTATTTGCTACTGGTTAGCCCACAGTGCCTACCTTCAAGCAAAGCAACCTTTGGGTTCACGGTCACCCAAAAGTCAAATGGCAAATCTGTGGTGATTCATTGAGAGATGTCGTAGTTTTACTATGGCTGATTACCACCAATGGAGTGACAACTGAAGGCTGCTTGGCAACTCCATGGGAGTCAAATCCAATTGTTTGCTCCATTTCCTTGCCCCTATCCCTTTGTTTTAGTTGTTAGGTGCCACTCTAACAAACTCTGTGTTTTATAGTGGAGTGTTGATACTGTATGCTGTTGTGATGCCTGGGCTCTGTTGGTGGGTTTTCAGTTTGGTCTGTGGAGAGGTGTATAGGAATGGCACTTCTGATGAGTCCATTTGGACTAAACTATTGATAAGACTCTGAATGGCTGTTGTATCTATCTGTCTCTTATGGACAATTGTTTTATTGTATTTTGGAATGCCAATAAAGGCTTGTCTATTGTCAAAATTGTCATACTGAGATTCCTTAAAGTTAACTTAAAGTAGGGTGTAAAAACCAACTTCTCTCCTTCAGGCTGTGTCTGTCTGGATGCATTTTTGATAAACCCACAGATGTGCATGCCCATTCAGAAATAGCGAGTTGTTACGTGCAACTAACTGCCTATCACTAGATACACATAGGTTGATTCCCCACTGCAGAGTCAACTAGATTCGACCCGGTTCCCTGAAAAGGAACTGACCTAGGTCGACTCCATTGTTACACCCCACAGCAGCCGAGTTCGTCCCACCAGTTCTGAGCTCAGAGGGCAGGATCACCTGAGTGCCTCTTCTGCTCTTTGTAGCTAAAAGCAGCGTGTAAACGTGTGCTGTTTGTATGTATGGCCATTGTTTCATATACAAGGATTCTTTTTTAAGGGTGCGCTTTTCCCTTCATTAAGTAGTCTTTTTGTTCTGGAGCATACGCTCCCAAAACATGTGATTGGCTGACCGGAGGGAACAGGTTCCTTGATGATTCCCCACTTTACCGGCTTCGACCACAGGAGTCTTACGACCTCCAGGTTCACTGAAAAGAGTTGTACTTCCCTGATGCGAGCTCAGGGAATTTGACAGTTTGAGGGGGGGTGGAAGCTGTGGACAGAACCGTTGGTCGAAACTCTTGAAGCAATGGCTGTGGGGAATACCTAAGTCAAACCTAGGTTGAACCTAGGCCAAACCTGCCAGTGGGGAATCGACCCTAGAATCAAATTAAAGAGAACAGCTACTTTCATTCTACCCTGCTTCAGTGCTTCTGGAGGGCATTTGGCGGAGAACTGTGGATGACAAAGATCTCTGCTCGATCCAGCAAAGCAATTCCTATGTTCCTATAGATCATCCTCACCCAGCCCTGAAAATAATCGCAGAGCAGTAATTTTGTAATTTTAGAAAGGCTACTGCAGCTTGAAAGAATTTGGCACTCTGAAGCCAGCTGGCCTTCTCCTTCAGAAAAAGACTGAATTCTGCGATGGGCTTCTTTGATTCCTCTCGGCCGAGAGACTGTCCATCACAGCCAGTTTCTCTGGCGGCCTGTTGGTGGGCCACAACCAGTGCTTTCATTTCATGAGAAAGATCTCTGGGATGATTCACTGTGGCCCAAGATGTATGTCAGGGTCTGATTGGAAGGCAGCCAGCGGAGTTAGTCATCCAGTGCAGTCCAACCCCGAAACTGACATTTTCTTTCAGGGGAACGCATTTAGAGGTACTCTCCCTGAAGTGATCGGCCTGAAAAAAATTGGCTCGAGCTGCAACTAAACATAACAACAGTAGCCGAGTAGTTGAACAGCAGGGGCCAACGTAGTTCCAGGGCTCTTTCAAACCATTGCCTGTTGCCAATTCATGGAAATATACTTAAGCAAAAAAAAAAAGAAAAAAGAAGAAGAAGAAATTTATAAACATTTTATGAAACCAAAGCTTCGCTCGAAAAAAAAAAATAAAGCCACTGGGAACCTCCAGCGAATGAGTCACCACCAGGATGCGATGACTAAGTGGGAGAAAAGGGAATTCCACTCCTTCTGCCAGGTTTTTATGTGATCAATTAGCTTTCGACAGGTGATAGAAGATTCGCTCTGCCTCTGGCTTTGGTTAGCTCCAAGACAAATGCATTAAAAAGCAATCAGTGTCTTTAAAACAAATACATGGCAGAGCTGAATAAATCAGCTTGTTCCTAGGCACTCCCCCCCCCCCACCAGTAGAAATCAAGCCGGAGAATCTAGGCCATAGTAGCTGCCTGTGCTAATGAAGGCTTACCAGCTGTAAAATTCCAAAACTGTGTGTCATGCGGGGAGATCTTCCAAAACACTGGATTCCACCCTGTCTCAATGATTCTTTTTCAGTTATGGCAACTCAGTTTCCACGGCCACTTGTGCTTGTGTGTTTGTGTTTGCATCCTCCCCGCCTCCCTATTTGTAGCATTTTTCTGGGATTCCCCCATTCTTCATCTGACATTTGCTGGCCGGGGCGCAAAAAAAGACTTTTGCTTGCTGCCAAGCACACAAGAAGCTCTAACCGAAAAGGTAAAATTCTTACACGGCTTTCAGCAAACGCCTGGATTCATCGCATTAGATCCATTCACGGTTATTAGGAACATTCTTTGCATGACACAGCAAGGGGTTCCAGAGGCTCTCTGCATTTCCAGCTCTTGCCTCATCCCAGAAGCCCAAAGGCTCTATATAACTCTCCCTACCCACAGAATATCCAGATGGCCCTAATAGATACCAGGAGTGATCCTTGATCCCCACTGTCTAGACAAGCACTGCATTTCATTAAGCCCTCACTGACGTCCACAAAAGAGGGCAGTGCATGCTGTGTGATTCCAAACAATGCCACCCTAAATGTATAATTTGCAGTCCAAACTCTAATGCCTTAGGGACCAAACTTTCAATGGATGGCTTCCTTCCATGCTGAACATAGGATGGAAATCACCAGAAAAGGGTTCCTTTCTTCCCTTGCAATTTTTCTGGGCAGGATGTGTGGACGTAGAGGGGCACATGTGTATCCCAACACCTGCCTCTGCCTGCACAGCGTTTGGAAAGGAAGCCTATGAATCGAATCAGTCAATGCTGGCAGATGAGAATGTGTGCCTTGGGAAGTGAGTGGGAGCAGACCAGATAGGGCTTCTGTGTCCTGCGGTGCAGCTCTGAGAATACACGAGATGTCAGCACATAAATTTCAATTATCTTAGACACTGGTTTGAATTGGACTGTTTTCGATTAAGAGTTCTATCCACCCACTTTTTACTGTTTTTTAATTCTCCATTTTGTTGTGGAAACAACATCTATTTTATTTATGGCATTCACAGCCTGCCGCTCTTCCATCCCAGAACTCTCTCTACACTGTGGGGAGGGGGTTTCTGAGGAGGTCTCCCATGCAGGCCATCAGCAGACACAGACCCGCTTAGCTTCAGCAAGGATTCCTGCATCATACGCCTATCCCAGTGGAGGTCAACCAATTGGCCATGCTGGCAGGGGCTGATGGGAATTGTAGTCCATAACAATTGGAGTGCCAAAGGTTTGCCACCACAGGCCTATCCACTGTATCTGAAACGAGGTGACATCAGGACTGAGAAACTGAAGGACAACTACAACATGCCACAATAAAGGTCAGGCATTCAAGATGTCAGACAGCATGGTGTACCAGAGGTGGCACTCAGAGCCCTTTCTGTGGGCACAGAGTTCGTCATTTGAGGGGGCGGAAAATCACCCCCCCCACACACACACATCTAGGCTGGCCTGGGCACGATCCTTTACCTGGGAGTAAGCTCGGATGCTGGCAATGGGGCTTGCATCTGAGTAAACCCTCCTAGGGTCGTGATTCACCCATTCGAAGCATTGCACGGTTGCTTCACCAAGCTTACTCCCGAGTAATGCACACCTCTGAGCCAACCTGAGGAGAGGCTGCAGCGTTTGGGACTCTTTAGTTTGGAGAGGAGGCGGCTGAGGGGGGATATGATTGAAGTCTACAAAATTATGCATGGGGTAGAAAATGTTGACAGAGAGAAATTTTTCTCTCTTTCTCACAATACTAGAACCAGGGGGCATTCATTGAAAATGCTGGGGGGAAGAATTAGGACTAATAAAAGGAAACACTTCTTCACGCAGCGTGTGATTGGTGTTTGGAATATGCTGCCACAGGAGGTGGTGATGGCCACTAACCTGGATATGTAGCTTTACAAAGGGGCTTGGACCAGATTTATGGAGGAGGAGAGTCGAGTTGTAATGGGCTACCAATCTTGATCCCTCTTTGATCTGAAGTTGAAAATGCCCCTTTAACAGACCAGGGTGATCGGGCAGCAACAGCTTTGAGAGGCCATTGCACGTTCCACATCCTACATGTGAGCTCCCAAGAAAGGCAACCCTTGGGTGGAGCCACTCTGCGAGGTAGCAGAGGAGCTGGGACCACTAGATGGACTTTGGTCTGATCCAGCTGGCTTGTTCTTATGTTCTTATGTTCTTAACCGTTTTTCTAAACTAAAACCTCAGTACTCAAGTTAAATTGCTGTTGGCACTTTGCAATAAATAAGTGGGTTTTGGGTTGCAATTTGGGCACTCTGTCTTGAGGTTACATTACCATCATCTGAATTGTAGCAAGTTAGAATACTGACTATTCACAATCTGGGGAGACCCATGGGTTGGAGAATTCTCACTTCACTGCCGCAGGATTAGATGCTTGCCAGGTGACCTGGTGCCACTTGCACAATTTCAACCTAACCTACCACACAGGGTTGTTGGGAGGATACAGAGCAGAAGGGAAAGATGCTGTAAGCCACTAGGGAACCTCATTGGGGAGCAAGTGGGGGGTATAAATGAAATAAATAAATAAATAAATAGCCTAGGTGCTGTTCAACCAAATCGATGCTGCTCTGACTGGCCAGACCAGGCTCAGCTACTCTGGATGAGAAAGTCGTAGCACTGAATACACAAAGCTGCTTTACACTAAAACAGACTACTGGTCCACCCAGGTCTGTACTGTCTATTCAGACTGGTCGTGGCTTTCCAGGGTATCAAGTAAAGATCTTACACATTTCACACTACCTGATCCTTCAGTTCAGTTCTGTTTCCTTGGAGTCATTTGACGAACAGATTAAAAAGAAGAGGTGCTCAAACTGCAAAGAAGATCACTTTCTGCTAATGCAACAAACAGGTAGTTGTCTGAGAAGATGACTGATCAGACTATTTAGCTGCTCTGCAGAAATTGACAAAGAAAGGATGCATTTCACCAAGGAAGCCAGTGCAGGATTTCCGACACAAGATGAGTTAGGGCAATGAACTAATGCAAGTCTGCATTGCGGCAGTTTACACCACCAAAACCAGTCTGTGAGATCCCAGACATAGTTCTCCAGCCATCCTATCTTGAGTCTCCATTACTTGAGTTCATGTAAAGAGCTGTCAAGTCAGAGATGACTTATGGCAACCCCAACAAGGGGCTTTCAAGGCAAGCGATTAAGCAAAGATGCCTTGACTTTGCCTTCCTCTGTAGTCTCCCTTGGAGGGGTGGCATGCAAGGGAGGGGAGGGAGGGAGGGGTTGCATCCAAGGGAAGGGAGGGAAGGGAAGGGGGAATCAGCCACAGGGGAATGAAGCCTGAAAGTGAAGGAGGCCATGCATGTACAATGGGCCACAGACTCCTCTGGTTCACAGGTGTCAAACTTGCGGCCCTCCAGACGTTATGGATTACAGTTCCCATCTGCCGGCATGATCTGTGCTCTGAGTTGATGGTACTGAAAGGGGAGGGAATGAGGGGTGGCATGAAAGGGAAGGGGAGCGGTCCCGGCATCTGGACCTGGCCCACCCACCCTAGCGGAGGGAGGGGGAGGGGAGGGAGGGGTGGCATGCAAGGGAGGGGAGGGACTCTGATAAGCTGCTCAGATCTTACAAGATTTCCCTCCCCTCTAGTGCTTACTCAGAAGCAAATGTTACTTTCCTTCCCAACCCAAAAGGATGGCTCAGGCAGAATTCCAGTCATGTAAGAGTGAGCTATGCATGCACCACCCCATGACTCCTTTACAGGTGGTATAAATAAACATACAACATACGTAGTCTACTCCCTGCCTTCTAAAACACAATTGCTTTGTTTGGTTGGTGCCCGCACACCCACTTGCAAACCTACCAGTCCCTCAGAGTTTACTTCCTGCCACCATTTCCTCTGCCAGGCCTTTTTATAAGATGCTTGTCAAGCTCATTAATATGTATTATGGTCAGATCAGCATAGGAAGGGTCAGCAAGTTTCGTGGCATAGGCTTGATATATGGCAAAGGAGCTTTTACAGCGCTTTCAGGTTTGGGGGCCAGCTGAAGTCAAGGAATGGCCTAAATTGGTATGCCCTTAGAATTTCTGCAACAATACTTCACTGATGCAGCTTACTAGCAATCCAGCATATAAGTCTCCCTAGGGTAAGTCCGCAGATGTTTCACCTGGTACTGTCATGTTTGAAGACATGGATACACACATCTGTGCCTTAACAAGTTCCAACGGTCCAAGCTGGCCTGATCTCACCAGATTTCAGTAGCTAAGTTAAGGTCAGGCCTGGTTAGTATTTGGATGCTCAAAGGCCAGAGAGCGGAAGAAGAATAAATTGGGCTTAAAGGGCAGCAGCCCAGGAAGGGTGCAGTCCAAGGGGTGGGCCAGGGGTGGGCCACAAGAGGGAGGCGAGGCACTAAAATTCAGGGATCCAAAGGGTCAAGGAGAAGAGAAGCTAGTTGGTGCTTGCCTTGCTGTAAGGCCAGGGCACCCCTAGCCATGGCTCCCTGGGGCACCACCCAGAGACCTCAGCCATGGTGCTGCTGCCCCACCATGCCCCAGTCATGACAGAGGGATGTTGGTTGAAAGACAAATGGTTGTGAAAGGTCAGCTGGTAAGCTGATGGTTGAGCGGAAATACTAACCAGACACTGGCTGGCCCACAGTCTTAGCTATCATAATATATCAGCGCTCAACAACAATATAGAACGTTGGCTCAAGACGTTTGCGGGGGGAGGGGGTGCTACTGGATGACCCGTAGTTCTCTCATTTATATGCAAGCCAATTCACAACCCCTCTGTATGAACAAGACAGAGAGAACCCAAGAAGGGGCACCTGCAGGTGATGGGGTTGTGCAGATAAAAGTAGCTTTGCTTTTCAATGGCCGGGATCACCAGAGAAAGGCATCTGACTGGACCCTTCACCAGCGGCATCCGTTCATGCAGGGACTGACAGAGAAACCAAGTGCATGGCACAGAGCACCTCAGGATGCGGAACTACTTTACATCTGCACAGAAGCAATTAGCAGTATCAAAGTGGTCTTCCCAATCCCAGTCAGTCACATAAAGTGCTCCAGCTGAATGCACTGCTATGCAAGCAAATGCACCTTACAATGACTAACGTGGCCCTCACTGACAAGGTGTTGCAGAGCCGCAATGTGTCATCATGTGCAGGAAACACACAAGTAGCAGCAGCAGGAGGAGGAGGAGGAGGAAAAGTAGACCAAGAAGAGGAGGTGGAGGAGTTTGGATTTATACCCCACTTTTCTCAACTGTAAGGAGTCTCAAAGCAGCTTACCCTTCCTCTCCCTACAATAGACACCTTGTTGAGCTCTGAGAGAACTGTGACTAGCCAAGGTCTGACTAGCCAGCAGACTTCATGTGGAGGAGTGGGGAATCCAACCTTCTTCACCAGATTAGAGTCCGCCACTCTTAACCACTACACCCCACTGGCTTTTGGGCACGAGAAGGTGGGATGTCAGCCTCCAGGTGATCGCTGGAGATCTGCCACTGTTACAACTGATCTTCAGGTGACAGAGATCAGTTCACCTGGCGAAAATGGCTGCTTTGGAAGGTGAACTCAGTTGCATTATATCTCACTGAAGTCCCTCCCCTACACCATGGGGGCTCTCAGAGCTCCATGAAGTGTTCAGAGTCACACTTATCCATTGACCTTAAGAATGGCAGTGTCAACAGAGCTAGGCCGTTGGGTTGCTTCTGCGGCAAGTGAAAGTACAGTTCAGATGTGTCAGGGCCATGAGTCATCAAAGTGAAATGGAAAGATAAGCAAGAATGCTCCCCCTCCAAATGCTGCTGCATGGTGGGTGGGGTTTTTTGTTTATTGGTTTGGTCTCTTTTTTTCTTTCACAAAAACACTGGGCTCTGCTTAGCCTCTGCTGTCTTAAAGAGGAAATTAACAGCATCAGAGAGGATGCACCACCCACTCACAGTGGCTTATTGCGGCTTTTGCTTACCTCTCTGAGCTGCTTTTTGGTGTGCTAGTAGCCTTTACACCAAAGCTGGACTTGGATTGTCTATAGCTAACTCTGAATTGGAATGTATTTAAACAAACTAGAGCAGTGGTTCTCAACCTGGGGGTCAGGACCCCTTTGGGGTCAAACGACCCTTTCACAGGGGTCGCCTAAGACTCTCTGCATCAGTGTTCTCCAATTGTAAAATGGATAAATGTTAGGGTTGGGGTTCATCACAACATGAGGAACTGTACTAAGGAGTCATGGCATTAGGAAGGTTGAGAACCACTGAACTAGAGTACATAACTGCAGAGAGGCCTAAGTGGACTGCATATGAAGAGGATAAATCCTTCAAAAATGGTAAAGGAGAGATTTGCAAAGGAAGTATCATATTCTACAATGTATGACTACAGAAGTGCAATAGAAGGGGAGGTTGGACTGCTGGCAAATAGGAGGCAAAATTCCAGGGACTTTGGTCCTTCTAGGGGTCTCCAGAGTCCAGCTAATCATGGACTTTATGATTTGAAGGGGGTATGGAAGGGGTATCCAAAAGGAATGGTGAAGAGAAGGTTAGGAGGTGACATGATAGCCATGTTTAGATATTTGAAGGGATGTCATGTTGGTGAGGGATCAAGCTTGTTTTCTGTTGCTCCAGAGACTAGAACCAGGAGTAATGGGTTCAAGGTAAAGGAAAACAGATTCCACCTAAACATCAGGAAAAAACTTCCTGACAGTAAAGGCTGTTCAACAGTGGAATGCACTACCTCAGAGTGTGGTGGACTCTCCTTCTTTGGAGGTCTCAAACCCTGGATATCCATGGTGGTCTCCCACCCAAGCACTAGCCAGAGCTGACCCTGCTTCGTTTTTGAGATCTGACAGGATTGGGCTATATGGGATCATCCAGGTCAGGACCACCAAAACATAGCGCTTCATAAAGGGCAGTATATATTCTTAAGAAGTCTGTCCCCTTTCAATAAGGAAAATAAGAGGCTTTCCCATATCAGGTTTTGGGCTCAGCTTCTTAACTGCATCACTATTTCCCCTCCTGAACACCACAGTATCATGTGCTGATCAGACAACTTTTGCAGTGGTCTGAAAAAAAAAGGAGGAAAATTCAATTTAAAAAAAACCTGGAGAACAATGATTGGCAAACGATACCGTATGTATGGCTGGGGGAAACCAGTGCAGTTAGGAAGCCAAGGTGAAGCAAAAAAATAAATAAAAATACAGTGCAGAAAAGGCATCCTTTGCTCCACACCGTTGCAATGTTGTGACTTTCCATGAATGATCAAAACAAAGCTGCCAGTACAGGAAATATATGGGTTTCAGGGCCAGTCTTGTGACCCCCTTTTAATTTATTCTTCTAAACTAAAGGTCCCCAATGTATTGTCTGTGGATGCCAGGGTACCCACTGATACCTTTTCTGGAGTCTCCCAAGCATTTTTAGAAAGTGGGTGAGGTTGGGTGGGGCTTTTGTCCAGAAAGGTTTCTGGTTGGCCATTGATGAATTTGATTGGTTGTGCTGATTTAAAATGTTGCTTTGGCAGCAGCTGCCATCACAGCACAAGTTTCTTCACTTTGGGCCTGAAGGCAGAGGCGTAGCTCCAAGGGAACAGGGGGTGCACGATGCACCGGGGGGTGCCCCTGTGAGTGTGTGGCAAGGGCGTTCCGGGGGTGTAGCAGGAGTGTTCCGGGGTGGGGTGGGGCGGAGGATGCACCAGTGCACCAGGCACTTCCCCCCTTGCTATGCTTGCCTGAAGGGAAGGTGCAAGAGCTGTTTTCTGGCTAACTCAGCTTCCCATGGTAGCCATTTTATAGCTGCGCCCGCCACCCTGTATCAGAATTCTAAAGGTTCCCAGGTGTTCAAAAAGGCTGGAGAGCCCTATTCAAAACAATCACTTGTTTGGTCACTTGTTGTAAGAAGAGTTTTTGGGTGACGACGAAGCAGAAAGAAAGAAAGAAAGAAAGAAAGAAAGAAAGAAAGAAAGAAAGAAAGAAAGAAAGAAAGAAAGAAAGAAAGAAAGAAAGAAAGAAAGAAAGAAAGAAAGAAAGAAAGAAAGAAAGAAAGAAAGAAAGAAAGAAAGAAAGAAAGAAAGAAAGAAAGAAAGAAAGAAAGAAAGAAAGAACCCGAGTCCTCTCTTCCCAATCCATATTTCACGAATGATTAAAAGAGATGCATGAGCAGTTAGTTTAGTCTAGTATATTGGATTTATATCTGCTCTTTCCATCCAAAGTGATCAATATAATACAACATAAACATATATAACTTGTTTTCTACAGCTGAACCTCAGCAGGGTTTTCTTTAAAATGGTAGAAAACAGATTCCCTAATTTGCAAAGGCAAGGACGCCAGGCTTAGGGTTCCTGTCCAGCAGTCACCTCCCATTGGGAATGCGCATTTGCACCTGCACACAGTCAAAATGTGGCTTTCATAGTTCTCAGCAGGTCCACACTCGCCACTGGAAACTGCTATTTACAAGCATCTGAGCTTCAGATGCAGCTTCCTATATAACTTCGGGCAGCTGCTGTTGCTGCATTTTTGAAAACGTTAAAAGCTCTATTACGCCTCAAATATCTTGCCGTGGACATCTCTGAATGGTAGCCAAACCCTAAGAGACCCCAGAGTGGGTGGTAGCTCTTACTAACCTCAAGCCTCCTCCCCCCCCAAAAAATGAGTAAGAGCTGCAGAGGTCAGCCTTCAAATGTTTTCTAATTGTGTGTGAATTAAATGTGCTGTATCCTCTCTTAGTCATCGCCCATTGTTCGCACTGGCGTGTTACCTAACGAAAACAATGAGTCTATGCTGAAGCTATTTCTTGAGGTCAGGTATGATTCAGGTCAAAAATCAAAGGAACACCAGGGCTATTCATGGCGGGCCATGATGAATGCAAGGGGAAAAGAGTAGTAAGGAATGAGTTGGAATGGGAGAAAATGATGATTATTTACACTGGGAGTGAAGAACACGCTGCCAAATGTGGCTTCTGGAGGCATGCTCCCCAAGGTGGCATTTCCTGCCCCAGACTTGGAAAAGGGGGAAGGAACCATAGGGTAGCTCCCAGCGTTGCCAGCTAGCTACTTGAAGAAGAACAATATTTTGGATTTATACCCAGCTTTTCTTTACCGTTAGGGAGTCTCAAAACAACTTATAAACCCTTTCCCTTCCTCTCCCTACAACAGACATCTCATGAGGCAGGTGGGCCTGAGAGTTTTGACAGAACTTTGACTGGCCCAAGGTCACCCAGCATGCTTCATATGGAAGAGTGGCCAAACAAACCCAGTTCACCAGATTAGAGTCTGCCGCTCTTAACCACCACATCCCACTGGCTCTTGAGCATGGTAAAGTGGGTTGTCAGCCTCCACATAGTCGCTGGAGAGCTCCCACCATTACAACTGACATTACAAGAGATCAGTGCCCCTGGAGAAAATGGCTGCTTTAAAGGGTAGACTCGATTGCATTATATTTCACTTAAGTCTCTCAGTGGTGGGATCCAAAAAATTTAGTAATAGGTTCCCGTGGTGGTGGGATTCAAACTGTGGCATAGCGCCAATGGGGCTGGGTGGGGCACGACAGGGGCATGGCCAGGCATTCCAGGGGTGGGGCATTCCTCTCTAGGAGGGAGCTGTGGCAAGGACGCAGCCACTGCGCTGGTCCTTGGGTGGGAAACGAATGCACGCAGGCGCAGGCTGCCACGCACGCCGGTGCACCTCCTGCTAGACTGCTTCAAGTTCTGCGCGCTACTGCTGAGAGGAGGGCGTAACTAAGGCAAAAATCACGTGGCAAAATCACCAATTAGTAACCCCCTCTTGGCACACACAAATAATTAGTAACCTACTCTCGGGAACCTGTGTGAACCTGCTGGATCCAAACTCTGAAGTCCCTCCCTTCCCCACACCCTGCCCTTTTTAAGCTCCACCCCCAAATCCCCATGTATTTTCCATCCTGGAGTTGGCAACCCAAATGGTGGGAGGAAGCACTGATTTAACAGCACAGTTCCTGCCTCTCTTCCTTTTTCTTCTTTCTCTCCTGACTATGATGGCTGCCAGGCTTCTGGCTTCTATAGGCCACCCTTCCCGTTACAGGCCCAGGGCAGCTCACATTATTTGAAATACATTTGAAATACAGACAGTATCACTGTCCGTACGAATAACCTCATTTCTGGATATTTTCTGGTTGGTTCCACCTCCTGCAGCAGCCATTTTCTGATTGTGCCCACCATTCTATGTCAGATTCCCAAAGGTCCTGCTGGCTAAGAAAGGTTAAGAACTACTGATATACAGGAATTACTAGCATGACATATAATATATTCTACTGGAGAATAAGGACATGGAGGCAAGGGGGATGATCAGACAGAAAAGCCCGAGTTAGGATTTGAACAAGACAAAATTAGAGAAATGACACAAACGACGACGTACCTGGTGTCTTCTCTGTGAAAACAACCTTCGACTCAGCAGTAAAATTCTGGCCAGTCAGAATCATCTGTTGCCCACCATATACCAGGCAGCTGTCGACATCTTGCCTTTCCACCATCGGAAGTTCATGCGCGGAGCGTTGAGCTGGGGACAAAATACAGCCACGAGTGAAATTAAATCTCGATCTCTTTTTTTTTGGTAGAACATTTCAGAGCTATCCATGAGGTTCCCAGTTCTGTCACTATTGCCATCTCCTCTGTGCCAAAAGAGCTTCTCCAGGAGGGTAAAATTAGTGCTGAAAGAAAATGAGGAAAAACAAACTTGTGCTCAAAGCATTTTTGTTTGGAAATAGTTGGGAGCTGGCTCCACTGCTTCAGCTGTGCTGGCTTTACCCCTTGTCCTCAACAAAACAGAACTTGGTTGAATTAGTTGGAGGCAGCCCGTGTCTGTTTCCAAGTCAATGGCCAAATATTCAAGTGCAAGTATACTACAATCCTGAAAACTTGAAATATGCCACCTGCAATGGGATTCTGGTAAACTAAACAAAAGCATTACGTTTCAAATGGTTGCTTAATGATTTTTAAATGGGTTAATGTCTCCGACATTGATACATTTAGATGACTGGTAGATTTAAATGATTTTATTGAGGAGGAGGAGGAGGAGGAGGAGGAGGAGGAGGAGGAGTTTGGATTTATATCCCGCTTTTCTCAACTGTAGGAAGTCCCAAAGTGACTTACAAACATCTTCCCTTCCTCTCCCCACAACAAACACCTTGTGAGGTAGGTGGGGCTGAGAGTGTTCTGTGAGAACTGTGACTAGTCCAAGGTTACCCAGCAGGCTTCTTGAGTTGGAGAGGGGAAACAAACCTGGTTCACCAGATTAGAGACCATAGCTGTTAATTACCACACCATATTGGCTTATATTATCTGAGGATGACGGCTTTTAAGTTGTTGCATTTCATATCTGTTGTTAGCCACCTTGAACCCTGCTGTGGCAAGGCAGGGAGGGATATAAGTCAAAAGAATAAACAAACAAACAAACAAATAAAACTCAATCTAATCTAAAAAGGGGAGGCTTTTGAATGACACAGGAAGCTTAATGGAGCCAGGCGTTTGCCCTCCAGTTTTTATACATGTATATAAGCAGAATGTTTGTGAATATTCTGTGATAGTCACATACTTGTGCATACACATTGCCATCTGAAAGACACTGTCATAGTATTCACAAACATTCTAGTTGCTGAATTGAAAGGATATGTCAGAGAATTTTGAAAATTAATGTGTGGAAAACAAGGTTGTTCGGCTGGGAGAAAAGCACATCCCCAGCTCAGAAACTGGATGGGCCAAATCATGGCTGTTAAAATTGATGATGGTATTGGAGAGGGTGTTCCAAGCATGGCAACTGAGCTGCAGAAGGTGCTGAAGAGCAGAGGCGTAACTCCAAGGGGTGTAGAGAGGGGTGCAGCCTTTCCAGGCCACGTGCACCCCTAGGGGACAGAGAGAGGGCGTTCAGAGACGTGGCAAGAAGGGTGTTCTACCAGGCGGAGGGCGGAGGGCGCACCAGTGCACGGGGAAAGCTCCCCCCCCACCCACTACGCCTCTCTACTGAGAGAGAACTTGTTAGTGTGAGGAAGGAAAATGAATCTCCCAAAAATGTAAACTAAAATTCCCTAAAGAGTCACTAGGTTTATTAAAGAGTTCGAGTCCCTCTTGAATGTGCAGGAATATGTCACACAAGATTTAGAGGAACAGGTTCTTGACTAAGAAATTAAAGTAGCGGGAGATGAATTTTACAAACTGATTCAAAAGCCAGGCCTTGCACCGTTTCCTAGAATGGTCACTGCAACCATACAATTATCTAGACCAACCTTTTTCCTTGGGACAGGACACTCTGCTCATAAGGAACACGTCTGGGATAGATGACAACATAAGCAAAACCATGCTGGATCAGACCAAGGCCCATCAAGTCCAGCAGTCTGTTCACACAGTGGTCAACCAGGAGCTTCTTGGAAACCCACAAGCAAGATGACTGCAGCAGCATTATCCTGCTTGTGCTCCCCATAGCACCCTGATACTAAATATTATTCCATGCCCATATTCCGTGCTCCTCTGACACTAGAGAAAATACGTATGCATCCTGACCAGCATCCATTTTGACTAATAGTCATGGATTGCCCTATCCTCCAGAAAAAAAAACATGTCCACTCTTCTTTTAAAACCTACCAAGTTGGCACCTATCACCACATCCCGGAGCAGGGAGTTCCCCATTTAATTATGTATTGTGTGAAGAAATACTTCCTTTTGTCTGTTTTGAACCTCTTCCCCCTCAGTTTCAGATGCCCACTTGGCCTCACTGTTCAACTGTAGTTGGAAAAGTTTTCTTCATGTGTTCCTTAAAGTTCACCTCTTTGTCCCTGGAACCCTTGAACATAATGAACAATCTATTGAAAAGGAGCAAATACTACCTCTGGTAACAGTCTTGTCTTTTTAAGAACCCCTGGTCTGACACTCTGAGAAACACAGTTCTATAAGTTGCACATCCCTTAAAATAGTTAAGTAGAAGCATTGTATCCCAAGCAATCACTTCAGTCTATCTTACGCTTTATGATGCAGGACAGCTGCAATCTCAGCATCCTTCCCCCACAACTACAACAGCTGGAAAGGATCAAGCCTTTCCTTCTGAGCACTCCAGATGTGTCGCTAGGGCAACTATTTAGGTTGGGTGACCTTGGAGTTTGAGACCTGAATCAGAACTCCTCCACATCTACCCCATCTCTACTTCTCTGGAGAATTCCTTTCAACAGTTTCTCATCTTTCTTTGCTTCTAATGCTCTCAGGGTGAAAGGGGGAGGAAAGAGGTTATTCCTGGAGGCATGAACCAGTGACGGTTGGCCTGGCCACACAGCCTCCCTACTTGTAGTTGGGTACTCTCCTTTTCTCCTGCTTCAGATGAATAACAATCATGGTGCATGGGCTACTTAAACCCTTTTCACCATTACTCATTGAACCATGCTTTTTTTTTACACCAATGCAAACTTATGAAAATTGTGGACAGTATTATGGACATTATGGACAGTATAATAAACAGAAGAGGGAACCAATCCCAACCATGAAGAGAAAATAAGCATCAGACCATGAACAGAGAGGGGTTGGATTTACAGGTGCTAATTCCTTTCAGTGACTACTTGAAACACATTACTCTTGAACTTCATGATTGAGAGGAGTAACCCCCAGACATGTGTGTGAAAACTGAACTGTCAGTTCTAAATAGATGCAACTCATGAGACTGAGTCATACCAGGCCAATCTATCCCAGGTACTTTCTACTCTGATAAAGCTTCTCTCTCAGATGCGTAGTGGAGTGCTTTCAGCATCTTATGCTAATAATTTGACTCATTTTAACTTCAGAGGTGCCAAGAATAGAGGCCAGGAGGCCACCTCTAGTCTGCAAAGCATATATTCTATCATAGAATTATATACCTTTGGCATCTACACCTTCCTAAATAACATTGTACCTGCTGAACTCCAGTAAGGATTAACAGTATGATCAACACAAAAAAAGGGTTCCTGTAACAATTTATAATGTTGTATGTGTTTCTTTCAAATGATAGGTAAGTTGTAGAAGGAAGGGGAGTGAAAGAGGAATGATAGAGTGTGGTGACTGGTGGACACTGGAGAGTGATTGTGAAGGGTTTTGTACAGAGAGAGAGGTCGTGTGTGCAAAAACAGAGTGAAAAATCATTCTGTTCTGAACTGAGAGAAGCTGTCTGTTCTAAACTGATAGTGAGAAGGGAGCTAGATGATAACAGCCTGGTATTATACGAGGTGTACAACTGGCCAGAGAAATAGGTAGAAACACTGAGAGACTAGAAACGGAGTCAGCTCCTAATATGGTCTCAGAGATGTAAAGGAGTGAGAAGACAGATTGATGTGAAGTGAAAGTCACTTCAGCGGAAGTTTTTGCCTCAGAAGTTTTATTTATGGTAAATTATTTCTTGTAGCCTTCAAGCTAAAGGACATATATAATTTTTTTACTTCATTAAATGTAACCTGGAACCCACACTAGTCATTTCCTCATGTCCACAACGGCCTTTAAGACTGCTTTAAAGGTGGATTTCTCACAGGGCAAATATAATGGGGTTTAGGGTGTACTACAAACTGGTTTTTTTTGGGGGGGGGACTTCACACAAAATGAGTTTTATTTCACTCAACCTGGGATTTTCAAAAATCACTTTTGCAAAATCCAGGGTTGGAGCCGCACCCACGTGAACCGCCAGGCAGAAGACACTTTATTTCCCCCCCTTCCCCCCGTTCACTATAAGTTCCGTGCTGTCCACCATCAGAGAGAATTCATCTGCCTGCCTTTCTGAGGGCCCCACAGGTTACAAAGTCCCTCAAGCATGGTGTCTCCCCATGGCAGTGAGTATGACCGATGTAGAGCAACATGTTCATGACTGCCCTGCCATTGCAGGAAGGTCCCCTGTTTTCTCTCTTTTTTAAATCGCATGTTGCACATGTGCAGCTACACAGGTGCAGTCAACTGTGTTGTGGGATGATTGGCATGGCTGCAGTTTCTGTATGCCTGTGCCACTACGCATGTGGTGCAGAAAATAAAATAGAGAAGCATCTCCACTGGAATGTTGCAGCCAGAGTGTTGACTGAAGTGGTCTGTAAGGACCATACCATTCCAGTCATGTTCCACCTTCACTGGCTTTCAATTTGCTTCTGGGTTCAATTCAACATACTAATATTTACATTTAAAACCCTATAGGACCTGGAACCAACATTCCTTAAGGGCCATCTTCGCATATGAACCTATCCGCTCGTTCCGGTCATCCTCGGAAGCCCTGATCTTGTTTGCCCAGTCATCTGAGGCTAGATGTGTGGTGGCCCAAAAAGGATCTTTGCTATCATGATGGCAAAGCCTTGGAACTCCCTCCACAGAGAGGTTCATCTGCCTCCCTCTCCAGGTGTATTTCAGCAGCAGAAGACTTTTGTTTCAGTAACCTCAGTAACAGTTACTGGCCCCCCTACCAATGCTTGTTTATATGTTTTTAATTGAATTTTATATTAATTGTTTTAATACATTTTAATTGTTTAAACATTTTTATGTTCGCTTCCTTGTGGATCCTGATTGGGCAGAAAGGTGGGGAAAATATTTTAAACAAACAAACAAATAAATAAATAAGAGATCATGCAGGAAAAAAAATGTTCATCTGTAAAAGATACTCTTGGATTCATGCAACTGGCTAACACAGCTGTTCTCTGGAATTATTACCACCACACAGGCATAGACTGACTTTCAGGAAAACAGCACAGAGATCATTTATAGTCAGAGAGTTTTAGCTAAGGTTCCCAGATGATTGTAACTGGTGAGGGGACCTCCCTCAGTTGCTCAATGGAGCAACACAGAGAAATGGTGGGGTAAGATCACGTGATGCCACATCACATCTGGATAGGAACCCAGAAATGATGTCATTGCATCACACAATGCTATACCAATTTCCAAGTTTTCCATTATTTGGACCATAGAGTTTCGAGGAAGCCCAAGAGTGTTACATGATGCACCAATGTAAATTCCAATGATGCAGTCAGCAATGGCATCATGTGATGCTGTTTTGCCAGGTCTCTGTCCCCCCCCCCCCCCTTAGTTTTCTACCAGTCCATTCAAAATCTATTAACTGTGTAACTAAAAATTCCCCATAAGGGATAATGGACATTTGCCATGAAAATCGTGGAGTAAGTCTGAGGCCAGGCTGTGTCGACGCATGGGGGCTGGGAGGGCAGTGGAAGCCAATTATGGTTGGCTCCACCCCCTAGCATGCCCACAGAATGCCCCTAGCCATACCGTTACATCTTTCTGCACCAGTGGGGCTGGGGAATTGCAGCAGCTTCCAGGGTTGAGCGCCGTGGAGCTGCGCAGCACCCACCCACAAATCTTCCCACTCTGGCAGTGAGGTAGGCACCTACATTGGTGGATGACTGCACCGACTCCTAAGGTAAGCCCCCCTCCCCCCAGATTGGGCTGCCCATCATTTACATGACTTCATCTTTCTAAAGTTAAAGAACTCTTATTCATACAGCTGGTCCACTAAATGGCCAGTTAAAGAGTATATGTGCTGAGATGATTTCTTCCACATGGTTTGTACAATTAATCATTCTTTGTAAATAGTCAAAATTCTGATGAGTTCATAATTGGATTTACTGCTAACCAGAGATTTATAGTTCTGAAATGATCTACAGTTCTGAATTATATCTACTCCCCCACCCCATCCATCTGTAGCACTCTAGGAAAAGGAGAGGCTTAAATTATGTCTTTGCTGAGTACATTCGCTGAGTTGATTCTGAAGCTAGACATCTTTCAAGGGAGTTCAAACATAGCTTGATAAATCTGCTTTGAATATGTACACCCCTCCCAAGGCCTCCAGTTTAGCTAATGAAATAGTCCTTTCAGTTCGATTAGTTAACCAAACTGGTCAATGCAATGACAGACACATTTATAAAAGTGTGGAGAAAATAAAAATAGAACTTTTCCATGTGTGGATTCTTGTACACCACAACAAAAAGCAAAGAAAGGCGATATCTGAGGTTCTACCAGTAGAAGAACCTGAAAAACACACAACTGCCCAGTTTTAACACCTCAAGGAACAAGGGGGGGGGCAGGTCACCCCACCAGATCACCCCACCAATTGCCCCTCCATTTGGTCAGGATTAAGTTTCAGCTTGCTGGCCCTCATTGATTCCAAAATTCCCTCCAAGCATCTGGTCACCGTTTCCACAGCCTACATGAGATCTGTTGGTAGGGTAAGATAGAGTTGAGTGTCATCTGCATATTGGGGCCACTCAGCCTAAATCTCTAGATGACCTCTCCAAGTGGTTTTAAATTGAAATTGAAAAGGGGACAAGATGAACTTTGGGGAACTTTCTAGGCCAAAGGCTAAGGGGTAAAGCAGCAGTCCCCAAGCCCCACACTCTGAAGCCTACCCTTGAAGTATAACCGGAACCACCTCAGACCAGTGCCTCCTAGCCCAATTCTTGAAGAATACCATGATGGTATCAAAAGCTGCAAGAGGTTCAGGAGATGGAAAATTAACTGTGTTGCATTTCCCTGCCTATCTCCCAATGCATGTCATCCACCAGGGTAACCAAGACCATTTCAGTCCCATAACCAGGCCTGAAATCAGATTGGATCCAAATCTCAGAAGCCTAGCAGAGTTTGTACTTGGATGGGAGACCTTCAAGGAAGATTCTGCAGAGGAAGCAATGGCAAACCACTTCTGTTTCTCCCTTACTTTGAAAGCCTTTTGTTGGGGTTGTCATAAATTGCTTGTGACTTGGCAGCAATGGCATATCTAGGGGGAGCAGAAGGGGCAGATGACCCAGATGCTGCTTTGAAGCGTCACGTGAAAGCACATTCGCCCGGTTTCCCCCCATCTGCCCTCACCCCACTAGGAGACTCCTGCACCCCAACCAGAGGCGTAGCTCCAAGGGAAGGGGGGTGCGCAATGCACTGGGTGCGCCCCCTGTTGGGGTGTGGTGGGGGCAGAGGATGCACCGCTACACCAGGCGCTTTCCCCTCTTGCTACGCCTCTGCCCCAACCACTGGTCATTGTTCGTCCACCACTTCTGCCCAGCCTCTGCGCCACTGCTACCCCTGCAGCCCTGCCACCTCCTTTGCTTTTGCAGCTTAACACTTCTGCCTTGCTTTTAGTTCTCTGCCCACCCGGAAGGCTGCTTCTACTTCCAGGGCTTGCCACTTCTTCTACCCCCTGCCGCTTCTGCCACCTCACCCACCACTTTTGCAGCTTCTTCTGCCTTGCTTGCCAATTCTGCCACCCGACTGCTTCTGCTGGCTTGCCCACTGCTTCTGCCACCCCCTGCTGCTTGTGCCACCTTGCCTGCCACTTCTGCTGCCCCTTTGCTTCTGTCACCGCACCCACCATTCCTGCCACTTCTGCCACTGTCCCCGCCCTGTGTTTTTGGAGATTTTACTTTTGGTAGTCTTACCACACAGCACGTGCAGATCATAAGGAAGTGATGGGTGTGTGTGTGTGAGGAATTACTGGGAGAAAGGAACCTGGAAATCAGTTGATTGGAGTTGGGGATTTCATTACCATGTAAGTATGAAAAAAAAGTTTAGGACAGAGTTGCCTTTGTCAAATATAATTAATCATACCCAGATGGAAAGTGTTGCACAATTTAAAGATTCTTGCAGAAGAAACCAGTTGATTGCAAGATGGCAAAAACACACATGACCCAGAGGAAATCTACCCATGTGGCAAGAATTCTGTCTAGAAAATCTTGGCCTTTATTTATAGGTATGTCCTTTGAATTTCAGCATTATAGAAAAGCAATTCAACCCTATACAACTTTGGAACGCTGGCCAATGACAGGGGGAGGAGAGCCATAGAAGAAGGATGACAAATAATTCTTTAACAGAATGATGCTCATAACAAAGTAACACAGCAGCAAATGTGTAAAGGTTTTGAATTGCTCTTGAACTAGTAACAGATGGGGATGTTTCGAAAGAAAATGTGCACATGAGTTTTTGACCCACACACTTGTTTACGTTGGCTGGGATTCACTATCAGAAGCAACATTTTGTATATTTGTGCATGATAAAGGTATCAGATGCCTCTTTTCCATTTAAATGGCAAATTCTGCAAATTTAAAAAGACGGAGAAATACTCCATGTGGGTTGGACCTTACAGAAGCAGTTCAAAAAGAGCAATCCCCTTTTCCTATCCTGGGAAGATGCTTCTGAAGCAGAGTTGTCAACTTCTAGGTTTAACTGCTCTAAAACGTCTCTTTTATCTGCGGCCACATCAGGATCTAAAAGAACGCTGGCCAAAGGAAACACTTTGCATGCCTGAACAACAGGAGAAGGTTTGTTGGAGTCCAACTAAAATGGCCCTCAGGAACACCCACAGAGGACAACTAGGGTCTCCAGTTGGGAGGGGGCCTTGCTAACAGAATTTTGGCCCCAGAAGAAATGCTTCAGCCAAGCTGGGCTCTAAACTTTATAGAGATGCAGAATGGGGAAATGAAAACACGGAAAAAATTCCTAAAAATTCCCTTCTGGACGGAGCGTTGGCAGGCAGATGGGTTCCAACCCAGAATGAGAGGAGGCCTCCTTGTCAGTATTGTTTTGTCACAGTTGGGAGAGAGGCTGGTACAGAGACTTCATTGGCCAAGGAGAGTTTGGTCAGCAATAAGAATAATCCATCGTGCCTCACCGCCATGCTGGGATATCCACCCAAGACCTTCTCAGAAGGAATGGCTGTTGGGTGAGGTTAGCATAAGGGAATTCTTTTCTTTCTAAACCTCATCCTTTGCAAATACAGAGAAAACAATGCAGAACAGGGTTATTGCTAAGTTTTGACTGTGGGGTTTTCGGGGGGGGGGGCAGTGTCCCAAAACAAAATAATGCTCCAAGAATACGGATTTGTTTCAGTACAGTTACAAAGAACTGTGATTGGTTTCTTCACAGTTTGTACACTTTGTACACTAAAGCCAGTACAAAATTAAAATAATTATATTCCCATCTTTAGCGTAAGAATCTCCCAGCCATTCCAAGAACTTTTCTAATAGTTGTGCATATGCCCATGTAAAATTGGCTCACAATGACCTCAGAATTATATCAATTTCTACATCAGCCTATGGGAATGGAGCTTAGAGTACAGCTGATAATGATTATTGGAAGGTGATGGCGGATGGCCCAATAAGGCCTTCAGGAAAAGTCCAATGAGGCTGCTCTCCCATTGGGATCTCCCTGGCTCAAAATACAGGTGGCCCTCACACTACACAAGGTGAGGGGAGGGGGAATCCACCACCATTGTATGCTATGGCCTGAGCCTTGCAGAGGGTGGGCGGGAGACACAGCCTTGTGTAGGAAGGCCAGAAGCTTTCTCTTTCTCCTTTGCCCTCTCCACGGGGAGAGGGGCTGTTGAAAGGGGCTAAGCTTGAGACAAGTCGGGGGTGGGGGAGTGGGGTAAGTGCAGGTGGGTTTCATTAAAGGTCTCCTGACCTCATAATACAAGCACTATCAGCTTTTGGGGGAACATAGGAGGGTATGGAGTGAAGGACAAATAGACTGATTCCTTCTACATCCTTTAATTCATAGACTGGAAGAACCAACTAAATGGAAATGCTATCTTCTTGGGTCTGCGTTCTGGGCTTGAAAATGGAGCCTCACGGCCTAGAACTCCATTGCAAATAAAGTTTGGCTTCCTAATTCCTCTCACCCCGCTCCAAAAAGGGGGGAAAAGGTTAAAAAAAAAACCCAAAGGAAATCAGGATTTATAGTAAAGATTGTCTGTTTAGTGTTGTCCTCCATACAAAAACGGCATGGAAACATGTCAGCTGGTCCAGTAAGCTTTCTTATTAACCCTCAATAAATTCACAGGTCTCTAGAAGGCTCAGGAAAGGTGTATTGCAAGCAGTTATTTCACACTATTTCTTTTCTTCCCCTTAGGGGCTGGCACTCCATAAAGCCGACCTACAGCTACTGTAGTTTATGAGCGCTGTCTAAACAGAATACTGTTGACTTATCCAGCCAGGGTGTTTACTTTCAATAGCAACAGCCACTGACATAATGCAGGAAAGCAACTGTTAAACGAAACACTCACTTTTGCCTCAAAACAGCATGTCAGCTCTGTTAATGGCACCGAGGAAGGAGATTTTTTATTTTTTGCAGTCTTAATTTTATCGAGCCGCCTACAAATCAAGATGTTACGGGTCCTGGTGCCAAAAATTACAACCCAGCCAGCCGTAGATGAGAAACAAAAAGGGAACTGCGGTTATCGGGGCCTCCGCTACATTTGTTTCAGGAACCTCTGCGGCGTGAGAGAAACGAACGGTGGAGAGGCAGCCAAACAAGAGTGATTTGTACAGAGGCAAACCAGAAGTCCATGGCTCAAAAAATGCAAGACGCGTGAGGCTGCGACTCAGGGGAAGGATCCGTCTAACAGCATTCTGTATAAGACAATATCAATCGACTGTCCCAAGGACAAAAACTGAACATCATGCCTCTGTGCTCAATAAGAACTTGTGACATACCCCCATCCCCTACTTACAATCCTAACCCATAATATGGTTTAATGCAGGGGTCCCCAAACTACGGCCCGGGGGCCAAATCAGGCCCCCGGAAGACATTTATCCGGCCCGCTGGGCAGAAGCGGATCTCCCCCTTCTCTATCTCCTTTTCCCCAGGTTTACAAACAGCCTCAAGCGCGGCGACTCGCTGCTCATTCCAAGCGGCCGGAGGGGACCATACCAATGCGGCAAGGGGGGGAGGAGGAGAAAGGCAGCTCTCCAGGCGGCCCCTGGAGCTTGGCACCCCGACCCCCAGGTTTACAAACAGCCTCAAGCGCAGGTGACTCGCTGCTCATTCCAAGCGGCCAGAGGGGACCGTCTGTCTGTCGGCAAGGGGGGGAGAGAGAAAGGCTGCGGAGCTTCAGGGCCAGATTGGAAGGGGACCGCGGGGGTGGGGGGCTCGGCCAGGGGCGGGTCGAGGGCGGGTGGATGGCGCCCCCCCCCACGGGCGGCACTTGGTCCGGCCCCCGGCTGGGCTCTGGTCATGCGTGAACTGGCCCTCTGTTTAAAAAGTTTGGGGACCCCTGGTTTAATGAGTCATTAAGGAAAAAATGTGGGAATGCCTTCTGCCATATAGGTGCTGAGGTCACGGTGGAAGGGGGCCTGCTGGTGGTCCCTTCCCCCTCTGAGGTGAGGGGAGTGGGGGCTGACATTATATACATTTCCAGGCCAGGTAAAGACCAACGTTTGACTGACTGATGTCATCTACGCTCAGACGATTGGTTTTCTTGCCCTCCATCTGCACGTGGACGGGGGAGGTTAAGGAGGGTTTTTTTTGGAGACTGTTTTGTTTTTAGGAATTGTTTTTAGGAGGTTTTATCTGATATATGGTGTTTTTCATTGAAATATTGTATTTTATTGTAATATTGGATAGATTTTTAGACTGTGTAACCCACCCTGGGATGTATTTGAAGGGGGGATAGAAACCTACTAAATAAATAAGTAAATGTTTATTTTATTTTTGAAGTGTCATAATCAGACCATGTCACGGTAAGAGGTGCGCTGCCTGAATCCAGCCCAGTTCCTTCACCCTGAGCCTCTAGACCAGTGGTGATGAACCTTTGGCATTTCAGATGTTATGGACTACAATTCCCATCAGCCCCTGCTGATGGGATAGCGAATCCCATCCTGGAGATTATAAGGTACTTTCCTGCAACTCTCTAGACGCCTGGTAATGGCATGCTCACTTTCCTGCCGCGGCTTGATCACACGAAAACATGAAATTGCCTTTACTTAATCAGACCACTGATCCATCAAAGTCAGTAACATCTATCTGGAATGGCAGCAGCTCTCCAGGGTCTAATGTAAAGGTCTGTCCTGCCACCTCCCATCTGATCCTATCTTTTGTTGGAAGCTGCCCTGATCCCAGCTTTTGCCAAGAAAGGTCGGGGGTATTAACTGCATAAAATTAAGTTAAAAATAAATAACTTAGGAGGCTGGGCAGTGGCATACCGTATCTCAGCCCCCAGTGAGTTGCCAGCCTCGGTGCCACTTGGAGGGATGGAGGGAAGTCAGGTGAATTGAAATGGTGCTAGCTTTCCTCCATCTCTCCAAGTGGCATTGTGGCTCCATCCCTCCAAGTGGCTCTGGGGGCAGGGGAGTTCAGCCAGGGGCTCGGCATAGTGGGGGGGGGGGGAGAGAGAGAGAGAGAGAGAGAGGCCGGGTGGTCAACCCCTCACATGACCCAGACAAATGGCGCCTGGGTTGTATGCCCCCCAAGTCCCCCCAGATATGCTATTGAGGCTGATGACTGAAACTGGGACTTTATGAACTCTGCTACTGAGCCATAGCCCAGACCCTTGAGAGCTTGCGTGGTGTAGCGGTTAAGAGCGGTGGACTCTATTCTGGAGGAACAGGTTTGATCCCCCACTTCTCTTATCTGGTGAACTGGATTTGTTTCCCTGTTCCTACACTTGAAGCTTGCTGGATGACCTTGGGCTGTATCTCACAGAGTTATTGTGAGGATACAATGGAGGAGAAGAGAATGATGTAAACCACCTTGGGTCCTCACTGAGGAAAAAGGCGGGGTAGAAAAAAATTCAATAAGAGCTTTTGTGTAGTCTTCTCCCAAAAGGGAGATGTGTTGCTGAGTATCTTGGCGAGCAGGAACTGTGCTTTCACGCAGTCTGAGTAATACACTTTCAGTCCACTTCCAATGTATTTTAACAGTTGTTCGCAAGTGGATTTTGCCATTTTACACATTAAAATTTAGCTGAAAGTGGACAGTAAGTGCATTATTCAGCATGTGTGATAGCACAGAACCTCCATGGTGTGAACCTAGGAACCTCATAACCTCACGACAGAAAAATCGGGTCCTATTTTTGCTCAGTGGCGTAGTGGCTAAGAGCAGTGGCTAAGAACAGGTGCACTCTGGTCTGGAGGAACCGGGTTTGATTCCCAGCTCTGCCGCTTGAGTTGTGGAGGCTTATCTGAGGAATTCAGATTAGCCTGTACACTCCCATACATGCCAGCTGGGTGACCTTGGGCTAGTCACAGTTCTTCGGAGCTCTCTCAGCCCCACCCACCTAACAGGGTGTTTGTTGTGAGGGGGGAAGGGCAAGGAGATTGTAAACCCCTTTGAGTCTCCTACAGGAGAGAAAGGGGGGATATAAATCCAAACTCTTCTTCTCTCTTCTTCAGGCATAGAATGACAAACTGTGGAGTAGTTGTTAAGAGTGTTAGATCTGGGAAACCCAGGTTTGAATCCCCACTCACGCTATGGAAGCTCACTGGGAGACCTTGGGCCAATCACACTCTCTCAGCCCGCCCTACCTCACAGGGTTGGTGTGAGGATAACATGGAAGAGAGGAGAATGATGCAAACCACCTTGGGTCCCCATTGGGGAGAAAGGGTGGGGGAAATAAAAACATTAAATAAATAGGTCAATCCAATTTGACGCTTTCAGACAGTAGCTAATAGGAAGTTTAAGAAACGGACTCAGAGACCTGAAATATTTCTTCAGCCAGGCACAGGGCTGGTGACTGAAAATTGTGTGCTGCTTCCAAGGAACAAACAATTCATTTCCATCCTGTCCTCTTCTCCTACAGCAGCTTTGAACTGAAGCGATGTGAAAAGACAGCACACGTTCCAGAGGCAAGTGCCAGCAGTTACCAGGGCTCAGAACATAGAGCTCTAGATGATCGTAGGAAGAAATCGTTGCCTATGAATCCACTCGGGTTAACACAAAAAGCCTCCGGAGGGGAGTCATCTCTAGTTCAAGTGTACCAAAAATTGGACACATACCGGGGATTACTGTCTGTAGCCAGACAGCTGCTCTCCTCCCACTCCCCCCCCCCCCGCACCTCCAATATTAATGGTTGCCTAGATAGATGATTTATCATTTACAGGGCATGGTGAGGGTCAGGTCATGGAAACCATCAATGACTCATTCAAACAGTTTTTAAAAGTTCGCAAACTGAACCTCCACGCATTTGCCTTTTAAAAGTAGCCACAGCCCATCATAACAAAGAATCATAGGCTCATTCCACACATGCGGAATAATGCACTTTCAAACTGCTTTCAGTTCTCTTTGAAGCTGTGCGGAATAGCAAAATCCACTTGCAAACAGTTGTGAAAGTGGTTTGAAAACGCATTATTTTGCCTGTACGGAAGGGGCTATAGAGTTGAAAGGGGTCATACATGCCATCTAGCCCAGCCCCCTGCTCAATGCAAGATCAGCCTAGAACCGTGGTGGCGAACTTTTGGCACTCCAGATGTTATGGACTACAATTCCCATCAGCCCCTACCAATTGGCTATGCTGGCAGGGGCTGATGGGAATTGTAGTCCATAACATCTGGAGTGCCAAAGGTTCTCCACCACTGGCCTAGAACATTCCTGACAAGTGTTGCTACGTAACGCTTGTCACCTTCCTCAGCAGCAGATTCCACTACTGAGTTTTTGTGAGAAAAAAATCCTAATAGCCACGCCCCTGAGCTTAAAAAGCAAAGGCCCCAGCACAGAGCCTTCCAGTTGCTTCTGTCCTCCCCAGAGGGGAGGGCAGAAGGGACTGTTGGCTGCCAGCTCAGAGTCAGCAGCCAGGAGGGGGCAGGGCTTGGGGGAGCCAGCAGCCAGGAGGGGGGCGAGGCTTGGGGGTCCTCTGGCTTCCTTGGCCCCGCCCATGTCGATGACTTCCTGCTGCCTTGCAATCTTCCCGGTCACGTGGAGGACTGATTTTGTGCCCCCCATGTGACCAGCTCAGTGACGCCCAGGGACAGAGGGTACTCCCTGTCCCTAGGCAAATACGCCACTGGGAGGCAGGGACTACCTTCTCAATGTTTCACCACTTCTAATGAAACACCAAAGTTTGTTCTCAGGATGGGATGACACGCTACAATTCATCCATAACTCTGTGGCTGAACTTTTGGGGGGCAGAAGTAATGTCACGTGTGAGTGCAATACCATGCAGCCTTCTTAATTTCCCCCCTATAGCCTGGTCATTGGCAGCAGAAGTTGGGGGGATTGGCCTGATCCCCTTAGGTCAGAGGGTGAGATTGGAATTAAGAAATCCAAACTTGAATGCCCACTCTTCCATAGGTAGCAAGGATGTAGGTAAGGGGGGGGGTGTTCTCGGATTCAACCCCCCCCCATTACATGTCCGAAGCTCCGCCCCCGGTTTGTGGGTTTTTTGTATTTAAGTGTTTTTTTTATTTTTGGCCTGCAGAGAGTGCAGTTTTTAAGCAAGCAGCATCAAAATTTCAGGGATTTGTTGGGAGACTCTCCTGATGGTACCACCCAGGTTTGGTGAGGTTTGGTTCAGGAGGTCCAAAGTTATGGACCCCCAAAGGGGGCGCCCCATCCCCCATTGTTTCCAATGGAAGCTAATAGGAGATGGGGGCTATACATTTGAGGGTCCATAACTTTGGCCCCCATAACTGAGCTCCTGCACTCCATACTGTAGTCTAGAAGAAGAAGAAGAAGAGTTTGGATTTATATCCCCCCTTTCTCTCCCGCAGGAGACTCAAAGGGGCTTACAATCTCCTTGCCCTTCCCCCCGCACAACAAACACCCTGTGAGGTAGGTGGGGCTGAGAGAGCTCCGAGAAGCTGTGACTAGCCCAAGGTCACCCAGCTGGCGTGTGTGGGAGTGTACAGGCTAATCTGAATTCCCCAGATAAGCCTCCACAGCTCAGGCGGCAGAGTGGAGAATCAAACCCGGTTCCTCCAGATTAGATACACGAGCTCTTAACCTCCTACGCCACTGCTGCTCCTAGTCTAGTCAGACTAAAGAAGTCCCACATTGAACTCTTTGTCCCACCCAAAAGCTTGCTTGGCACATCCGCTCCCCTGCCGCAACTGTGCTCTGAGCAAACTCTGCAAACAGAAGGCATTTATGCAAAACAAGCCCCTTTGCATGTCTTTCATTCATTTGCGTCACTCAGTTTAATTGGAAGTTGCTCTGCACAAAGGCTTTATGAGCAGAGCCATAATTTATTTTTTTAATGTATCTGTTAAAATTATGTGCACACGCGGGGCTTCAGAGTTCACTGGATTAGCTGCTGAAAACCACTGGCTGAACGTAGCCCGGCGGAGGCATCTCAGGGGAGCCACCAAAACAGTTCTGCGCTGCTCTTTAACTGGTCTCCAACCTGCTGTTGACAGCCTACCAGCTGGCTTCCTTGGTTGCAGGAAAACTACAGAGGGCCCGGCCAAGATGAAGACATTCTTTAAGCTGACTGTTTCTTTCCACTGTAGTTACTACCATGTCACATCTCACCAGTGCAGAAGACCTCTCTTTATGGGAGAACTGGAGTTGGAAAGGAGGAAAGTTTTTTAAAAAGGGAGAAACTTCCAGGGAAGTTGCTTTAAAAGGATTTGACCCCAAGGCACCGGCATAAAATAACTTTTAGAGAAGAGATCTCAAATTTATTGGAAGGATCGTGTTTGGAAGGTCCCCTCCCCTTTCTTTGAAATGTTTATGAGAGAGCATTTTGCATGTTAGGGTTTGGCTGTGGAAAAACAGGAGCTCTGTGGCAGTCTGAAGTCTCAGCACCTTTCATACAATAGAGCTGAGCTCACTGGATTAGGGTTGCCAAATCCCCTTGGCCACTGGTGAGGGTGGGGGGGGGGGATAGAGTTGCCAGATCCAGGTTGGGAAACTCTTGGAGATTTGGGGGTGGAACCTGGGGAGGACAGAGATCTTGGTGGGGTGCAGTGTCACCCTCCAAACCATCAATTTTCTTGGGGGGGGGGCTGACCTCTGTAGTCCAGGTCTCACCTGGAGGCTAGCATCCCTTGGAGGGTGCCTGCCAAACTTTCAAAAAGGTCTGGGAGAACAGGTTTTTATTTCACTGAAATTGCTACCCTCAAACCTGGAGGTTGGCATTCCTGCATTGGATGTATCCCAAAGGGGGCTCTAAGCCACAACCATTTGTGCTACAAAGATCTCGAAAGGTGCTGAAAAGCTCCATTTTGCTTTGGCCCCAACCAGACAACTTCTCTGCTCTTTTCAGCAGGCCAGCACAAGAGGGGGAAAGGCACAAAAGGATGCATTCACCTTCAGATTTAAATTCTCGAAGGCCAGAGTGGAATGTTACTGGGGGCGGTGCTACATCACAAATCCAGGTGGCATCTAAAGTGGAGAGCTGGTGGACAGAACAGTGGGGCATAGCCCTTCCCAGGTGCAGTGGACTTTAATCAGGAGAACCATGTGTGATTCCCTGCTCCTCCACATGGAGCCTGCTGAGTGACCCTGGGCTAGTCAAAGTCTTCTCAGAACTCCCTCATCTCCACCTACTTCACAGTCCCACCTACATTGTGTGCAGGGAGGAGGGAAGGAAGGAAAGGCGATTGTAAGTTGCTTTGAGGCTTCACTTCTTCTTCCCCAGTAGACAACACTGCTTCTACAGTGACTAATGCCCCTTGGACAAACAGCAAAATAATTTTTCAATAAATAAGAGGTTCTCTGGCGTGCACTTTCAAATCAAACACCTTATTATTTGAACTGAGGTTTCCCTTAAGAATTTTAAAGAATTGGGTTCTTTTACACGCTTCCTGGTTCTACCTATTGCTGGACTTGCTTCACTCAAAGCCGCCAATCTGTATGCATGCCTGGATTCAAGATGTCCTTGGAGATGTATTAGTTATTCCGTGCGTTCTGCACACTTAGAGAGCGATTCCAAACCCACATAATCTCTCCTCGAGCTACTGATGGCTGCGCTCTGCAACGCACAAGCTGCAAGAAATGATCTCACTACCCAAGTCGGTTCTCCCTTTGCTGCAGCTGCCGATCAGCTCCCACCTACAGGAACTCTCAGGTGAGCTATACGGAACTCTGTTGCTAGCAACCACCATCTCCAAGGAGCAGCGGTTGACAGGAGCAAAAATAAGTTAACTCCAAATCACTATTTCAAGATGTTTACCCTAAGGGATGTTGTAAACCATTCTTGCATCTGACAGATGCCTGCAGGAGAGGGTTTATCATCAGCAAGAACTACCGGCTGCAAAAGGAGAAGAGCAAGGCATTTTAATATTCGCTTTGAACCCCAGGAGATGACCCCCAGATTCCAATATTCAGAGCTAATAAATGATGCCGGTCCTAGAGCTAGAAAAATGGTCTTACAAGACATCTAAACCCAGCCTCCTGCATAATGCAGGAATTGCAAACTGGAATATTACTAACAGATGGCTGTCTAGCCTTGGCCCGAAGATCTACAGCTAGGGGGAAAGTCTACCATGTCCTATTATCTGGTTCCACTGTTGACCCATTCACTGTTAGAAAGGTTCTCCTCTTGTTATTTGTTACTTAAACTCATTAGGGCCTATCTTGTGTCCTGGAACAGCAGAGAAGTCTTGGCCTTCATCCATTCAATGACAAATATATGGTGGGTTGAAAGCAACCATATCACCCCTCAGTCTTTTCTTCTCTAGGCTAAGCACATCCAGTTCTTTCAACCCTTTCCTCATATGACTTGTTTTTAGACCCCTGACCATCTCCAGATGCCTCACCTGACCCTCTAATTTGCCTCCATCTTTTTTGAAGTGCAGAACCCCAAATATGGGCAGTACTACAAATGGGAAGTAACTAGCAGGGAATAGTTCGGAGCTACCTCCTGTCTGGATTACGATCCTAAGAGGATGCTTGGATACTGTTACTACTAAAACAGTTAAGTCCATGCTCTTCAAATTGTGGGTTCTTTCCCCCAGTTCACAGACTATAAAGAATTATAACCCTGAGAACTTTTTCAACAGTTCTGCAAGTTTACAGTTTCTAGCTAGCTTGCTCCCTTTCGAGAAGACACCATTTTCCTCCAACAGATGGGTGGGAACAGATGCTGGAATGCACACATTGGGAGCACCATTAATACATACGTGAGAAACAGAAGAGATGCCAAATGAGAGAGAGATGCTCAACTTCACATCCCTTTAAAGAAGATATGTCCAGATAAATGAAGACGGGCTGGTTTTCAACAAGAAAGCTACTACAAAAAGAAGGACCAGTTTTGATCAGATGGAATTAGACTATTAGCTATCAAGTAGAAACTCTCAAGCAAAAATATCACTCTCCATCAAAGGGATCCAGACAAAAAGGTAATTGTGGGGGAAGGGGGCTCTTTCTAGCAGGTGATACCTTCAACTAGCACCTGGACAACAGGGGCGGCATGAGTGGATTCTAAGATGCTGAAATTGACCAAAGGAAAGTTGAACTGTTAGTTCTGCAGGATGGATCCAGACTCGATCTCACCCTAACAGAAGGCACTTCTATCACCGGAAGATCATTCTCCACCTCCTTTGTGCCCAGTGCTCTCCCTGACATGCTGTTCCTGGGGAGGAGGAACCTTGGGAGGGGCATGAGGCAAAATGAGAGTTTGTAACATGAAAACAGAATGGGTGGGAACCACACCTCATCTTCCATTAGGATCCAAACCAGATTGACGTATAAAAGCATCCAGCAAGCACCAGGCAGTATACAAACTAGAATGGGGGTGCATATTTATATGATACATCAAAGTGTTTGGAACTACATCATTCATGTGGAGCTCACTGCCATGTTTCTATACTGGTTATTAGCTCAGACAATTAAGAAAAACAGATTAAGGGAATTCACTGATCTAGGAACAGTCGGGATAGCTCAACAGAACCTCAGTTGATGGGGCAGCATACTTTTGACTGCCTGTTGTTGGAGATAAACATACAGAGGATTATCTTCATGTGTTTCCCCAGAGTAGATCTTGTCTGACAAGGCAGGCCCACCACAAATAGGCAATCTAACCGTTTGGCTGTGCTTAAGCACTGCTCCACAGCAGGGAGAATCTCTGGTGCAGACACGGCATGCCAAAATCAAGAACAGCAAAGAGGGGAGGGCTCTCTCCAGTATCCCATCTCAGGCAGTTTATTGTAACTGCAGAATTTCGGTACAATGATATGAGTCATGCAATAAAGAAGTGAAAATAGTCTATTATGTGTCTGAAATCCCCAAACCACTGAAAAAGCTCAAGTTACTAACAAAACACACAGGATGAGCAAAATGATTTTTTTTTTTAAAAAAAAAATCCAAATGCAAGTCCTCCAAAAATGACTAAAGCTCTCTGGACCTGCCAGGATAGAGGCCCTTCTCGGGTCCAATCCTGGGAAATGCTAAGAACATTGGATGTAATGGTCCAGTATCAGACAGGATTAATGTATGCTAGAGGGCGAAGGCTTTCTCCCTGGGAGACCTATTGGCTGACTTCAGTTTACATTGTGCCTGACAGACACACACACTGGAAATCCCCACTCCACCAGCACAAAGTTTATTCAAGTGTATGAAGGGGGAACTCCCACACACCCCCACCCCCAGTTATTTTACCACATGTGCGGCTAATCCCGCAGTCTCTTGGAGTATTGCCTGGACATCATGGGTTGGATCGAAGCCCTTCTTGAACAGCACAAGTTCGTACCAGAGGTTTTCGCTACAGTCCCTTTCCTCCAGCAGTACCCTGCACACCCCCTCCCCTGAAAGCTGTCCCTGAGACATGGGAGACCCTCAGGACTTGCGTGTGTAGGGGATTCCAAAGGGGGAAACTGACAGAAATCTCTCTCCCCCACCGCCCTGCCGGCAATCTCTTGCAGACACTTCTGTTCAATTCATGTAGGAGCAGAAAGGAAATGTTTGCTGGTGTTACTTTGTGGTTGAAGCCTCCCTCCCACTTCATCATATGCCCGTGGTGGCGAACCTTTGGCACTCCAGATGTTATGAACTACAATTCCCATCAGCCCCTGCCACCATGGCCAATTGGCCATGCTGGCAGGGGCTGATGGGAGTTGTAGTCCATAACATCTGGAGTGCCAAAGGTTCGCCACCACGGCCATATGCTATGCTGCCCACCTGGGGAATGCTGGGATTGGATGAGGGCAGAAGGCAGCCAGGGGAAAGGAGAAGGCAGCAAAAGCTCTTTCCAGAAACTTCCTTCCGATGCAGAAAGAACTCGATGTGTTCAGGAAACAGAATGAGGCCCACTCACACTCAGACTTCATTTTCAGCAGAAAGTGCATTGAACTATATGACTGCATTTCAGCTTCCTGTCAATTCTGGAAGAACCTTAAACAATTTCAGTACCGCTATGACTGACTCAGTGCATTTCAAGCAACTTTCTATTTACGAGATGCCGCTGAGCTTTTGGCATCAATTGACTAATTTAGAATAAATATAGATTAATATATAAACAATATTGCTGAGGCAGGCAAAGGAAAACCGCCTCCGTTTTTTGCCTTGAAAAGCTTACAGGGTCACTATAAGTCAGCTGTGACATAATGGCACCTTTCACATACATGGAGAATACTGATTATTAAGTAAGTTTTTATTCCACCAGAAAGAGAAGAAGAGGAGTTTGGATTGATGTATTGTCGAAGGCTTTCACGGCTGGAATCCCTAGAGTGTTGTGGGCTTTCCGAATTGTATGGCTATGTTCCAGTAGCATTTTCTTCTGACGTTCTGCCTGCATCTGTGGCTGGCATCTTTAGAAGATCCTCTGAAAATGCTAGTCACAGATGCAGGCAAAATGTCAGGAGAAAATGCTACTGGAACACGGCCATACAACCCACAACACTCTAGTTTAGATTTATACCCCGCCTTTCTCTCCTGTAAAGAGACTCAAAGGGGCTTATAAACTCCTTTCCCTTCCTCTCCCTGCAACAAGCACCTTGTCAGGTAGGTGGCGCTGAGAGAGTTCTAAGAGAACTGTGACTAGTCCACCTGGTAGGCTTCATGTGGAAGAGCAGGGAATCAAATACGAATTCCCGAATTCACCTCTCTTTTAACTACATCACACTGGCTCTCAGCAACTCAGGGTAGTGTACCAGGGTAGCATACCAAGGCAGACTGGCCATTTAACATACAGAGAGATTTCCCAGAAGGTCACTGGTGGTCAGAACAAGCAGAGTCCAGCCCAAGGAACTCTGCCCATGCCTCTGGAGCTTCTTGGCACAGACCCTCTCATCAGGCATGGTAGTTTCTGTCAACTCCCCAACTGTCTCCTCTGGCACTGCTTCCATGAAGGCCCTTTGTCAGCTCCCCTGAACTGGGTGGACCTACAGTGCTAGCTTACAGGAGCTGCTCAGATCAACTTGCTCTTCCCAGTCTGCTCCTGCAGCCTACACTGTTCTGTTGTATTCCATTTTTAACTTCACAACCGCACTGTGACACAGGTAAGGCTGAAAAGCCACACACACTGGTCTAAGGCCTTCCTGTGAACCACAAGGCAGGATGAGGATCTGCATTCAAATCTGCTGGCCGTAGTCCAAAGACTGGAAACCAATGACATTAAACAGAAATGTGACTTACAGCATTCAATAGGGTTCGATGCCACTTGCAAAGAAACTATCCGGCCACTGGATTCGGGGATGTGCACACGAAAGACCAGCCGCACTCGGGTGTTCTTCCGGCCGATATCTGTCTCCCCTTTCCGGAGCTCAATGTCTGCATTCCTCAACTTAAGGATCCCGGCGCAGTCAATGCTGAGAAATAAACAGAAGCCTTCATCTTAACAAGCCCTACTCTGAAGTACATTCGTGTGACAAGAAAATACAAACAACTGGATTTTTTTCTGCCCTATTAAATCAATGGATTCAAAGATCACTTCCGTAGGCACCTCTTTGAAGCATGTCCTGTAGCCAGCCAAACAAGGATCTGAGTACCATTTAAACACCATTAAGCACAGCAGTTCCTAAGCCAATGAGAAACTTTAGTGGGCAAAAGCCCTACCTAGCTATGCCTTAAGGTTCCCAGATGCCCACTGATGGCAGGCATTCTTCTGGGGGTTCCTGCTGTTGTAGGAGAACACAAGATGTTCAGTGGGCAGAAGTAGGCTGGCAGAAAGGGGGGATGCTGTGCCACTCCCTCCACCCCCAAACCCTTTGGAGACACTCGCACTTTGCCCAAAACTCTATGGTTTCACCAGCATCCCATAGGGAAGATGCCCTATCACTCTCCCCCATACCCAATGTTTTCCATAGAGTTTTGGGGGGAGTGACAACACATCCTCCCTATGGGATGCCAGACTTTCCACACTGCTCCAGAAGTGACATCATCATGTGGGGATGCAGATTGCCCTCCCCCCCAGCATCCACCACCCAACAGCTCTCACCTGGTGCCAAGAGGGACCTGACAACCATGCCTTGTTCACTTTTTACAGATACTTGGTGGGCACCAGAAAAATTGTCAGCAGGATTCACTGTGGGACACCCTGTTGGGGACCCCTGTCCCAGTGTGACCCCCTAACCATTATAGAACCCCTGAAAGCTTGGGGCTGGCAGATTTTTTTAATGACCAAAGGTTCTTATCCAATTTGACCCCAAGAGTCTAGTTTCACTTTCCTCATCTTTCCAGAGAAGATCCTGGTCCTACTAGCATCCTTACGTTGCTTTCATGTTGTTTTTTGGCTCCAGCGGGATTTCCAGTACTTTGGTATTGCCAATGATTTTCTCATAGCTGGTGGTGGTGACCGTCTTGCCGGTAATACGGTGAACTTGGTAAAAAGCATGAGGTTTGAGGATCCGCTCGTCTGCCGTTCCAATGAAGATCTGAAGGCCCAGGGGTTTGTTATCCATGTAACCATGAAGCTGCCAAAAGACCAAAATCTGTTACTACACTTTCAAAATCGTCTCTGGAACCAGCAGAGAAGAGGAGCAGTGGAGGACAGCAGTGGGCCAGAAAGGGCTGAGGAGCTTGACAGAGGGCTTTTCTCAAAGCCACATCTTTTAAACAGTGTATTTTAAACAGGGGGTTTCTCTTTTTTCTCCCTTGTCCTAGGGCTGCTGATTGGTGGGAAACTGCTGAAGGGTGGGAGCTTCTCACATTTTGTAAAATCTTTTCAGTTAGTGCTGAAGGGTGGGAGCTTCTCACATTTTAAATCTTTTCAGTTAGTCTCTGGAACCAGCAGAGAAGAGGAGCAGTGGAGGACAGCAATTGAGCCCAGAAGGGCTGAGGAGCTTGACAGGGGGAGCTTTCTCAAAGCCACATCTTTTAAACAGTGTATTTTAAACAGAGGGGTTTCTCTTTTTTCTCTCCCTTGTCCCTAGGCTTTTGATTGGGCAGGCTACTTTGAAGGGTGGAGACTTCTCACATTTGTAAAATCTTTTCAGTTAGTGCTGAAGGGGTGGGGCTTCTCACATTTTTGTCCTTTTCAGTTAGTCTCTGGAACCAGTATACAATGGCCTTGGTGTTCCCCACTAAATAAAACATATTTTAAGGGATAGTAGAGGTATAGAGAGCAGCAAGAGGAGGCACTAATTAAAATTAGTATTGATTATCTAAACAAAATTAGATATGAGAGACAGGGGAAGCCAGCAGGGGATGAGGGGGCTTTCCAGTGTTTTACTGAGTGTGCATGTATGACTATCTGCCACTAGGGCAGAATTAGGTGGAGTGTGCCCTGCAAATGAGTTCCTGGCACTCAAGGAACATTATGCGTTCTCTTGAAACCAGGTGGCAGACCCTGGAGAAGCTGAGAGAGGCAGAGAGGGACAACAAACAGGGCTTTGAGGACCTAGCAGCCAGGTCCCTCCCAAGGTGACATCTCTTCAGATGTCATGGAGAATGAAGTCTGGGTAGCCGGAGGTGCAGTCTGAGGTGGTGAAGATACTCCCTTAGATGGGACCCCTTCCTTAGCTAGTGGTCAGATATCCTCTACGCACTGAGGATACCCTGAGGGGAGGTGGGGGGGCTCCTTGTAGTGGGTGATTGATCATTAGGAATATAGAGAGTTGGGTTTGTGACAGGCGTGATGACCGCATGGTGACTTGCCTGCCTGAATGCTGCGAAGATTCTGTGGATGTCAACACGTCTGAATGGAAAGCCTGTTAGACAGTGCTGAGGTGGAGTCAGCAGTTATGGTCAGTGGTACCAATGACGACTAGGAAATGTAGCAGGGAGGGTTCTGGAAGCGAAATTTAGGCTGCTAGGAAAAAATTTAAAATCCAGGACCCCAAGGTAGCATTCTCGAGAAATGCTACTGCTGTTCCTGTATGAGGGAGAGCTAGGCAAGCGGAGGAATGCAGGGTCTCAATGCGTGGATGAGAGGTGGTGTAAGGCAGGGGTTTCCAGCTGTCAGGAACTGGGGAACCTTTTGGGATAAGGCAGGCCTGGCCACGAGGGGCGGGCTTCATCTTAACCAAAGAGGAACCAGGCTGCTGGCTCAACGTTAAAAGGTGGCAGAACAGCTTTTAAGCTGATCCTTGGGGAAAGCCGACCCAGGAGCTGAGGTGACTTAGGTTGAATACAGAGTCCATGGGGATGCAGACACAGAGAGGTTTTTCTAAATCAGCCACATACAAGCGAGGGGCATAGCAATGTGATAAGTATTAGTGTCTACAAAAGGCTAGGGCAAAACACATAAATCCCAGGTTAAGGACAGAACCAGAGTAGCCACAAGTGTCTCTATGCACTAATAGTAAACATTGACCTAAAATGGGGGGAGCTGGGTACAGAGTTTTGAAGGAGGACATTGATATAGTGGAGCATCACAGAGACATGGTGGAATGGGAGAACCAGTGGGATGCTGTTATCCCAGGTTACAGGCTCTACAGGGGATAGGACAGGCGTGTGGGGTGGGGTGGCCCTCTGTCAAAAGAGAGCATAGTGTCACATAAGGAAGAAATAGACAATGCAGAGGGCTGATTCCTCTACAGAAACTGTGGATATCAATACCAGGGTGAAGCAAAGAGTTTAACATTAGGAATATATTATCGTCCCCACAGAGCCAAAGTGCACAAAGGAGGATTCTGAGATGGAAAAAGAAATTAGAGAGGCCAACAAAAGCAAAAAATATATACCATTGGTAATGGGCGATTTTAGCTATCCCATAAACTGGAAAATGCATGTTCAGGTCATGGTAAGGAGAGAACATTCCTGGATATGCTGAAATGACTGTGGCTTACAAGGCAGATGGTTGTAGAACCAACAGGAGATGTGATCCTAGATCTAATAATTCTATATGGGACCCAGGACCTGGTCTGGGGAAGTCCAGTGTTGTTGAGCGATGGGGAACAAACCACAATGCTGTCAATTCAGTATCTCTGCATGCGAACAAGTTGACAACTACTAATGTAGTTACATTTGCCTTCAGAAAGGGAAATTTCTCAAGAGATGAGGGGGGGATAGTCTTGGGAAGCTAGAAAGGAAAATCAAGAGGAGTCAAAAAATCCAAGGTGCTTGGAGGGTTATTTAAAAACACAGTCTTAAAAACTCAGCTAGAATGTGTTCCATGAGTTAGGAAAGGCAGCGCCCAGTCAAAAGAAAGCCACCATGGTTAACAAAGGGAGGTTAGGGAGTAATTAATGGGAAAAAAAAGATGTCTTTTAGAAAATGGAAGTCCAACTTAACTGATAGAAATACCAGAGAACACAAATGGTGGCAAAGCAAGTTAGCTGTAAAGGGGGGGGAGGCAAAAAAAAGGTTATGAGGCATGGCTACGAACATCAAGACTAGCAACAAACAGTTCTTAAAAGTACATCAAAAGCAGAGGGAAACCAGCTATAGAGGAAGCGGTGGGTCCGTTAGGCGATGAAGGAACAAAAGGTGTGCTAAAAGGTGACAGGGAGATTGCAAGAGAAGCTGAATGAATTCTTTGCATCTGTCTTCACCCAAGGGAGGTGAGGAAAATTCCTGCACCTGAACCAAGCTTCTTAGGAGGTGAATCAGGGAACTAGCGAAGTTGAGTGGTAGACAAGGGAAGAAGTTCTGGCAGCCATTGATAAACTAAAATGCTACCAAATCCCTGGCCCAGATTGCATTCATCCAAAGGTTCTTAAAAAAAAGAGCTCAAGCATGAAATTGCTGATGTTCTCACATTAATATACAACTTATCCCTGAAATCAGGCTCATCCTAGAGACTGGAAGATGGCCAATGTCACACCAATCTTAAAAGAAAGGTCTGGGGACCGAAATTACAAAAGACCAGTCAGTTTGACATCTGTTCTAGTAAAATTAGTAGAGAATCTATCATTAAAGATAAAATTATTAAACATGTAGAAAAGCAAGACCTGCTGAGGGAAGAGTCAGCATGGCTTTTGCAGAGGCAAGTCCTGTCTTACAAACACTAGAGTTCTTTGAGGGTGTATAGACATGTGGATAAGGGGGGAACCAGTGGACGGTGTCTACTTGGATTTCAAAAGGCTTTTGACAAAGTTCCTCACAGAGACTGTTGAGAAACTCAGCAATGGAAGGGAATAAGAGGAAGTCACTCCTATGGATTAAAACTGGTTGAGGAACAGGAAACAAAGGGATGGAGTATAAATGGGAAGTTCTACAATGGAGAGATGTAAGGTGGTGTCCCCAAGGATCAGTTTTAGGACCAAGGTATATTTTAACATTCCTCTAAATGACCTGGAAGTGAGGGGTGGGTAGTGTGGTGGCCAAGTTTGCAGATGATACCAAATTATGTAGGTGGTAAGAACCACAAAGGTTGAAAGGCTCAAGCGGACCTTGATAAATTAGGTGAGTGGAGGCTAAGAAATGGCAAATGCAGTTCAATGTGAAATGTAAAAAAGTGATGCGTGGGGGCAAAATCCAAACTTCACATACGCTACAGGGGGTCCGAGGTCTGCTATCAGTCACAGACCAGGAAAGTTTAAGTCTTAGTTGAGAAGTAGTTCCATGGGAGATATCAACTCAATGCATGGCTTGGCCGGTGAAAAAGGCAAACTCTATGCACAAGGATAATTAGAAAGGAATTGAGAATAAAACTGCAAGATTACCCATGCCCATATATAAAGCCATTGAATGCGGTGACCGCTGGAGTACTGTGTTCAGTTCTGGTAGCCACATCTCAAAAAGGTTCTCGAAGAGATAGAAAAGTGCAGAGAGAAGGGCAATGGGGATGAAGTTGGGGATTGGAGCACCTTCCTTATGAGAGGCTGGCGTTTGGGACTCTTTGGTTTGGAGGGAGGCGTCTGAGGGGATATGATTGAAGTCCTATAAAAAAATTATGCATGGGGTGAAAATGTTGACAGAGAAATTTTTTTCTCTCTTTCTCCTGTCTACTAGAACCAGGGGGGCATTCATTGAAAATGCTGGGGAAAGTGGGATAATAAAGGAAGCCTTCTTCATAGCGTGTGATTGGTGTTTGGAATATGCTGCACAGGAGGTGGTGGCCACTAACCTGGATAGCTTTAAAAGGGCTTGGACAGATTTATGGAGGAGAGTCAATCTATGGCTATAGTACTGATCACCTCCTTGATCTCCAGATTGCTAATGCCTTAGCAGACCAGGTGCTCAGGAGCAGCAGCAGCAGAAGGCCATTGCTTTCACATCCTGCATGTGAGCTCCCAAAGGCACCTGGTGGGCCACTGCGAGTAGCAGAATGCTGGACTAGATGGACTCTGGTCTGATCCAGCAGGCTAGTTCTTATGTTCTTATGTTCTTATGTCTCATTTACAATTGCAAGCAAGCGTGAAATGCAGTGAGTACTGAATAACTTGCGATCCAGCTAGATTTGTGCCAGATCAGAAGCTTGATCTGCACTATACACATCAGGCTATTAAAAATCATCTGTCAAACAGGAACCTTTTATAAAATGAAAGGAAGTTGGTATTCTCCTCACTTTCAAGCTATCAAGGCATCACAAATCAATATGAGGCAGGCAGCCAGGCTGACAACTTGCTCTTAATGGCAAGGGAAGAATGAAACCCAGGATCATCACATTGAATGCATCTGTCCTGCTGAACTGAAATGATCATTAGCGCTGTAAAGTATTTTATTGACATTTTCATAATCACAATAAAAGAGATATACACATACTAGATGAAGAAGAAAATTTGGATTTACACCCTTCTTCTCTCAACCATATGGAGTCTCAAAGTGGCTTACAAACTCTTTCCCTCCCTCCCTACAACTGACACCTTGTGAGGTAGATGGGCCTGAGAGAGTTCGAAGAGAACTGTGACTAGGTCAAGGTCACTCCCAGCAGGCTTCATGTGTAGGAGCAGGAAACAAATCCAATTGACCAGATAAGAGTCAGCCACTCATGTGGAGGATTGGGGGAATCAAACCCAGTTCTCCAGATTAGAGTCCACTGTTTTTAACCATTACAGATTACTGATAATATATATTTAATGAATAAATAGACTGGTTTATTTGAAAACTGAGAGTCAGCAGTTGCCCACAGAAGCAAATTAATAAGCAAATTAATAATACAAGTATAAATTACATGCTGTGGTAGTAATAGTTCAGAAGGCCCATTGTTTTTCTGCATCATATACTTTTTACAACGTGCTTATCTCACTGACTCTCAGTGTTACTCTCATTTATTCACAGAGTTTCTCTCACTGAAATGAAACCTTAATTAACGAATGGATTTTCACCAATAATATGCAATACTTTTTAAAAAATCATTTGAAAATAAAGGGATACACTTGAGAAATTTGAAATTCAGAGAAAAACTAATACATTGGAGCTAAAGAACTGTGGGCAGACCACCCATCAAAAAACAAATCCTCCCTATGGCTTCTGCGCATCACGGCAAAAACAGCTGTTTTAAGGTCTGGGGACATTTAAACAACGGCGAGGGCCACAACTGGAGTGTGAAAACTGCGAACACTGCAAAACTTGCCTTGTTAAAGCCTCCTGTGAGCTAGAGACAGCAGCAACCCAGAATTACAACTGATCTCTATAGCAATGAGGCAAGTTCCCCTGGAGAAATTGGCAACTTTGCAGTATGGGCATTGTATCCCACTGAGGTTCCCCTCCCCTCCCCCCTCACCAAACCTTCCCTTCTCCAAACTTCACCCCTCAAATCTCTAGTCGTTTCTCAACCCTAGGAGCCAGAGGCATAGCTCCAAGGGGGCAGGGGAGTGCGCAATGTACCGGGCGCGCGCCCCTGTGGGGGTGTGGTGGGGGCATTCCAGGATGGGGGCATTTGGGGATGGGGCGGAGGACACACCAGTGCACCAGGTGCTTTCCCCCCTTTGCTATACCTCTGCTAGGAGCACATGCATTTGTGTGGATTTTGAATCATAGCTTGGGAAATTCCTGGAAAGTTGTGGACAAGGTAGTTTGGGAGGAAAGGGAGCTCAGAAGGAATGTAATGCCACAGCATTTGTCCTCCAAAGCTTCCATTTCCTCAAAAGGAATTAATTTCTCTAGTCTGGAGATCAATAGTAATTCTGGGGCAAGTACAGGCACCATCTTGAGGCTGATCACTCAGAAGATCCTTGAACGTTATTGCTGAAAAAAAACCCCACATTAATTAAAACTGCAGGTATCATCTTGAGGTTGATCACTCTAGGAGATCCTAGAACCATATAGTTGGGGTGGGGGGAACCTCTACTAATCATCTATTTATTTAGGGGGGTTCTATGTTGCCTCAAAGTCCAAATATTAGAAACTTTAAATCCCCAGAGCAATTTGTGACAGAAATGCACCACTTTGGAGAAGACTGACTTCTGTTAATAAAAATATGTTTGTTTTTAGAGCATCCATAAGTGGTAAAAATTTTGAAGTGTGCCTGGTTTGTAGAAGGATTGCAAGGAAATATGCTCCCACAAAAATGCTTAGCAGTTTCCAAAGGAAGATCCCTACAAAAGAGAAACTAAGCTATTTGAAAAGGCTGTCCCTGAAGAGTTCTATGAAAGGGGACAACCTGCCCCAAATGGCTACCCTGCCCCCGCCCAAGATCAATTCCACAGTCAGGAAGTTCAGGATCTTCCTTCTCCAGTGAACAATGACAACTTCAAAGCCCAGACCAGAAGCTTAATTTCAATAGGTGAGGCATACATCCAAAGTTCAGGCAACGTCTTTGGCAGCTTAAACAGGCAGTTTAAGGAGCATTTCCTGCTTCTGATTATCCTGGGAACAACAGAGCTATAAAAGAAATACTGTGAAGGAAATGTTGATTATATTTATAATACCTATGTGCATGTGAGAGAAAAGAATAAAGGTTTAAAAACTCAGAATGTAAGGAAAAGTAGCAGAGTCTAGTCGAACCTTAAAGATGAATTTATGCATTGTTTTTAAGGTAACACAAGGCACTTTGCCCTTTGTGGGCTGGATCATTGGTACAGTTGTTCTACAAGGATATATGTGAGGTAGTAGTCAAAGTGTTGGACTACTAGGATCTGGGAGACCCAGGTTAGAATCCCCATTCTGCCATGGAAGCTTCCTGCACAACCTTGGGCTAGGGTTGCCATTTTCAAGGTGCAGGGAGTGGAATTTCTATCCTCATTTTCCTGCCCTCACTCCAGCCAATGGCAGGGGAGAAATACGGGGGCCACTGTCATGTTCAGCAACATGACATCATCATTTTTGGCCACGTAACCAGAAATGACATCACCATGTTGCTAGATGCTCAAGCATTCACCTAAAACTCTCCCAGAATTTCAACGGAATGCTAAGGACCCAGAGTCACAATGACATCATTCCCAGTGACACAGCTGGCAATGATGTCATTATGTCATTGAATCGTATTCCGTGAGTCACTGCCCCCAAAATCTTTTCCCCCACTGACGAGATGCCTTGCATAACTGTCTTGCCACTTAGAACAGAATAGCATTCAGCCACTATGATGCTTTGGTATGTACAAATCCATAAAATCATAAAAACTGGAAGGGTCTTTATAGGATTGTTATAGTTCCAGCCCCTTGCTCCAGGCAGGAAATCCAAAGCTTCAGAATCCCCAACAGATGGCAGTCCATCCTTTGCCTGAAGACTTTCAGTGAGGGAGAGCCAGCCCATCTTTATGCACTTGGCTCTCTTAGACTTCAAGTGTAGGTCAGCAGTTAACTAAACACCAGTCGGCACCTTTCCACAGAAGTGATAGGGAGGGAGGGAGGGAGGGAGGGAGGGAGGGAGGGAGGGATGGATGGATGGATGGATGGATGGATGGATGGATGGATGGATGGATGGATGGATGGATGGATGGATGGATGGATGGATGGATGGATGGATGGATGGATGGATGGATGGATGGATGGATGGATGGATGGATGGATGGAGTGACGGTGGGCTTGTGCTCCCTCTCCCCTGAACTATTTCCAGATCTCTCTTCTGCATGAAACCTGGAAATATGGAAAGGGAAGTACAAGGCATTAACAGTCCAATATACACTCCGTTTACTCTACTGGCTTGGTTCAGTTAACAACAACCAGTGATCCTGGCGAACAGTGATCTGACCCAGCTATTCATCTTGCATTTGAGAGGTCACCTGCTCAAGATCATTTGCAAGGGCTACTATGGGATCTATTTCCACCATACTAAAAATCAAAATGGTCCCAGTTAGGAGATATTGATAGGCATCTGAAGTGCAATAGAGCCAATCCAATATCACCTTTTCTGCTGTCATGACTGCCCAAATGCACTACTATTTTTGATATGCCCTTGAATATGATATGTCCTTTGGATATGTCCCCATCAAATTCTGATTGTTAGGGAGAAAAGTGTGCAAAAGACTCTTTCCTGCCATTCTGGTAATGAACAGTGAATTCCAGCTGCAGAATTTTTCACTAGCATTGTTTTCAATCACCTTTTATTTTTACAAAAATCTGTGTTTTTCGTCTGCTCCCAGGGATTTCAACTCGTATGTCTGATTTCAAACCAGACCACCTCCCTCTCCTTTAAGCCTCACCTTCCTGCCGGTTAGTCTTGATGCTGATTTAAATGAATAAGGCTGAAATTGGTCTCTTCTGGAGAACAATAGAGAGACTGGTGACTCTCTCATTCCCTTTGGTGTGTTAAATTGCTTCTATCACAAGACCTCAGCAGTTTCCTCCAGAGCAGAGAACTTTTCACACATGACCTTCCTTCTGGAATCTCTCTAAGGTGTCGTGATGTTTAGAGTGCATCCTGCCCATCAAAAGGTCCCCACTTGGAAGCTAGAGGTGGACACCTATTTTGGCTACCCAATCTCAGTTTTTCTTCACCTGATCATGGAACAACCTTTTCCCACTGGATCATCTTAGTCCAGGGTAGAGGTTCTCTTTCCATCACATGGACACATGAAGATACCTTGTTCTGAGTCAACTCATAGTTCTATCAAGGTCAGTACTGTCTACTCTGAGTGGCAGCTGCACTTCAGGATCTCAAGCTAAGGTCTTTCACATCACTCACAATTTGCCCAATTTTAATGGCAATCTTTCTTTGCACAACTTTTTATGAATCTTGTATTGAGCAAGTTTTTTAGAAACTAAAATGGGATTTAAAAAAAGAAATCAGCAGGATTTTGAAGCGTGGTTTGGTATGTGAAGTGTAATGGACCATGAATTCCTATGAACACGAGAGAATCTCTCTCTCATTATTAACAGTCACAATTACAAATCAAGCAATTCTACGTTTCTCACATCACCGAAAATTGAAAGCAGACATGTCTACCGCATAGCCAGTGGTCTGCTGAAAGGGAACTTGATGGTCTAAGACATGCTAAATTTGTTTCCAATTACTTGGTCCACATGCATTTATAGATTTTTTAAAGAAAACCCTAATTAAGCTGTACAAAGCAAACAGGACAAGAAGATCAGAGAACAGAACTATTAAGTTAATAGCATCCAGAAGACACACTTCTTGTATGTACTCCCTTTCAACAGTCCACAGGAGATATCTGTGCACAGAAAGCTTAACCCTCCCTCTCTGGAAAGAGACCACATGCAGAAACCATGCATTGCTGGCAACCTTCCTTGTGTGTGGTAAATGAGGAAAAACCCACGAGATGTACAATCTGTTGACCCATTCTGTCATCATATAGTATGAGATACAGGACACCATGAGAATCAGAAAGACCACACATAATTCCATATAGCTTGCAAGTCTTTGTTAAAACACACACACACACACATAGAGCTGGATTCAGTGAATTCTGGATGCGATGAGTGTATGGCTAGGGTTGCCAGATCCGGGTTGGGAACATAAGAACATAAGAACAAGCCAGCTGGATCAGACCAGAGTCCATCTAGTCCAGCTCTCTGCTGGTGGTGGAGTGGAGCCTGAGGAGGTGGAGCCTGAGGAGGTGAGGGACCTCAATGGGATATAATGGCATGAGTCCACCTTCCTAAGTGGCCATTTTCTCCAGGGGAACTGATCTCTGTCACCTGGAGATCATGTGTCATAGTAGGAGATCTCCAGCCACCACCTGGATCTTGGTAGTCTAACCTGAGACCCTGGAGAACCATTGCAACTGGTGAGAGAACATCCATGCACCATAAATTGGCTTGTGGCATCATGCTAGGGGCAATCCTCCCACCAATATCATTTAACATCTGCACGCATCTTCTTGCTGGCTGATTCAGAGATGTGGACTGGAGTGTCATCAGTTTGCAGATGACACCAAGTTATATCTGATGATGGACAATCATCTGGATACTGCCCAGGTGTTTTAGCCAGTTGTTTGGGAGAGTCAGCTGAAACTGAATCCAGCAAAGACAGAGGTCCTGTGGCTGAGCTGGGACAGGTCGGTATATACCAGCTACTGGCCCTTGACAGAGTACAGCTGGTGGCTGCTTCATCCATCAGGAGCCTTGGCATGATCCTTGATGCCTCCTTGTTGATGAAGGCTCAAGTGAATCATGCCACTTGCTTGGCATTTTACCACCTATGCCAGCAAAACAGCTTTTCAAACTGCCTTAGTCACAATGATCGCAATACCCCATGCCATGGTCACCTCTAGGCCTGATTACTATAACTTGCTTTATGCAGGGCTTCCCTTAAGCCTGCTCTGAAAGCTCCAGAATGGTCCAGAATGTGGTAGTGAGGGTCCTTGTTGGTTCCTTGTGGTGAGAGAACATTACACCTGTTCTCTGCCAGATGCACTGGTCCAGAATGTGGTAGAGAGGGTCCTTGTGGGATCCTTGTGGTGAGAGAACATTACACCTATGCTCAGCCAGATGCATGGGCTCCAGGTAGAGTACTAGATCAAGTTCAAGGTTTTGGTACTAACATACAATGCCCTAAATGGTCTGGGGCCTGTGGACTTCCAGGACCATCTTCTCTCACTATATCCTTCATGCACTCTAGGTTCAGCAAATGAGAACTTGTGTGGCAAGCCAAATCTCCTTCAGGCCAGGGACCATGAACAAGTTCTCATTTGCTGGAGGTAGAGTGTGCTGGGGGATACAGTGAGAGAGATGGTCCTGCACTCTTTGTGGAGTGCTCTGTCTGAGGAGACGAGGGCCCTGCAGGACCTAATGCAGTTCTGCAGGGCCTGCAAGACAGAGCTATTTCACAAGACATATGGTTGAGGCAGTAACATTCTTGCCACCTTTTTGGATTCTCTTATCTGAACTCCACCTTATGATAATTTTATTTTGGGAACACTGAACCATATTATAGGTGGTGCTGCCTGAGGCAGATGGATTTCGTTCCATGCAGACCAAATTTGTCTGCATGAGTAATTTTGATATTTTTAGGTAAACTCATAAACCGCCACCTTGAGTTTCCCTGTTACGCACTGGAAAACAGAATTACTAAATTCGTAAACTGTGGAATTTGATTGTTTTAGATACTGCATATTGGTTTTTAAATTGTGTAATTACTATGTTGTTAACTGTCCTGAGCCTGAAAAGGGAGGGGGCGGTCTAGAAACTTAATTACAACAACAACAACGATGTAGTATGATGATAACACACTATGGAAGTTTTTATAGTTTACACTCTTATAACTTTAGCTCTATGCCCAAAGATGCTGCTAGCTGTATTGTGTGTTTCTGTGTAAATAGCACGCTTTTATTTTTACTACAGAAGGTATGTCCCTGCTATTATGGACTTTATCCACTTTCTCAGACAGACAAAACTAAACTTCATGTGCTAAGGTACCACAGGATGCAGCAGTTTCTAGCTTTTTCTGTCTCTCTGTGTAAAACTGGGTATATTCACAGTTTAGTTTGTATAATTCTAATAGTCTCATCCTAAGTAGAATTGCATTCTTTAAGTCCATGTGTGCTAAATTAAATAGTAGATCAAAACATCACAAAATTCGTTCATGAATTCGATGTTAAAAACCACCACCACCATGCACAACAAATGTGAAGATCCTAGAGCCCAGTTCACAAAGCTGAGCACAAACAGCTAAACCCTACATTAATATAATCACAGGCAGACCTCTGGACACAAGAGGGCTGTGATTATTATTTAATGTGATTACTTACCCCCACCACAGTTATAAAGTATAATTTCTAGCCATCACTTCCTTCTATTGTCTGGACTAGAGAGTTACTATGCCACTATTAGCTGCCACCACAGACACAGCAACACTTCATGCCAAGGACCACAATGACACAATGGATGCAGCTATACATTGCAACGAGCTGGGGAAAGTCATCCCATGGACCACTTCCAACCATGCCCATATAATATTAGTAACACATGTGTTGGTTTTTAGTAGGATCTGAAAAAGACTGAAGCTTTACCCCAGATGAACCCATGGGTCTTACTTGAATTGAGAAAGACTGCTGATCTGTCAAAGTCAGCACTGACAAGCCGCTCTCCACGGTCTCAAGCAGAGGTCTTTCAGATCACCCATTATCTGCATCCTTTACATGGAGATGCCAGGGATTGAACCTGGGACCTCACATGCCCTACCACTACTACTGAAGAAGAAGAAGGAGGAGGAGGAGGAGAAGGAGGAGAAGGTGGTGGTGGGGGGGGGGTGTTTGGATTTATACGCATCTTTCTCTCCTGTAAGGAGACTCAAGGTGGCTTACAAGCTCCTTTCCCTTCCTCTCCCCGTAACAGACATCTTGTGAAGTAAGTGGGGCTAAGAGAGTTCTGAAGAACTGTGACTAGCCCAAGGTCACCCAGCAGGAATGTAGGAGTGCAGAAACACATCTGGTTCACCAGATAAGCTCCTTCCACTTAGGTGGAGGAGAGGGGAATCAAACCCTGTTCTCCAAATTAGAATCCACTTGCTCTTAACCACTACACCATGCTGGCTCTCCACAGCCCTGCTCCCAAATGAGAGGATGGAGGATGGAGAAAGCAAAGAACTCTTTTGTCGTCGTGCTAAACACAACTTCACTATTGTTAGGATAGTGTTCTTGCTCATTCATAAAGATTGCAATGAAAAAGGAGAAAGAAGTAGTGTCTGCCTAGGTTAGGTCCTCACACTGTGGTCAAGTCTAGACATATCCATTCTGTGAAAGAGTGCAGACACACTTTTAGGAATGACACTCTTTGGCAAGACCACGATTTCTTTAGCAACAGAGAAAATTAAAATGTAGATTAGGAGAACAGAGAGTTGGAGGGAAGGATGAGTTCTGCAGAAATGGGGATCCTGAAAAAGTATCTCACTTCCTAGATCATCCAGCAAATGCTCCACAACACACTTCCTCCAAAAGTGCACATAGAGCGTAGGCTGGGTAGAAAATCAACTCATTTGAGTCACATTTAGCAAAAAGAAAAAAGAAAAGGAAGCCAGACATGATGTGTACCTTTCCACATCCTATTTTAGGATTTTTTATTTCTTCCAGTAGAAATAGACTTTTCTTTTTCTTTGCATAACTCTTATTAACATAGCTAGACTTGGAGAGGTCTCTGACCTGAGGAAACGCTAGGCATTCTGGCTGATAAACAACCAACAGCACCAGAAAATAAAGACATTTTTCTCTGGGAGTTTTATTGCAGAAATCCAATACTGAAAAAAAAAACCTTAGTTAAGTCCATAACGTCTTAAATGAGGCTCAATTCCCGCATTTGTTCTCCAGAATAAGAACAAACCAGGCATATGTTCTCACGGTATGCATAAATTTGAATATTTAATTTGCACACAGGATTAGCAGCGCATATGCATAAATGGCTACTTTGTGCAAAACCGACAGCTTAGAAAGCCAGCTGAGTACACACAACCAAACTGCATTGCATTTATGTATGCTATGCTCCCAATACATGCATCCACATCTTAAGGGGCAAAACAAAAACAAAAAAATACCCCCACAATCATTCACAAAAGTCTTCATAAATCCAAGCATGCCCAGGCACAGTTGTGGATTATTCCTAAAAACAACAACAATAATTCTTGAACATTTATAGACTGTAACTCCTGTTGGTCTCTAAAATGCTACTGGATTAAAATGGAAGTGTTCTACTGAAGACCAATATGTAAGGTGACCAGATGGTCACCTTTGTAATCCGGGACGGGGAGGCGGCCGCAGGAGCGCACGGGCTTCTGGGGCTCGCCGTTTGCCGCCCTGTGACAGAGCGGCAAACGGCAAGCCCCAGAAGGCCATGCGCTCCTGCGGCCAGGCGCACGGGAGGCTGCCGCACTGCCTTGCGCCCCCAAGGCAGTGCAGCAGCCTCCCCACAATCGGGACAATTTGCAGAACCCGCGGGATGCGGGACAAATTGTCCAAAGGCGGGCCGGTCCCGCCAAAAGCGGGACGGCTGGTCAGCCTACCAATATGGCTTCACTCTGAATCGAAAGCCAGAAATCACTCTACTGCTGCAATGGGAAAAATGCCAGCACAAACCATCGTACACATTAAGGTTGTACATATGTGCAGGCATGAAGAAATGAGGATCCCCTGCACCTGTATACAGTGTCCAGCCTTGAGAATGTATCACAACCTCGCAGCCCGCCTTCTCTTATTCAAGAGCCCTCCTTTTATTCACATCCTGCGCTGTAAATGTATCGCTACATGTATACTTACAGTCTGCCGTTCTCACAGGGACTCAAGGTGGATTACACAGAGTGACTCAATTCAGTCAACACAATGGGACGTCCAATAAACAAAGCAACAGGAGTAGAATTGTTGAAATCTGGGATCACCCAGAAATTGAAAAGGCAGAACCGAAGCAAAGCATGAGTATTCACACGACACATTGCAAAAATTACATAGGAGAATCCTTCTTACAATATGCTGACATAATAGTAGTAGTAGTAGCAGTAGTAGTAGCAGTAGTAGTAGTAGTAGTAGTAGTAGTAGGAGGAGGAGGAGGAGGAGGAGGAGGAGGAGGAAAGGGGTTGGATTTTATACCCTGATTTTTTCTACCTTTAAGGAGTCTCAAAATGGCTTGCAATTGCCTCCCCTCCCCAAAACAGACACCTCGTAAAATAGGTGGGGCTGAGAAAGTTCAGAGAGAACTATGATTGGCCCAAGATCACCCAGAAGGCTCCAAGTGTAGGAATGGGGAAACAAACCCAGTTCTCCAGATTAAAGTCCACCACTCTTAACCACTTCTATACCACACCGGTTAGTATCTACCACTGTCCCTTATACAGAGGTGGGATCCAACCAGTTCTCACCACTTCTCCAGAAGTGGTTACTAATTTTTTCTGAGTGCCGAGAAGGGGTTACTAAAGCAACCTCTCTGCCCAATAGGGACTGGAGGCGCTTTTGTGCGGCGGCGCCACTGTTTGAATCCCACCACCATCGAAACCTGTTATTAAAATTTTTGGATCCCACCACTGCTTATATACCACAATTCCTTATCATTTATCTAAGAACTTTGTAAATCATTTTGTTCAGTGCAACCCTATTACCTGTGCAGCAAAGTCTTCCTGAATAATTCAATTTTGCATAGTTTGTGTAAATCCAGGAGATTAGGGGCCTTTCTGAGGCAGGCCATTCCATAAGATGGGAGCCATGATAACTTTTGTGCGCATCCACCTCCTCTTTCTAGTTTGTAAAGTTGAGAGCAGAGTCTACTTTTAAAAATTGAACTCACAAATAGAGCCACTGGGTTGTATCCAGCCCCAAAGTTCCAAAAACTGTGGTCTTCATAAGAGGAGGCGGCAATTTCTGCCAATTCCCTCTGCATCCTCAGTGATCCCCCCCCCCCCCCCGCGACTTTGCCCCTGCTGTTACTAATGAGAGTCTGTTGATCTCCAGGTGCTTACAGTCTGTGGATCCCAAGGCACTCAGTGGATTGCAATAGCAGATGGAAGCCCTATTCCACAAAAGCTGAAACTTATATGAGGAAGATCAAGGTTCAAGTCTACACACAGTCATGAACTTCACTGGCATGACGCCTTGGGATGGCTACTACCTCTCAATCCAACCTTTCACACATAATAGTGGAGTATTGCTGGCAGGTCACATCAGTGGTCCATCTACTCGAACATGCTTTCTTTCACAGTGGCTGGTCAGATTTCTCACAGCAATATTACAAGGATTATAATTAGTAAATTATACAGTTTCCTTAAATGCTAAATTATTCAAATTTTTAAGCACTTTTGGGAAACTATGGTAGCTAAAATAGCTCCAATTAAGTCCACACTATATGCAGAGAGAGAAAGAGAGAGAGGGAAAGAGAGAGACAGCTGTAGGAAAGTATGGTATCTTCTCTAGGAAGTGAGATGTGAGTCCAGTAGCACCTTAGGAAACAAGATTTTGGGGAGACAAAGCTCCCTTCCTGGGGGTGCCTATGGTGCTACTGGATTGTTCTACTGCAGACCAACATGGCTATCCTCTGAAACTTCTTTAGGAAGGAATGATTCATTTCCCATTCCTCCTACCAGAGACCTTGCTTTATGGGAGTGGTACCCTTTTCTACATCATCAGGATCTTTAAGGAGGATCACATTCATCTTCCTGTCTAGACAACACAAGCCAGACTTCCAGAAGGAAAATGAAATATGTATAAATGAATTTGCAGGCCTTGTATTTTGTTGGTCTTCACTTGACCAACTAAATTATATCAATAGTATGATGTTCTGGAGATGGGAAAGGATGCATTGCCAAAAGTCTTGAACATACCTAGTTGTAGTCTTAATGCACACTTAATGCACAAGACTAGTTGTAGTCTTAATGCACACTGACTTGGAAATAAATCCTACAGGTTGTTAATAGTTTCTTATTTTCTGTATCTTGTTATTCCATGAGTATTAAGTGGGAGAAAGTAGAGAAAAACTTGAGTACGATTAGATGTCAACAAAGATGTAATTGTTCAAAGAATGAAAGTCCTACACAAACACTCCAATCACCACCATGACCAAAAAGGGACATAATCAAAACGCTGGCAGACCAAGCAAAACAGATCAGTGAACCTCACCTTCTCACTGCTCAACTGAATAACCTAGACTGGACTCTGCAAGCAAATGGCTATTCCACAGCATAAACCAGAACAGCTATAAAACCGAGAGAAAAATGTGCAACTGAGGAAAAACAGCCCACCACAGGGAAGATATTTCTACTGTACATCAAAAAAAATCACAGACCAAATGGGAGAACTGATGGAAAAACCTTCAAACAGTCTTCAGATCCACTAGAAAATGCTACAGTCAGCAGAGGACAATAGTCTTATCGCATGCAATGCAGCTGTTGACAAGTATACACAGGGATGACAAAATGAAGCATGCTGACAAGAATAAAAGAACATGAAAGTCATTACAAACAATGGCATACCTAGGGGAGCATGAGGGGGCTCGAGACCCAGGCCCCACTCACCTGGGTCATGTGGGGGTGAATTTGGCCACCCGCCCACTGCCACTGCTTGCCATCACCGCCTGCCCGCCCTGCTTGATGACCCCGCTCGCCTGCCCCATTTGCTGCTTGCCTGTCCCACTTGCCATTCACTTGCTCACTCGCCTATTGGCTTACTTCAATTTGAGGAGGTGCAATTTGCGGGAGGAGGCTCCATTTTGTGGAGGCACACAATCAGCCCTAATAGCACAGTCTAGCCCAGGGGTCTGCAACCTGTGGCTCTCCAGATGTTCATGAACTACATGGGGCTGCTGACAGGGGCTGATGGGAATTGTAGTTCATGAACATCTGGAGAGCCGCAGGTTGCAGATCCCTGGGCTAGCCCAATCATATCAGCACGTAGGGATGCTAGCCTACCAATGGAACCCGGGGATTTTTCAGAATTACAACTTATCTCCAGACTGCAGAGATCAGTTCCCTTGGAGAAAATGGATGCTTTGAAGGTTCTATGGCACTGTACCTCACAAAGGTCCCTGTTCTTGCCAGGCTCCATCTCCAGCTGTCCAGGAGTCCCCCAAAATAAAGCTGGCACCACCACCACCACCAGTGACCAGGAAGGTCAGCACTGGAAGCTAAGCAGCGTCAGTACTTGGATGGGAAGCCACAAAGGAAAATGGGGGGCTGCTGTACCCAGAAAAGCAATGGCAGACCACTTGTACTCATCTCGTGTCTGAAAAATCTCATCAGATGGAATTTCATGAGGTTGTCATGAGTCAGTTATTGAACTTACAAATTGGAAATTGGTTACCCAGCCATCTGTACTTTCCCAAGCGGTGGCAGTGGTGAGGAATTCTCACCATGTTTCTGCACCTGTTCAGAAATCCAACACTCAGCTGTACAGTAAATATAAACTAGCTTTTCAAGCTACCCACCTACATCTCCTGAAAATACAAGGGGAGGACCTTCTTAGTTGTTGCAAGCCTTTTCCCAGATCTGTTCATACGCAGATTAAAACTTGTCTTTTTGACAAGGCATTCTGTCATTTACTGCTTGTGTGTTTCCTTTTATATTTCCCTTATTGGTCTTAACTATCTTTACAGGACATTTTATACCACCACTTTTACAGCACTCACAAAGACAATAGCTCTGTTTAGATGTGTATACATTTGCTTTTAGGAGACATTGTTGCTGATGGACTTGCCAGGTTTTTTTTATTTAAGAAAACACATAAGAACTTTCTTTTTTTTTTGCAATTGAATCGTAACTGATTTGTGGTGACCCTGTAGAATTTTTCAAGGCAAGAGATGGTCAAAGGTGGTTTGCCATTGCCTGCCTCTGTGTCATCTCCCAGGATTCTTTGGCAGTCTCCCATCCAAACACTAACCCTGGCTGAGCCTTCTTAGCTTTCAAGATCTGAGATCAGGCTAGGCTGGGCTACCCATGTCAAGGGATTAAAAACAACTAGCCAACATTTTTGCCTGGTTTTATTAGCCTTTTTGTAAGCCTTCTCAAGAGCCAGGTCTGGCTAAGAGCACAGGATCTCTCCAAAATAAATAAATATGTAATAAAATAAGGTGTTGCACTCACATGGTAATAAGCTACTACTATTCTTCTAGTGCATGTGCAAATTTTTGCTGTAGTTACTGTTGGGGCCATTCCTATTGTGCTGGAACAATTCCAGGCTTTTGATAACCAGCTGAGAACTCACTCATTCTTTCTTCATATTACCTATGATATTCAGATGGAAATCTCTGAAATATCTCTCCAACCCGAACTTGCCTGTGTGTGGTCAGTTTCTTCGACAATGCCTTGGTGGTTCAGAAAAAGATATTAATGAATCTCTGGTTAAAAGAAAATAGGAAAACAGAATCCCCGCTGCCTGCATTTAATTAGTGGCAAATACAAAAGCAAAGTGAGAAATCGCTTCCTCCTACCTTTTCCTTTTTCCTGCTGTACATGGGAAGATAAGAGCACACTTGAACCATTTTCTCTTTCCGGCTTCAAGAGAAAAGTTCAAGATTATAGCTTGCAGAGTATCCCTGATTCATGTTATTACCATTGTTCTTCATTCCTAGTGGATTACTCAGTAGACTGAGAGCCAAAATATATGTTAAGTGTGACACGAGTTGGATCGTGGGCGCCTGACCCAACGCTCAGTCACAGGCAGAGGTGGGATCCAACAGGTTCTCACAGGTTCCCGAGAGTAGGTTACTAATTATTTGTGTGTGCCAAGAGGGGGTTACTAATTGGTGATTTTGCCATATGCTTTTTGCCTTAGTTACGTCCCTCCTCTCAGCAGTAGCGCGCAGAACTTGAAGCAGTCTAGCAGGAGGTGCACCGGCGTGCATGGCAGCCTGCGCCTGCGTGCATTCGTTTCCCGCCCAAGGACCAGCGCAGTGGCTGCATCCTTGCCACAGCCCCGCCCAGGAATGCCCCCCCCCTGGAATGCCCAGCCCCGCCCCCATTGTGCCCCGCCCAGCTCCACTGGTCACAGGTTTGTGTGTGTGTGTGTGTGTGTGTGTGTGTGTGTGTGTGTGTGTGTGTAAACTGCTATCAAGCCACTTCCAACATATGGCAACCCACACGCTTGTGTGCGGAAACCTTTAAAAATGTCTCAGTCACTCTGCAAGGTCTCAAACACTAGAAATGAGAATGAGGGGCTTCAGGCTTCCCTCCCACACTGTTTTCACCAGTGGAAATGGCCATGGAGGGCACTCACCCCCTTTCTTGGCGCAACAGGAGTCAAGAAAACTATAATCAGTGTGTAGAAATCCATCTATCCACAGAAACATTCTGCTGGATCCAAGCTAGTGACTATGGTCAGATGGTCTGACTTTAAACCACAGCTTGCTGTACAAACTCTGGTTCCTCTACTAAATGGAGATAGCAGACTACACTTTGTGCCTTCTACTCATGCACACCCATTCTTCCTTAAGAGGTCAAGCCAGGATGACTTGCTGGACTGAAACCAAAAGGAAGCTTGCGAGTGTTCCTTGCAGCAGAAACAATGCAGACTCTGTGCCAAGAATTAGCCACTTCTGCATGTAAAATATATCAGTGGCTCCAGCTATTCCACTGCATAGCCTATTTTGCAACCAAGCTCAAAGCTTTAGATTCATGGGGAAACACCCAGAATGGCCAGGAACCCAGAGAATAAGAACCTAACACTAGAAGACAAGCAGCCACCACAGTCTGCAATACTCAGCAATGAGAGGGAAACATCAGAGAACATGATTAGAAGCTCTGCTCTGGCTAGCCTCAGACTAACTTCTACATTGTCAGTAGAGAGTGTAGCCCAGGAGTCTGCAACCTGCGGCTCTCCAGATGTTCATGGACTACAATTCCCATCAGCCCCTGCCAGCGTGGCCAATTGACCATGCAGGCAGGGGCTGATGGGATTTGTAGTCCATGAACATCTGGAGAGCCGCAGGTTGCAGACCTGTGTAGCCCCATTCCCAGAATCATGAGGACTAGGAATTTACTTTTAAAAACCCCAAAACAATAAAAAGGAATGAGAGGGGTATGCCAGGATGTCCCCTTCAACACAGTTTTCTGTAATCAGTTGAGAAACATACGCAATTCCCCCAGCTCTGACTTTGTGATAACATTACTCTGAGTAAATCCTGCTGTAGATAGTCACAATCCAACTTTCGATGCGTATCCAAGGTTCTGACCTCCAAAACTAGTTCGCAGAATAAAAAAACAGTCACACTTCCACAAAAGCTATGCAACACATAGCTAGAGAGGGACTCTTACGACAGTAAACAATAAACTATCTGACTTCAAGCCGCAGATGATCAGCTGCTATGTTACTTCTTATCAGAGAAATGGAGGGGGAAGATTATCAAACTGCTTTCTGTGCATTTTGCTAAACAAACCTCCCCTCTCCAGATCATATAAATATGCAAAAATTCATTTAATCTTGATAAATTAAATGAAAGATGCCGTTTTGCATGGAGTTATTGAAATTCTGAGGAGATACCAAGCATCCACAGGGCATTGAGGATATTCTCCATTGTTTCCACTCCTGCCTTTTCTTTTTTAAATTCAGCTAACCTTTTCTTTTTTAAATTCAGCTAACTGCTAAGCCCCAGCTAGGATCCATTTTCAGGGCTAAAGAAGAAGGAGAGTTTGGATTTATACCTCCCTTTCCTCTCCTTTAAGGAGGTTCAAAGGGGCTTACAAACTTGCTTCCCCCCACCACAACAGACACCTTATGAGGTAGGTGGGGCTGAGAGAGCTCTGAGAGCACGGTGACTAGCAGCAATGCAGGAGTGGGGAAACAAATCCAGTTCACCAGATAAGAGTGAGCGCTCATGTGGAGGAGCAAGGAATCAATCCTTCCTGGTTCTCCATATTAGAGTCTACTGGCTCTTAATTCTATGCTATGCTGGCTTGGTACCCATAAATTAATGCAGAGTACATACAGAGTAACTCATCAGCATGATGTAGTGATTAAGAGCAGGTGGATTCTAATCTGGAGAACCAGGTTTGATTCCCCACTCCTCCACCTGAGTGGCAGAGGCTTATCCAGTGAACCAGATGTGTTTCCGAACTCCTACATTCCTGCTGGGTGACCTTGGGCCAGTCACAGTTCTTCAGAACTCTCTCAGCCCCACCTACTTCAAAAGGGGGCTTTCCCCACTGACAGAGTTGAACTGGTTTCTACCTAGGTTTGCCTCAGTGAATCCCCACTGCCACCGAGCTCAACATTGTTTTGTCTCAGTTCCCCCCCTCCTCAGAACTGCAACATCCTTGTCGCAGTTAGAAACTACACTTTTCTGCCAGAACAAGGTCGATACCGCTTCAAAGTGGGGAAGCATCGAAACGACACCTCATCCATTCAACCAATCATGAGCCGCTTTGCGTATGCGTAAGCAGGAAATGGGAGAGTAGGTGGCCGGAGCAGAAAAGCCGCGATGTAACAACGCACTGTAAACTGTAAAAAAAGAAAAGAAAAGCTCCCGTTTCCCGCCAGTTAACACAAGCGCCAATCCACGATCGAGGAGCCGAAACCAGGCATGTTAAGATGATCCCCGCCTAATTAGCTTGGTTCCAGGGGGCCAACTCGAGTTCTGCCTGTATGGGGACAGCTCTGGAATGCATGCCTCTCACACTGAAGGAAACCGAAGGTGACCTTTATGGCTCCCTTCTGCTTGGTGGGGGAAAGCCTCAAGGTGTCTGTTGTGCGGAGGGGAAGGGAAAGGAGCTTATAAGCCACCTTGAGTCTCCTTCCAGGAGAGAAAGGTGGGATATAAATCCAGACTCTTCTTCTTCATCATCATCATCAATGCAAAATAATCTATCCCTACTCTTCTGAAACTAGGACCTGTTCTCAGCCCTGGCCCGTCCCTTTTGTACAAACTTTGAAAATATGGCTGGCAGGACTTGACAGGGATTTTACCAGAACACAAAAAAGGCATGGGCCACATCCTCTTTCGACCAAGCGCCCGTGCCAACCTGGAGGGAGAAAAGGCTGCCTGTCAACCCCGTCCTTTGTCCTCAACACAGTAGCAGTTGTTGCTATTCTCAGCCCTCGAACAAGATGTGAAATAAAAGCCCGTGTCCTCGCTGAATGAATCTCGTCCTGCCAGAGGCTCTGACTTTAACAGGCAGGCAATTGTTCGGCTGTTCGAGCAGCGTTGCTTGCCAAACGGCCTAGACCAAGAATGCAGAGGAGGAAGTGGCATCAGAGAGCAAAAACCACAAGATAAAAAGCTGGGGAGGAATCCAGATCCGCCGCTGTGCAGCTTCCCTTCCCTCACAAAAGTCAGCTCCCGTGCAAAAAAGAAAAAAGAAAAAAAGCCAAAGGTCATATTTCAAGAGGTCACACTAGTTCCTTTTTAAAAACTTCTCTTTACAGATAAAAATAAAATAACCTTTTAAGCATGGTGACCTTCCAATCCACTTTCAATCCACTTTGCAGCTGGATTTCACTGTGCGGGATAGCAAAACCCACTGGCAAACAATTGCGAAAGTGGACTGAAAGTGTGTTATTCTGCACGTGCAGAAGGGGCCATGGTGTAGTGGGTTAAGCAACAGACTTTAATCTGGAGAACAAGGTTCAGTTCCCATCCCCACGCTTTCACATGCAGCCTGCTGGGTGACCTTGAACCAGACATAGTGTTCTCACCCCTCTCAGCCCACAGGAAGGCAGGCAATGGCTAAAGACCTCAGAATGTCTCTTGCCTTGGAAACCTCGCAGGATTTCTTAGTAGAATTGTTAAACTTTTCCTTCGTTCTCCTGTGGATTTCTAGTGGAAACCCACCTCTGTAAAAGTTGGTAAAAAAGATCTCAAACTTACTTGACCTCTTGTTAAAGCATGGTCTGCCCCTTCCACTCTAAAAGGGGAAGGCCCCAGCATTTTGGGTAATATCACATGAGTGGCAGACTTTTATCTGGTGAACTAGATTTGTTTCCCTGCTCATACATATGAAGCCTGATGGGTGACCTTGGGCTAGTCACAGTTCTTCAGAACTCCCTCAGCCATACCTACCTCACAAGGTGTCTGCTGTGGGCAGAGGAAGGGAAAGGAGTTTGTAAGCTGCTTTGAGACTCCTTGCAAGAGAGAAAGGTGGAGTATAAATCCAAACTCTTCTTCTACTACTCAGATTGGCAGCGGCTGTCCAGAATCTCATGCAGACAAGGGTCTTTCACGTCTCCTACTACCAGACCTTTTAACTGGAGAGGCCAGGGGTTGAATCTGGAACCTTTTGCATGACAAGCAGATGCTCTACCATGGAGCCACGGTACCTCCCTTTGTCTCTGCTCAAGCACGAAATATTGTGAAATACATCATATACTTGTTAAAGCCCAAGATCCAAGTTCAACAGCACCTTAAAAGACCAGAAAGATTACCTCTGATGAAGGGAATCTGAGTCTCGAAATCTTATACGCTTGAATTCTACAGCAAACCAACATGGCTACCCCAACACTGAGCTCCCCCCCTACACACAATGAAAAGCTGTTCTGAAGGGCGCAATTGAGAGTGCAGAGGTGGCAAAGGAAGGCTACCTTTAATACTGTCTCCATCTGCCTTTCTCCCCACTATAGGCAGTTCTCCACACTGTGGCAGATTCCACACAGGCCAAAAACAGCAGTGTGAGGACGGTAAAAACACCGTTGTGGGGGAGAACTTCGCACAGCTACCGCTGCTGAAGCGAAGCTGCAACATCCTATTTCCCCCCCAAACAGCTTATTTGTGACTTGCTAAACGAGCAAGTCTTTTCAAAAATGACGTTCTGCACCCGGGGTCGAGCAAACAGTTGGGCAGAAGGTGCTTCTGCTCCGGCCGTGCTTGCGCTTTTTAAATTTAATTTTTATTTCCAGTTCACGCCTCCATAGCCACGCAGGCGCACAGGGTTGTATCGGAGTCTCGCGGGATGTCAGCGCAGTTGTGGGGGTTCCTGTGTGCATTCCTGTGTAGGTACGTAGCTGCATAGCTACACAGGAATAGGCAGCCAACAAAAAAATCCCCATTGCGCTTCCTTGTGAAGGCCGAGTTCTGATATGCTTACAGTTCTGATATGCTTACAGTATGTAGCCAATCATTTTTTCCCCCAAAGGTATCTTCACTACCCTACCTATCTAATGCACACCTCATTTATGACACAGCTCAAGAGAAAGAGCTTTCTTCCAATTTACAGATCTTTCCATTTCAGGTCACGGAGGGCACTCTCATTCAGTTAGCTCTAATCTGAAGGCCTGAAGATATCTTTTAGGCGAGTCCAATTAGGCCCAGCCTCATAGGCAAATTACAACACATTAAAGAGATTTAAAGCCTCTCCGCTGTAAGATTATGGGTAGGTATCTTGTGCCAGCATTATAAAACAACAGATCACTATTTAAAAACACTTTAGTCACCTTTCTACCTCGCAGAACTCACAGCAGCTTACAATGCTAGTAAAACAGTAATTATAAATAACCAATAGTCCCTCTGATCCAGGGGTCTACAACCTGCGGCTCTCCAGATGTTCATGGACTACAATTCCCATCAGCCCTTGCCAGCATGGCCGATTGGCCATGGGCCGATTGGAACTGGGAGAGCTTCCCATGCCAGGTGGCCCCTTATCTGCACAACACCAATATGGTGGTCGTGCCCCCACATCACTTACAGGAAACACTGTAAGCAACCCATAAAGACCACCATTAAAAACCTCAGTTAAGACAACTGATAAATAAAAACTAAATCAGTTCTAAAAAAACCTCTTCAACATCTTCCCAATGCTCAAAACTGAGGAGTCAGGTGCAGGGGCGGAGCAAGGGGAAACCGCACCTGGGGCGTGTGCACACCTGTCCTGTGCCCCTGGTGTGACGTTGCCCGCCCCCGCCCCACCCCGGAATGCCCCTGGAATGCTGCACCTTGCCCCACCACGCCCCCTCGATGGCCTGGCCATGCCTCCGTGGCTGCTCCGCCCGGGCCTTGCGCCCCCTGCCCCGTGGGCGCTACGCCCACGTTGGTGCTACGCCAGGGAGGTTGTTCCATAATCATGGGTCTGCCACCAAAAAGGTCCTCTCTCGTTTGCCAATCTGACAAACGTCTTTGATTGGTGAAGCAGTCAGGAGGGCTGTTCCCTGTGACCTTAATTCCCAGGCAGGCATATATGGGAGGAGCCAGTCCTTCAGATACCCCCATCCTAATCATTTGGGTTTTAAAAGCTAAGCAGCAAACTTTAATTACAACTGCACTTAGAACTCCCTGGAACTTGGGTGTCGTAAGAGAACAGGCATTTTCTATCTAAGATACATTTTCAGACCTTTCTCCAGCATTTTTTCCCTACAGAAACACATCTGGACAACCAAAGTAAGACTACTTCTCTATATGTTTGACAGCTATGATCCTCAGGTTGTCACCTATTAGCTGCTCCCCAACTTAAGGTAGCCCTCCTGGAATCAATGAGATTTTATGCTTTTTAATAAAGTCACTGCTGCTCTCAGAAGGGGGGGGGGGCATCTCTAGAATTCCTAGACGCTTGTAAGGAACTTTTATTTGCTAGGGCATTTATGAAATCAGAGCTCCAGACATGGTGTGTGATTGTGGTTATTTAGGGTTCTATTGTAGTTTTTATGTTTTGCATTTAAAACTGGAAGTAGCCTTCAGCCACAAAGGAAAGGGAATGAATGAATGAATGAATGAATGAATGAATGAATGAATGAATGAATGAATGAATGAATGAATGAATGAATGAATGAAAGCTCCAGACATGGTGTGTGATTGTGGTTATTTAGGGTTCTATTATATGTTTTGCATTTAAAACTGGAAGTAGCCTTGAGCCACAAAGGAAAGGGAATGAATGAATGAATGAATGAATGAATGAATGAATGAATGAATGAATGAATGAATGAATGAATGAATGAATGAATGAATGAATGAATGAATGAAAGCTCCAGACATGGTGTGTGATTGTGGTTATTTAGGGTTCTATTATATGTTTTGCATTTAAAACTGGAAGTAGCCTTGAGCCACAAAGGAAAGGGAATGAATGAATGAATGAATGAATGAATGAATGAATGAATGAATGAATGAATGAATGAATGAATGAATGAATGAATGAATGAATGAATGAATGAATGATGTAACTGTTAGAATACTGGACAAGGATCTGGGAGACCCAGATTCAAATATCTACTCTACCATGAAGCTTAGGTGACCTTTGGCCAGTCACATTCACCTGGTCTAATCTACTTCACAGGGCTATTATTGGAAAAAGAAAATGGAGAAGAAAAGAACATAAATAAATGAACTTAAGCCACTTTGGGGAGAAAGCAAAGTACATGTGAAGTAAACGAAAGAAAGACATAAAGCAGGAATAATCTTGTCAATATTTGATTGGGTTTCAGTTCTGCAGGTGTGGAACAGGACAGCAAAGAGAGGTTTGGAGAGACCATGAATTACCAAAGAGCCGCTCTTAAATTGCCTGGGGGTTGAGGCAGAGAATGTTACTTACGTGCAAGTTTTAATGGCACAGACATTCAATGGTGAAACAGGGCACCTGGCAAAAATGTGACTGTATATGCACACATGCAGCTGTGCCTTTTCATATAAGAGCACCAAGTGAGTTTGAAATGAACTAGAGAATTTTCAAGCAATGAAGGATTTGGGTCCAATTGCCTGAAATGGACTAGAATGATGCCTTTATCACATGCAAAGGGCCGCTGAGAGCTTGAGATCTGCAATTAAGCCAGGTGACAAATGACAAATTAAATGACAAATTATGGGATTTCTAGTCACAATGAAAGGCAGAGTGGGCCAGCACGGAAGGAAGGCAAACTGGAAACATCTGCTACTAGCAAGGGGTTGGAATATATTTGCCAGGAAGAAACGTCTTGCCTAAATGCTGGTAAAGTTCTACAATTTGGCCAAATGAGGTCTGGGTAACAAAAAGCAGGGCAATAGTTCACCTGATCCTTAAATATCTTAAGGGCACTACTCTGCTTCAGTTCAGCTTCTTGTTTTGAACTCGTTTACCTTTCCAAGGATTCATGAACCCAGTTTACTTATCTCTTATCTCTTTACAACGGCATCAACTTTATAGCAGGCCACCAAGTGTTTCACTGATGTAAGTGTCCGTTCCATACAGTATTCAACTGATCCACCCAATCTTTCACTATGCTCCCAACTCTGGCCAGTGAAAAGATTTCAAACTGGCATCACATAAAGAAGGTATTGCAAGAGAGGAAGAGACTGTAACAACCACCTGGTGACAACTTGGATTATGGCACCAAGCTTCAGAAAAGGTATAAAGATTTCAGCAGAGATGTTGACCATGGCAACATTACTACATCCAAAGCAAAGGGTTGTGCGTGTAAAACAGGGGCGCACGAACTTTTCTGGTCTACTTCTGAGTCATTTGTGACAGAGGTGAAATGTCAGCCTATAAAAATTCAGAATTCTACAGACTCTCAGAACTATGCAATTTTCTTTTTGAAAATCAACCCTATATGCAAGATATTTTTCCAAGTATATTTTGAAATCTTGTGTTTGGATTTTAAGGCAATAACATTTTGTTTCCATTTGCCAAATTCTTATATATCTTATTTTCCAGCTCTGAAAAGTCATCTGCATGCACTCCCATACCCTTTCTTTTCGTTTGTTTTAGTATAACAACCTTATTTACATTCTCCTGTTATGATATTACAGCAGTTCAGAATTTAAGGTAATACATACCGCTGGAACATGTGGTCGACAATCTAGATAGACCAGGGCATCTGAGAGCCAGCATGTGTAGTGGTTAAGAGTGGTGGACTCTAATCTGGTGAACCAGATTCGATTCCCCACTCCTCCCCATAAGCAGCAGACTCTAATCCGGTAAACCAGATCTGATTCCCCACTCTTCCACATGAAGTCTGCTGGATGGCTTTGGGCTTGTCTCCGTTCTCTCAGAATGCTCTCAGCCCCACCTGCCTCACAAAGTGCCTGTTGTGGGTGAGGGGAAGGTGATTTTAAGCCACTTTGAGATGCCTTAAAGGTATAGAAAAGCAAGGTATAAAAACCAACTCTTCTTCTCCTGTACAGAACCAAGCCACAAATTAAGTTGTATATTGAAACCATTTCTCCAGTTTCCCCAAACAAGTCAGTGTTGGACTAGAAGGGATGTCAAACTCACAGCCCTCCAGATGTTCATGAACTACAATTCCCATCAGTTCCTCCCAACATGAGCATTGGCTATACTGGCAAGGGTTGATGGGAATTGTAGTTCATGAACATCTGGAGGGCCGCAAGTTTGACACCGGTGACTAGGGTTTGCACAGTTTCTCTGATGTAAGGACATCTCTTACCTGGATCACAGGATGCCCTCCTGTTGGTGCTTTGACCGCCCCTCGACTCCCTTCTGTCTCATAATGGGCACGATGGTGAGGCTTTGGCTGCACTTCAATCTGAAGTTCATAAGAGCCTGAATGGCTGACTAGAGGCCATTCAAGTGGCGGGAGGGACTGCACAGGAATGCTGGCCAAGAAAAGAGAAATCCATGTAAACACTGCTAATGAAATGCTAGGAGTGTTTTTTTAAAAACCCACTGCACACATACAACATAGCATGAAGGCTAGGACTAGGAAACTCCATCAAGACCTTTTTTTAATGTTTGTTTACAATAATTGTTGGCACAGAGCTTTAAACTAGACCCATCCTGGACAGATCTAGAAAAGCCTAATCCCATGTTTCTCTCGTAAAGCTAACGTTGGAGGGGCACTTGCAAGGGAAACAAAACAGTGACTATGTGTGTATGTATCTATATGAATGCACACTTGAATGCTTAATCTTTGAGCTGGCCTGCTACTTATCCTCTATAAATACTCTTGTTCCAGGTCATCTGAATTTGGGGGGGGCACAGCTGGGCCCTGAAACTAGAACAGGGGTTTGCAACCTGCGGCTCTCCAGATGTTCATGAACTACATTTCCCATCAGCCCCTGCCAGTATGACCAATTGGTATAGAAAAGCAAGGAATAAAAACCAACTGGCCATGCTGGCCGGGGTGATGGGAATTTCAGTTCATGAACATCTGGAGAGCCGCAGATTGCAGACCCCTGAACTAGAAGTAAAACCAGGGAGTGGGGGGGGGGGGAGATGAAAAGAGGGGAAAGGATGTATTTGATACATGGGTGAGACTGCTGGTACATCCAGCTACTATCTGAACTTGGCCCCAGAATGTGGATTTAAAAATCTGCACTATAGGGTCAGGTACAGAAAGGGCACAATCTGAAGAATTCTACAAATTTGTGGAAAAATCTAAGGAAAATAATCTATTCACCATGCAGCTGTACATTTTCAACATGTACATAAAATATTAAGGACCTAATCCCTAAATCGCCTGCAGCAGATCCAGATTCTCAAAATAAAGTAATAAACAGCAAGCATGTTGTTGACTTTTTTATTTAAAACACTAGCCCCATAGGCAAATTAGAGGGCAAAGGTAGGCTAGGGCTGAGAAAGGAGCTAAATCTTGTCAAGTCCAGAGTTCAAATCAACACCCTTGATGGCTAGACTTTTCAGATCTTTATAATGATTACATATTAGAATATGTGTGGGGTTTTTTTTCCAGGCTGAACCAGTAGGATTGTGAGAGAGATATATACATATTCTGCTCTTTACCGGAAGGTGTCCAGGTAAATTACCAACAAAAGTTCCCTTCAGACTAGTCCAAATATGTCACAGTCATTGCGCTCTAGCAGTCATTAACAAATGAATTTTCTTAATTGCACAGGAAAATCTAGTTTTGAATTACTACGACAGCAAAGTGGGAGTGCAATATCCAATGATGTAGATCCTGTATAAGAGTCTTTGCAAACGTCCCCTGGGTATGATGGTGGGGGCTGTTGGTTGGGAAACCATGCAAAATTCCACTGTGCATTAACAATCTATGTACATGTTCAATGTATTGTCAAAGGCTTTCATGGCCGGAATCACTGGGGTGCTGTGTGGTTTCCGGGCTGTATGGCTGTGTTCTAGCAGGATTCTCTCCTGACATTTCGCCTGCATCTGTGGCTGGCATCTTCAGAGGATCTGATACTATCAGATCCTCTGAAGATGCCAGCCACAGATGCAAGCGAAACGTCAGGAGAGAATGCTGCTAGAACACAGCCATACAGCCCGGAAACCACACACTACCCTATGTACATGTTGAGGGTCAGATTTTTTTAAAAATGCATACAAATGCCATGAGACACACAGCTTACCTGCAGATGGGGATTGCAGGCATCAATTGCTTTGGCCAAGATGGTGGTACCAACAAGATTGGTTCCGGTGGTGGGTTCCTCCGATCATCCTGCTCACAAGGACCAATGTGTTCAATAGCCTGAAGCACGTGACACGGCATACTGACTTTATGCGGAGACATCAGCGAAGGATCAGGGTTAGTTTTCCAAATTTTGGTAGGAACTCCACAGGAGGGGTCGGTGGTGAGGTTGCTCATTGCATCCATGAGGATAGAAGAGCTGGTCAACTGGGTGTAAGTGACTGAAGATCCGTCGTCCCTCAAGGGGATCTGAGGAGAGGCTTGTGGGGAAGGGGTCCTCGATTGCCGCGGAGAAGCAGATGGCTGCTGACCCCCGTAGAGCTCAGTGCAAGAATACCTCCGCTTTGCGCCTGGAGACGAGGACCTTGAGTTGGGACGGGACGATGGCGAACGTGGCCCCAAGCAGGTGTCCTCCACGATGGTTGCTTGTGGAGACATTATTGGCGAGGTTCTAGGGGAATAATGAGCATGGGTGTTTTGAAACTGTGGACAAAGGTCATCACTAGCGCCATTATTTGGTGAAACGCATGGTGAGGTGTAAGGAGAAAAATTTGTCTCTGAAATGAAGCTTGCAGAGGAGCCACTGCTAGGAGGGCTCAGGCACAGCGGTTCTCGGTAGCTCTCAAAGCCGGGGACAGGCAGGGTAAACCTTGGGCTAGTGGTGGCGGAGTTGGACTGATGCTCGGCCAAGAGATCTGCGTCTCTGCTGCAGAAGGCCCCCCCTGAGTGAATCAGTTCATAAGATGGTGTTATCTCAATCCTAGGGCTCAAAGTAGGGGGGCCGGCAGCCTTCGAGTAGCATTTCGACCCTAGGCTATCTGGCTGTCCGTATCTGCCCATGTGATCTGCTGAAAGGCTAGACAAAGCGAAGGGGCTGTACGGCTTGAGGCCATAGTCCGAGACATCGTCATGAGGGTAAGCAACTCCAGTGGGTGGGCTGATGATTTTATGTGGAGTCGGTTCTTCTGGAAAAAGAAGGGCGGCTTTTAAGACTAGATATACCACTGCAGAAGCCAAGCAATCATGGGTTAATAAGAAGGCATTAGCAATAGCGGATTAAGAAAAAAAGAAGGTTGCAATATCCTTACTTACAGGGTTGACTGCACCCAGAAGATATCTCATTCATTTTCCCCCAAGGATGAATCCACCATTTTCAGCAGCACTATCACAGTACCAAGTTGCTCTACCAACTTTGAAATATATAGCTGTGGACTCTCAATGTAACTACCAACTTCACTGCAAGAAGCATTTACCGCTCTTCCCTTACCCAATGCATAAAACCACCATGGACCTCCCTTGGTTTGGTTGTATCTTTGTATTGGACCATGTCCGTACAAATTAGAAGCTGTTGAAAAGTCCTATGTTGTTGCCCAATGTAGAAGAGAAATATATTGTTTACATTTTATAATTTATTTAGATAGTTACACCCTGCTTTTCTCCTCAGTAGGGGCCCACACCAGCAAACAGCACAATGTTCATCTTCAAAACCTGTGAGGTAGGGTCTGCAGCTCGGTGGTAGAACATCTGCTTAGCATGTAGAAGGTCCCAGGTTCAATTTCTGGCACCTCCAGCTGCTGCCAGTCTGTGTAGACAATATTGACCTTAAAGGACCCATGTTCAGATTCAGTTCCGTGTATTAGACTGGGAGAGTGTGACTTTATGGCAGAGGGAGAATTTGGCCCTGGCTATCTCAGCCCATAGTCTGACACCAACCACAATGCTATGCCAGCTCCAGAGGTGGGATCCAGCAGGTTCTCACAGGTTCCCGAGAGTAGGTTACTAATTATTTGTGTGTGCCGAGAGGGGGTTACTAATTGGTGATTTTGCCACGTGATTTTTGCCTTAATTATGCCCCTCCTCTCAGCAGTAGTGCGCAGAACTTGAAGCAGTCTTGCAGGAGGTGCACCGGCATGTGTGGACAGCCTCATGCTCGCGCTGCATCTCGCTTTCCCGCCCAAGGACTGGGCACCAAGGCTTGCCAAGTCCTTGTCACAGCCCCGCCTTCCAGCAATGCCTCTACCTAGATGATGCGCAAACCACGCCCCGTATCATGCCCCCCTGCCCAGCCCTACTATTGAGCTCACGCCACTGTTTGAATCCCACCACCATGGGAACCTGTTACTAAAATTTTTGGATCCCACCACTGGCCAGCTGGCATGTGACTAGACTGTGTTACATCATTTTTACAAATCTTAAATGTATAGGAGGTTTGGATTCTCAGTCTTCCATTTTAAGTTTTCTTGGACAGTCAAGATTAAAATTTGCATGCTTTTTAAAAATGTGCAGAGCTAAGTTTTCTTAAAGCACCCGTAAAGTGTAAAATGGCAGGAAATTCTCCCACGTAGCCAGACCATACATCTACTGGAATTAGAAAGACGGTCGTGGCTTCTCAGCATTGAAACATGCATACTCTGCACATATTGAGATACCTTTGGTACATCATATTAAAAATTCAAGGATTGGCATTCAGAACAGGAGCCAAGGCTGAGCTCTGGTGAACAGTCTGACAAAACTAAGTCCAGTATAAACCCTGACTTCATTCTCTCAGGTTCCAAAATATGCCAGCATTTTCTGGCTTGCACTCTGTCTTAGGTGTAAGTGCTTGATGAACAAAATGATTTATACCCTGAGAAAGAACTGATTTGGTTGTCTAGCCAGCAGCCCTGTCCTGCATCAACTGGCTCCCGAACTGGGCCAAATTCATGTTTGCCTACCGCTTTCTCCCTGGAGCCGCAAATGTATTTACAAACCTTGGAGCCATTATGTAAGGCCTGCTTTAAGTAGGAGCACTGAACATGTAAGAAAATCTTACCTGTGCATTGTGCACTTTAGAGTTTTGCAAATAACTGAGTCAAGTGATATTAGCGTATGCAATAAGTTGTAAGACTCAGGTGGGTTGCTGTGTTAGTCTGAAGCAGCAGAAAAAAGTTTGAGGCCAGTGGCATCTTTAAGACCAACAAAGTTTTACTCTTGTATAAGCTTTTGTGTGCATAGCCACTTCTTCAGATACTCTGAAACAGAAGTCACATATGCATACACATAACACAAACAATGGATCTAACATCAACTACATCGTCTACACTGGATCTAACAACATCAACTACATAGCTAGGTTCCAATAGAACCTCCTTATCTTGTGAAGATGAAGTATTTCATGACCTGTACAGCCCAATATCTTTTGCTTTTTTATTTTGTGTGTGTGTGTGTATAAAAAACCACATAATCTAATGCTCATTCACTTTCTCATCTTCTAGTACTGTGTATGCCATCAAATATCAGCAATGTCCTTTAGTTCTCTACATAGGGCCATGGTGGCGAACCTTTGGCACTCCAGATGTTATGGACTACAATTCCCATTGCAGCCGTTAAGCATGGCCAATTATTGGCCAAATGGCGAAGGGCTGAAAATTATGGTCCATAACATCTGAGTGCCAAAGGTCCTGGAACATCGACATAGGGCAAATGGGTCAAACCCTATGCCAAAGGATAAGCGGACAAAAGTCTGACAAAACTAAGGAACCAATGGAAGAATATCTCAACCTTCTGGGACAATGTGGGATCTCAAAGTAGCTGTTTTATTGCAAAAAAAAAGTTTGGAAATAGACTAGAAATGGAAGGTTGCTTGGTTACAACTTAATACAACAATGAAGGTAATGAAAACATCAAGACTCGACAGACATTGGGTTCTTATCTCACTCCATCATTCAGTTCCTGCATCGGTTGGTAAATTCTTTTATTGTGTTCTATGCTAATTTGTTAACATTCACAGGTTTCACCATCTGCGTTAATCCAACCTTACTTAATGCTCAATTACTTATGCATATTGACCCTAACTGGTCCTTCCAGGCAACACCCTCCCCACCCTACATCCATGTAATCGTTGATGACTTCTGTTTCAGTGTCTCTGAAGATGTATGCATGCAAAGGAAAGCTTATACCAGGAATAAAATTTTGTTGGTATTAAAGGTGCCAATGGACCAATGGTAGTAGGTGATGTGGACTTTTTTCTAAGCAGTTGTGCCATTCAGTTGTATTTTTACTACACTCTCCAAAAGGCAGAAGCCATTCCCAAATAATTTGTTGGACTTCTTTGCAAACAATCAATATATTGGGAGGCACTGACACGGCCATCCTAGGCAGAGTTATGTCTATGTCCACTCAATGCAGTGGGTTTAGAAGAGTGTAATGCTTAGGATTGCAGTGTCACATATGGATTTGGAAGTCAGATACACTGGTCACCTAGGTTCCAACAGAACATCCTTATCTTGTGAAGATGAGGTACCTCATGACCTTTACAGCCCAATCCAGAGACTGCTGTGGCCAGGAACAGCACTGCTGCCACACCAACTCCAGAGGGCTTCCAGGCAGTGAGGGAAGCGAAGAAGAAGAAGGAGAAGGAGAAGGAGAAGGAGAAGGAGAAGAAGAAGAAGAAGAAGAAGAAGAAGAAGAAGAAGAAGAAGAAGAAGAAGAAGAAGAAGAAGAAGGAGAAGGAGAAGGAGAAGGAGAAGGAGAAGAAGACAATGACTTTGGATTCATATCCCCCCTTTCTCTCCTGTAGGTGACTCAAAGGGGTTTACAATCTCCTTGTCCTTCCCCCCTCACAACAAACACCCTGTGAGGTGGGTGGGGCTGAGAGAGCTTCAAACCCGGTTCCTCCAGATCAGAGTGCACCTGCTCTTAGCCACTATGCCACTGCTGCTCCTGAAAAGCAGAAACCCCTCCCACTCCACAGCCACCTGAAATTCCTCCATGGGCAAAACGTTGGGGGTGGTCCTGGGCTGAAAGCCAGGTGGTGGCTATGCTCCCAGGAATGCCCTTAGCCCGCCCCCAACTGTGCCTTTAGGCAGGTGCAGCTCTGCAGTCAGAAGGCTATTTTGGGTCAGATGCCACAGAGCTTGGTAGCACCTACCTGCCTCCATGTTTGCCCTCCCCATGAGTACAGGTGCCACTTATACCATCAGGCTGCATTAATTTCAGGAGTAGCGTCCCTCCCCCACACACACATACAATTGGGCTGTTAGCTTTCTCTTGCTACCAATAATAGCGTGATTTATATATGTGTATTATATACACAAATCCAACAGGGGTATACAATATTTGAGTAGAAGCTCTAACAGCCCAGACAAGCTCAATCTCACCAGTGCTTGAAAGCCAAAAAGGTTTCGTACTTGAATGGGAAACCTCCAAGGAAGTTTGGGATTGCTATGCAGAGGAAGGCAACGACAAACCATCTCTGCTGACCTCTTGCCTTGAAAACCCCATGAGATGGAACTTCATGGAGTTAACATGGGTCGGCTGTGACTCTCCAGCACACTTTACCTCTGTTGAGCGCCTCTTTTTTTTACCCCCTCAAGCATTGTCTTCTGCCTTCTTTGTATTCTTTTTCTTTCGTTTTGGTTTTTATGACATTCTGTAAGTGTAACTTATGCAACTGCATTGTGCAATATTTGCAGCCTGCTTAGTAAAGGGTTTATTTAAAAGTTACAGGATTAGAACTGAAAATCTGCATGGGTAGTAGCTGCCCAGAGCCCACCAGTATCAGGGCCCCAACATGTACCCCTCTCATCTGATGCCTGGCATGCCGCCATTAAATATAGGGGCACATTAATCCCCTTTGGGATGCTTTAATTTTGCTTTGCCTAGCAACCCGTTTCCCTCTTTGTCTCTGATGCAACTACCTGCAGTAAATATTTACAGGGTAAGAGGAGAGCTCTATAGTGCTGCTAGCTAGCCTGCATGTAAATTATTCAGCCCCAGAGGATCTGTGTAAATTATCCAGACTGAGAGGATCAAGTGCCACATATATAAGATCACAGTCTGTTATTCCTCATCAGCCCTGAATAATTAACATTCTCTATTTCTGGACACAGAATTACTAGGGTGGATGAGAATCATTATAACCCCGCTAATCCAATGGTGCAGCTACAAGTTCTATCAGTGGTTGCAATATGATTCTCTCTGCTGAATCTTCTGGTGGAAGGAAGCACAGCTCGTCACAGTTTGGGATCAGTTAAAATAGGGGTGGTCAACCTATGGTGCTCCAGATGTTCATGGACTACAATTCCCATGAGCCCCTGCCAGCATGGCCAATTGGTAGTCCATGAACATCTGGAGCACCATAGGCTGGCCACCCCTGAGTTAAAAGATGAGGATAGCTGGCTGTGATGGCAAACCAAGGAAGGATGCCCAGATGGATAGGGGAGCAAACTTTATTCCCTTGGGCCATCCGTCTCTGTGATTCCTGCTCAAAAAAATCTATGTTCTATTTTATCTCAGCAGTTAGCATAAGTAAAGAGTCCAGTGGCAAATCCAGATCTTGTAGTTTGGCGTCCTTCACCACTACCCTTTCTACGATTCTGCGTGGAAAAACTTACTTGAACCCCTTTTGTCCGGCCTAAACAGCATTGTGGATGTTGCCAAAACTTTGTTAGATAGCAACTCTGTCTCAGTACTGGAATCTACGGCCAGATTTCTGTGTATCGTTGTCACCGCACATTCTCAATTTTTCGCTAAACAAAATTTTAAATTATTTCTTTTTCTAAAGATTGTTTTATTTAATGATCTTAATTTTTATATTATTCAAACCTATTGTATATTTTTTAAATGCCATGACGAATTTCAATTCAATTCATTATAACCCCAATCCCAATCTACTGGGTCAGAGCAGGCCTTTGGGGGAAAGAGGGAGAAATCCATGTACAACCAACTACCTACACATACCTGCGTTAAGATGAGAGAGAAGTACTTTGAACGGCCAATTAAAATACATCCTAGCAGAGTTTCCAAAGGCTTCATCTTCATGTACATGACAGGGCGGGGTGTGTGACAAAATTCCAGAATGGAAGGTACCACTTCAGATTTTAAGTAGAACGAACCACAGTTTTAATACACCCTCATGTAAAAAATCCTTGCTACGTAAAAACAAGCATATCAATGAAATTCTAGCCCATCACTTCAAATGCTGCTGCTAACTGTCCACATACAGAGAATTAATGAATGAATTAATCATGAAAAAAAAATAGTTATCCTACTACAATCAACTGAAGTCATGACAAACTCCTGTAAAACAGGGAGGAGAGGGCAGTGCGATTAGAGTATCACACTAGGACAGTGGTGGCGAACCTATGGCACGGGTGCCAGAAGTGGCACTCAGAGGCCTCTCTGTGGGCATGCGCAGAGTGCCACCCCCACACATCTAGGCTGGCCTGGGCCACTGGGCTCGATTATTAGCATTAAACCTAAGACCTAGTTTTGGGGAAGCAGTGTAGGTAACCCTGTTAAGCGCTATTAAACCCACTGATTTTCATGCGAAGAACTAAAGCGCGATCCTTTACCAGGGAGTTAGCTCGGTTCCTGGCAATGGGGCTTGCTTTTGAGTAAACCCTCCTAGGGTCGTGAGTCACCAGTTGGAAGAGTTACACGGTTGCTTCAAAGCAAAGCCACTGACTACCGCCAAGCTTACTCCTGAGTAACATGCACTTTGGAGCCAACCGTTTTTTCTAAACTAAAACCTCACTATCCAGGTTAAATTGCCGTGTTGGCACTTTGCGATAAATAAGTGGGTTTTGGGTTTGCAGATTCTGGGCACCTCAGGCCTCAAAAGCGGGTATCCGCCATCACTGCACCAAGATCTCGAAGATCCATGCTCTCAGATTTCACTGACCATCCTTTAGCCAGGAGTTAAGGATTTTTTTTTCAAATACATGCTTAGGATGGTTTGAAGACAGGCAAATCTGGTATAGTTACCTTTTCCAGTAACTCTTGCCTTCTCATAACAGGACCAAAGTATGATATAGCCTCAGTTTAGTCATTTTAGTTTCTAAGGAGAGTTTGGGCTTGATTTGACCTTGCACTCGCTTATTTGTGTTGTTATTTCCTTCCTGCACAGAAGTGTGATCTATATGAGAAAAGCCATTGTAACCTCTAAAGCAGCCTTCAGGTGGAACGTGAACTACCACACGCAACTCTTTTTTTAAACTAACAAAAAGGGGGGGATGGATCTTTTGTCTATCCTTCGGTGAAAGTTATAATGATAGTGGCTCTTCTCCCAGAGGGGTTTTGCATAAATGCAAAGTGGTTCCAGGTGATCCAAGAGAGGCAATGAATGCCTCCTATTGATGTCCTCCATGCAGACTACCACAGTGCAGCAATACAACAAACTTCCTGGCAATGCTCAACAGTGGCTCAATATTGACGTGGTAGGGACGGCGCTAGTCGTTGAGTCAGTGACATCCCTTCCTATAACACTTAGGTTTTTCTTGGAGGTACATCACCTTTCCAAGCCCAGCCCTGCTTCAGTTGAGAGAACAGGATGGAATCACTGTCCAAGACTGGCCACGCTCCATGTGTTGGTGACATCACAGTCTGCAGCCATGGGAACAGTTGTGATGGCACAAACGCAGCATTGTGCACTTCAGGATGGGAAGAAAGGAAGGCGAGTGTGAACACTGCAGTTCCTGCTTCTAAGATTCAGTTCCCTATTTTGGCTCTAATTTGGAACAACTAGTCCAGATTTCACCACCACAAAGATCACACACATCATTAGCAAGTCCTCAGTTGTCAGTCCCACCAACCTCACTTGGCTCGCTGATGACTACTGCGGATTTTTGGAATGAGTCTTCGAGAGATGGATCAGCCAGCATCTCCACTTGCTTGACAGCGACAGCCTTTCTGGTTTTCAGAAAGGCTTCCTGGAATGAGCCTCTACAGATTCTGCTCCATGTACTGCCGCCGATGACAGTCAGCATGAAATTAGAGACACCGCAACCAAAAGTCATGTGCAGCCCATCACAACCCAGAGGGTGCATCGTGCAGAATAAGGGCCACTCAACACATGCAGGGAGAAAACAAATGATGACGCTCTTCTAGCATTCCAGCATTTGTGATTCTCAGTGAGAAGTCCTACTTAAAGGAATCAGTAGTTTACATTGTAATCAACTGTTAAGAATTAAAAAGCACTACAGTAGGACTTGATCTGAACAAAATCACGACATGTGTTTGCTAACTGTTCAGAAACTTCATTTGGTACAGAATGCTGACCCTAGGTTATTGACACCAGTATGATATTACTACACCTGTGCTTCAAAAGAACCACTGGTTATGTATCTGAGCAAAATTCAGGGTGTTGATTACTATCTTTAAAGGCTTTTACAGCCTGGCACTAGAGTTGCCCAAATTCCTGTGATTTGTACTAGAACAGCGGTGGCGAACCTGTGGCACTCCAGATGTTCACGGACTACAATTCCCATCAGCCCCTTCCAACATGGCCAATTGGGGCTGATCGGAATTGTAGTCCATGAACATCTGGAGTGCCACAGGTTCGCCACCGCTGTAATAGAACTTAGGAACAGCATGGTTGGAGACAGGATGGATCTCAGCAGATGTGTGATGCCACAGAGTCCACTTTCCAAAGCAGCCATTTTCTGCAGGGAAATTGATTGCTGTGGTTGGGCAACCCATTGTTATTCTGGGAGACCTCCAACACACACCCCCGGTGGTTCCATCATATCTCAAAAAATAAAGAGGGTTTGCTGTGAGCTAACCAGCTAAGGCAGTGCTGACCCCACTCCCCAGTGCTGACCACCTCCCCTAGTGTTGTTTGGGGCTGGGGAGCCCACTGCAGGTTCACCAGCTGAGGCAGCCCCCCCCGCCCACCAAACCAATCTGGGTTGGCAAGCCTGCTATGGGTTTGCCAGTCACCTCCCCCAATGGCCCACCCCAACCAAGTGACATTTAGGTAACATCCAGCCTTCCTAATAACTGAGTTCAACATCTCTGCTCTAACCACTACACCACAGTGGCTCATCAGCTCTGATGTTCAAAGCAGTCACATGAACTATTAATTACATTTCTTTTTTAAAAAATAAAAAGCAGGAGATTCTAATCATGGATCTCCAGCCTCTCTGGTTTGGTCTCACTAAGCCTACAACTGGATCATATTACTTTGGGTCTGCAGGTGGAAGCCCAATCCACTGAATTTGATGCATATGCAGAATAAGATCAGAGGAGGAAGGATTTTAGCCTGGCTTTCTCCCTGATGTGTCACTTTCCCATCTGGAAGGCGTGGGAGCGGGCTTTTCTCTTTTTGAAGAAATGGGCATTCAATAATGTGGACTTCCGCCGGAAATATGAAGTGGAGTAATTTATATACAGTTACCACTTCAGACAGAACCATCCCTTGGATAAACCATGAGAGATTCATTCAGGTAATACGATTCTCAGACGACGTGTAAACCGTTTAAACACTCTAAATCGTCCTGTTCTTTTGTTGGTTGTTGGTGTGACCAATGTGGATTGAAAGCGAGAACTTTTCAGTCTCTCTTCCTTAAAGTCAGGTTCATAAAAACATTTTTCTTTAAATCCAGCAGTGACTTCCATCAGTCAGGTGTGCATCGACTCACAAGCACTGTCAACAAAATATAGTTTGTAAGTCATCCCAGGGCAACAGGGCATAGGAGTCACATGGCTGCCCATCTGGCTGGATCAATCTTAACAGACATAGGACCAAATTAATTGTTCCAATCCCCCCCGTCCTTCCTACAATTTATTAAAGGTCTTTGGAGAAAATCTTAGGATTTTAAGATGAAAGAAAAATCCCGGGATCTTAGACATACTGCTATTGTTACAGTTCTGGTATAAATACAGAATGGGAAGTTTTGTTAGCTTCAGTTGGATACACTTAAAATCTTATAGCAACAGTCATTTCCCACAACTGCCAGGCCAAATTATGGGCTAAAGCCCTCCCTCCCGCCCTGGGTTTTAAATCCATTCCTTTGTAAACACAAGCTTTAATCTTTCGTCCATTAAAGATTACTGTTGCACGAAGGATTGCTTGCAGACTCATACTGGTGTCTTTTGAAAGACAAGGAATGTCCTCCAGATTACAAGCTTTGTTATGATCTCTCTTCAACTAATTATTCCCATATTGAAAATACACAGAATTAATTATGTCCATAGTATCTGTTGCTGGGAATACAGCCCCTAGAGTTCTCCCCAAATGCATACATCATGCCACATGAAGAGCGACATTTTTGCCCACCCACCTGCATACAATCTTTGTGTCTCTATTATATATAAACATACACAACCCACTTGCAAAGTAGACCGATAGCCATTCAGCCAGTTCAGCAAAGGGACTAAATTTAAAGTAGGGACTTTCCAGTTAAGCCTCTTACTGTGCAGTCCTAAGTGGCATTATTTCCTTCTAATTTTACTCAGGTCCACAGACTTAGAAAAGAGCAACTCTGCTTAGGATAGCACTGTTAATCTACATTCTAGCATGACTGCTTTGCTCGTAAAGATATTCAGCTAAGTTTAAGAATCAAAAACAAAACCACCCGACTCTAGCCAGGCACGCCTTGAGCAACAGTTTTTCTTCTAATCTCAGAACTAGATTATAGTATCTATCATCTGCAGGCAAAGAAGACCATTAAGCAGGGGTGTGTTTAAGGCATGGCAGGTATGGCACAAGCTCTGGACACCACTTTAAATGGGGCACTATCCCTGCCTGCTGACCTATCACAGCCATGCCTTCCGTGCTCCTCACCTCACCTTGCTTCGATCACCATCCAGCCCCGTGGCGCCATCCCTACCCCTCACTGAGTTGAGGTTTGGGGAGAGACTCCAGCCGTCCTCAGACAGCAACAAGGCGCACAGCTGGCTAGCAGGAGGAACAACCCGGGGTCAGGGACCTAACAAGCGCACCAACAACACGTGCAGATGTCAGATGTTTGAGCAGGGGTGCAATGTCAGTGCTTGCCACAGGCACTGTTTTCTATAGATACGCCCCTAAGATTAAGAGTCCTTTCATTCACATCAATGCCAATAGAGCGCACGGTTTATGTCAATGACAACATCTTGAACTGGCTCAGTTATCACAAGATGTGAAAACGGTTTGAAACGAGGCATGAAAAAGAAACAGTCCTTTGATCCCCAAATGCTTGATGAAGCCATAATGCCACATCTCTCAATGAAATTTTGAGCTTTGATGAATATTTTAGTAAAAACAATGTGTGACAGACATGGAGAAATGTCATCTATTTAAATTCTGGTTTAAATTTTACCGATACTCTATCTTCTTGGTACTATTAGGAAAGGTGTCTGGCCACCAACCCACGTATTCTCGGCATCCTGATACCTTTATGCTTGGATGCCCTTGAAAGACTTAAGAAGTTGCCAGCATGATGTAGTGGTTAAGAGCAGTGGACTCTAATTGGAGAACTGGGTTTGATTCCCCACTCCTCCACATGAGTGGCAGACTCTAATCTGGTGCACAGGATTGGTTTCCCCACTCCAAAACATGAAGCCTGTTGGGTGGCCGTGGGCTAGTCACAGTTCTCTCAAAACTGTCCTTTCAGACAACATTATGGGATGTTCCTGTGTGTTCCCACTGTTTGGTATGTAAGGCGAGTTAAAACTTGGAAGGTGACTTCTGCAATAATACTAGCAAGTGTAGCCAAGTCACAACCAACTCATGGCAACCCCTTATGAGATTGTCAAGGCAAGAGATGAGCAGAGATGGTTTGTCATTGCTTTCCTCTGCATAACAAGCCTGGTCTTTCTTGCGCCCAAGTACTAATATGGCCAACCCTGCTTAGTTAGCAAGCTCTGACTATAGGCCATAGCCATTTTACTCCAGAAAGAGATGTGCCTTTCACAAGAACTATTAAGACCTACAGTATGGTATAACAGTTTGGAGAAGCCTTGCTATGAAGTGACTGGCAAACCATTTAATTCATCATGTAACAGAATTCAACATTTAGTAGTATTCAGGTTACCTTGATGCACAATTTTATAGAAGGCAGAACACATATGACCCACCATACGTTTTAGAGTATCAGTATGCTGGAGAAATGCCAACCTCCAGCTGGGACCTGGAAAATCCCTCAGAATGACTCCTCGTCTCCAGACTACAAAGCTCAGTTCCACAAGAGAAGACGGCTGCTTTCAAGGATGAACTCTATGGCACTGGGCCCAATGGAGGTCCCTGTCTTCCTCAAGCTCCTTCCCCAAATCTCAAGGAGTTTCCTAACCTGGATCTGGCAACCCAACCCCCCCCCCCCCCCCGCCCATCCCTGCCAGGGGAGATCCTGTCAACTTTAGTATAGGCCAGTGATGGCGAACCTTTTCGAGACCGAGTGCCCAAATTGCAACCCCAACCCCGCTTATTTATCGCAAAGTGCCAACAAGCAATTTAACCTGACTACTGAGGTTTTAGTTTAGAAAACACGGTTGGTTCCGAGCATGCGTTACTCGGGAGTAAGCTTGGTGGTCGTCTTAGGCTTGGATTTGAAGCAACTGAGCAACTCTTCCAATGGGTGAATCTCGACCCTAGGAGGGTTTACTCAGAAGCAAGCCCCACTGCCAGGAACAGAGCTTACTCCCAGGTAAAGGATCGCGCTTTAGTTCTTCCCATGAAAATCAGTGGGGTTTAACAGCGCTTAACAGGGTTACCTACACTGCTTCCCCAAAACTAGGTCTTAGGTTTAATGCTAAGAATTAAGCCCAGTGGCCCAGGCCAGAATAGATGTGTGTGGGGGGGTGGCACTCTGTTTGCACGTGCCCGCAGAGAGGGCTCTGAGTGCCACCTCTGGCACTCGTGCCATAGGTTTGCCACCACTGGTATAGGCCATGGCTTCATAGTAGTCATCCTTCTCTTCCCCCATCAGAACTACTGTGTTTCACCCTAGCTTTGGGGTTTTTCAATTCTTCAAAGTCATCTTATTTCATATAAGATCTTTTCCGCACATGGAGGAGAGGAAACAATATTGTAAAGCACACATTAGAACTCCCTATCAGAGAGAAAAGTAGGATATAAATATCTAAACTTTGAGGGAAAGGAATGTACTGTGATGTAGGGCAAACACTTGTGGCCACACAGTTGAATATGCTTCCAAGCTCCGGATATCAAATCCTCTGTGTGAAGCATTCACAAATATTGGAGTGTATGGAACAACCAGCCCCACAATCAACCTATATCCCTCAAGCTACAATGAACAGAGGGTAACCATGGTTAGACAACCATTACAACACTATTACCATTTCGACAGCTACAGCTCAACCAGGCGCAACGCAACTGAACTTTGTCACACAACAAGATGGCTGCCTGGATACAACTGACAGGTGCCATTAACCTATACTGTCCTGTAAAACCAACAATAATTACAATTGAACTGGAAAGTTATATTTTAAGTTACCACTGTTTTTTTAAAAAAACTGTATAACTCCAAAAATGGAAGAGAACAAGATAACTACAGCAGTAGATTTTATTAGTTTCAAAGGGGCTAAGTTATCGCCCTTCTGCAAATGGGCTTATCCTATCAGCAAAAAGAACTTCTGATCACGCATCTCTCTGGCTGATACTGAGACTGTATGCAAACTTCCTATGCCCTGATGGAAGACAGATAATATTTCACAGACACAACTGATTTCCACCTAACCTCAGCCAACACTGTAATGTTCCCCTACTGCCCTCTGAGGGTTAACTGTAGAAAATAACTCTTTCCTGTACAGTAGAGTCCAGTGCTTCCTTCACTCAGCTAATTTCCTACCTAAGAGTTCAAGAGCCATTCTTCGACACCACACAGACGACCAAGACAGCAAAGTATCATCCCTGCCCCGTAGGCTGCTACATCCTCAGAGTATATATTCGAGACATCTTAAAAAGCCCTTTGCAAACATCCTCAAATAACAGAACAAAACAAGGCGGCACAAACCTGCGACTGGGTTGCTATAGTCATAATCAAATAAAATGGAGAAGTCCAGCTCGTCCTGGGGGCAGATATTTTGATTTGGATCAGGGTCCCCAAGTTGCTGAGGGTTCAGATCCGAGTCGGTCGGATTGGAAGCCATCGGTAGAGCTGGAGGTTACCTCTCGGTTTCTTGTGAAAGGGGGGAGGCAGGCAGGTGAGAGAGGTCGCCCTAACCCTCGCCGGGCAATTCTTTGCACCAAATCGAAACGACAGCCCCCTCCCTCTCAATGCAAAACAGCCTCTTCTAAATGCAACCAGAGAATTGGAGGGCCGGGGGGTATCTTTCAAGCTCCCCGCTGCAAGGTAAATCCGGAGTATCCAACACCTGTGGGACCAGTCAACCTGCCAGGAAGATGGGTTTGTATCTGGAGGCGCTGAATCTCGCTCCCTGCGCTCCTCGCCCCGGCCAAAGCGCCTCCAGCTTTGCACCAAGCGTGTGAAACCAACTATAGATGCACAAAAGCTACTTCCTGTTCTCTTGCAGCCACCTGCGGCTGAGGGGCGGAGCTTCCCCGGGGAAAAGGGAGGAGCCAGCCCCACCCCTTAGTCAGTGCAATAGCACCATGCGAAATGAGGATCTGTGTAGGTGGGCCAGAGCCACTCGGGATCTGGAACACCGGTTGACGTGCGCGACCGGCCTGGAGACGAAGAGCCACGAGTTGAAGGAAAGAAGAAGAAACCCGGAGGGAGACAGCAGCGAGGGGCATGAAAAGGGACTCCGGGGTTTGTTTGTTTTTTTAAGCAGAAAACACGTGGATGTTTGCTGGAGGTGCGGAAGGAAAGTCTGGAGAGCCGAAAGCCAGCAGGCTTCGCATAGCTTGATTGGAAATCCGAATCAAGTTCAAAAGGACTTGCTCCCAAGTTAAGTGTTTATATAAGATTGCAAGTCGAAGATGGATAGCTTCGTTTGTGGCCGGGCTTCTGGACTTTTAGTGGGACGTACTAACAGTAAGGACAGCGACTGCCCATTGACCATAGACCCATAAGAATAATGACCCATAAGAATAATGGAAAGCAAATGTGCCTTCCGTTATTCCCTGTGGGACATCGTGCTTTCCGGTTGTTGTTGTTGTTTTTCCCTATAGGCAAGTGTGCCTTCCATTATTCTCTATGGGCATTGGGCAATCAGGCGTTCTTTGTAGGCAATCATGCATGGTCAATGGGCAATCGTTGTCCTTAGTTTTGGTTATGTCCCACTTTCAGTGGATGAGAAAATTCAGCAGGTAAAGTGTAGAGAATGCAGAAGAAGAAGAGTTTGGATTTATATCCCTCCTTTCTCTCCTGCAGGAGACTCAAAGGGGCTTACCATCTCCTTGCCCTTCCCCCCTCACAACAAACACCCTGTGAGGTAGGTGGGGCTGAGAGAGTTCCGAGAAGCTGTGACTAGCCCAAGGTCACCCAGCTGGTGTGTGTGGGAGTGCACAGACTAATCTGAATTCCCCAGATAAGCCTCCACAACTCAGGCAGCAGAGCTGGGAATCAAACCCAGTTCCTCCAGATTAGATACAAGAGCTCTTAACCTCCTACGCCACTGCTGCTCCTGCAGTCACCTGCAGGACTTTCTGCTGGCATGTAGCTGTGAGAGGAAGAGGAGCCCTATGGGGGGAAATAGTGGCAACTGTTAAGCTGATGTTCATGTGGTAATATGTTATGTATGCATTTAGAAAACACATGAGTTATTCGCTTATTTCAAACATTTATATACCTGCCTTTCTCCCAGGCATCCCAGTATCATGGACTTGTAGCAGTCATTTGCCCAATATTCATAAATGTGTATCAGATATTTTAGCCCACCCCTCCTCCAAGGAGCTTGGAGCAGTGTACCCTGATCTTCTCCACTGTATCCTCCCAACAACCCTGTGAACCAGTCTTGCTTTCTCAACCTAAGCTAGCTCACAGGACTGTTGCTGCAAGGATAAAATTTTAGATCTGTGCTAGTATGATCCAACCTTTCATCACACAAACAATCCCATACAGAAGAGAAGCCATATAAGTGTTGGTGTGTGAGAAGGGCTTTGATTTTAGATCTATACTTGTTTGACATGAAAGACATACTGGAGACTGGTCATACAAATGCTCAGACTGTGGGGAAACATTTCACGTTAGTAGCAGTCTTGTTAAACTGAGAAGACCTGCTATTCACTGTACCCCAGGCCGTATCATATTAATGGAATGCTGTAAATGTGTTTTAACATATACTTTATTTGGTTGGATTTATATCCCACCCTTTCTCAACCAGGGCAGCTTACAAGAGTCAAAACACAAGAATACAAAAATAGCATATAGTTATAACTAAAACCACCTTGGAGGTCCTTTCCAACTGTGTTTCTACGATTCTATTAACATCCTGTGGAAGTGATGAGAAGAATATAGCAATAGAACTAAACCTGGTCAGCAATCTCCATCCTGGAATCTGTTCCTCCTCATTGTCTTATTCTTCCTTTTCAAAAAAACACATATTTTATTGGGGGGAGGGGTATCTTCTGCCCACCAAAGCACCTGCCTGTTTTGCATGAAACCCCTGAAATATGTAAACACCCTTCCGGTTAATTAGATCCTTTGGTTTTGGGTTCACTTTTAATTACTATTAACCATTTTTTAAACAGACCACCTAGAAAGTACGCATCCCTTTGCAAAGCACAAGAACACAGGTCCCAACCTGGAGGCACTTACAATCTAAGGCAAATATTTATAGATATCATAAAGTCCACTAAGAAGAAGGGTTCAATCAGGATGATTTTGAGGAAAGTCTTTTGAGTGTTCACCAACTGGCTGCTTGGTCAAGTGAGAAAGGCACCAACCCACTAGGGATGCCAGCCTCTAGGTGGGGCCCGGTGTTATAGCTCACCTCCAGAGTAGAGCTCAGTTCCCCCAGAGCAAATGGACATTTTGGAGGGTGATCACAGTACGTAAGTGTTTGGAGGGTGGTCTCTGTGGCATTGAGCCCCAGTGAGACCCCAAGCTCCCGCCCCAAATCTCCTGGAGTTTCTCAACCTGGATCTGGCAACCCTGCCTCCTCATACCCTGCAGGTGGCCGTGGGCACCTGGAAATCCTACAACCCGCTACAGATGTCAGCCAACCCCCATTCCCCTTTCACTTTGATATCTGCCCTCATTATCATAGTTTTGACTGAAAGCTCTTGGAATCCTGGGCAGTTTGTTTGTATTTCTCCATAAAGATGTCCATGCATGAATGACCATAATCTTTCTTAGAGAGCCAGCATGGTGTAGTGGTTAAGAGCAGGTGGATTCTAGTCTGGAGAACCGGGTTTGATTCCCCACTCCTCCACCTGAGTGGCGGAGGCCTGTCTGGTGAATCAGATGTGTTTCCGTACTCCTACATTCCTGCTGGGTGACCTTGGGCTAGTCTTCGGAACTCTCTCAGCCCCACCTACCTCACAAGGTGTCTGTTGTGGGAAGGGAAAGGAGCTTGTAAGCCACCTTGAGTCTCCTTACAGGAGAGAAAGGTGGGATATAAATCCAAACTCCTATTCTTCTTCTTAAATTGTGTGCTTGAGCTTTTATGACTAATTTCACAGGAGATTCTTAAATGGCTTCTTGCGCTTCCCTTCTCTGTACAGTGATAATGTGTCATATTAGTCTTCAAGCACACTTAAATGGAAATGCTCTGGTGCTCTTAGTAAAGCGACATCTTCTACTTTCTAGTGTGGGAGGCCACACCCTAAGGATAAGAGCTCAGATGCTATGATTCCCTATGGGAGGAAGATAATTGTCAAGTAATGAACACACACCTTTATACCTGTGCCTTTGCACAGAAAAAGAAAAGCATATTTCTATGGAGATGTTCAAATTAAATAGAGACTGACATTCAAAAAAAATTGCATACTGAATTCGCCACAGAACCCCACAAAACAATCTTGAGCACCACTTCTTGCATAACTGTTAAAAGGAATATTAAAGACACCCCCTAAGGATATTAAAGCAGATATTGAAAAGATGACACTTGATGTAGATGGCAGAGCATTTCTATGGCATACAGGGCCATCCTCAGCAGAGCTGCATCTTTCTGAAGCCACTCAAGCCCTGACTTGAATTGCCAAGGCTAGCTTGATCTCCTCAGATCTCAGAAGCTCAGCAAGTATTTGGACGGGAGACCTCCAAGGAATATCAGGGTCATGATGTGGAGACAAGCCACCTCTGAATGTTTCTTGCCTTGGCAACCCTCACTGGTGGTCGCCCAAATCAGATCTGACTGGATAGCAAAAAAAAAAAAGTCCACTGAAAGTCCACAGTAGACTTACAAGTGGATTCCAATAACCCTTGCTTAGGATTGCACTGAAAGAGAGAATCACACACCTTGTGCACCAGCAAGAACATCGCTTGGGTAGCAGGCCCTCAGCACTACTAGCTTTTTTCTGTTGTTGCACATAAGATTAGCTGGAATACTTTAGTTACCACTTACAAAATATTTACTAGTGCTCTCTCAGTATTTCCATCAGCCATTAGGGGAGGGATCCGTTTCTGTTTCCTTGCTACTGAGCACTTGAATCTCATACCATTCGCTTTGGAGGATGGATGTTGTGCTTTGTGCTCAGAAAAATGTCCAAGGATCTTATCACCTTTTTAGCTAACAGATCAACTAAATGAGGAGTGGTGTAAGATGCATAATCAAGGTATTCTCAGGCCCCTTCCGCACACGCAAAATAATGCGTTTTCAAACCACTTTCACAACTGTTTGCAAATGGATTTTGCCATTCCACACAGCTTCAAAGAGCACTGAAAGCAGTTTGAAAGTGCATTATTTTGCATGTGCGGAATGAGCCTCAGTGAATCAGTTAGCTGCTGCTCACCATGGGTTCCTGTTCAGGTTGCCATTTGCCCACTATAAGCAGGCAAGCTCCCACCAACACTCCCTGTTTCCCACCCATATTAAGTAAAGCAGCAGGGGGGAAACCAAGGGGGGAGGGGGAAATCACCACCACAATGTGGTGATGCTCTAGGAATTTTCCTAATCTATGGTTTTTAATCACTGAGATCAGGAGAAATCCTAGATCAAAGCTGTGAGTGACATTATAGCATCACATGGGACGATTTTACAGATCTCTGGTCCCCAAATACTCCCACTGCCGCTAAGAGTTGGTCTGGCAGTGAACAAACAGTGCACGCTAAGGTTATAAACAAAACGTGTGTGCAGAGACTCACCTACCCTCCAAAAGTATATTATTTCATGCCCCCCTTTTTGAAAAGGAGATTCAATTTTGGAGTCAGTCTGAGTCAGAGATATTTCCCCCAGTTTGAGGCATGGTGTGGTTTGGGAAAGAAAACCCAATGGAAAAACTGCTCATAATCTCCATGTCATCATTAAAAATGCTGAGAGCGGCCTTGAAAACCAATGGAATTACATATCATAATAAAAAAGTGTATCCTGAGCCAAATAGCGGGAAAGAGGTCTTAAGATAATATTATCATCCTAGGCCTCATCTCCGAAGAAGCGAATGATGAAATCCTTCAACTTGAGCAAGAAAATCTGTGAAGCTGTTATAAGAGAGGGCAATTCATATCCATACCTTGAAATAAGAGTTTTTCCCATAAACCTTTGTGTGTCAGAACTCACGTCACTGGATGTATAAACATCTCCCCACCTTGTTTCAAATATAGCTTTAAGTATAAATGTACCTGCGTATTGGATGCATCTGATGAAGTGGGTTCTGAATCATGAAAGCTCATGTTTGAATCAACTCTGTTCATCTTTAAAGCGCCATTATTATTGGACTCTCTCTTAATTTTGCTGCACAGACTCACGTTGCTACTCACCTGTAATTACCTTTATTTTATTTACTTTCAATATGTATAATATCTCTGCATTCGTACAATCATGATGGACCACTGGTCTGATCCAGCAGGAGCCCAGCAGCACTAGAAAGACTCGTAACATTTATTCCAGCACACGTTTTAGTATGACTCAAAGCTTCCTTCATCAGATGCATGAAGTGTCTATCCACTGCAGGTACCTTTATGCTTTAAGCTACAAGCAAGTCAGCATGGCATAGTGGTTGAGTAGGTGGACTCTAATCTGGTGAACCAGGTTTGATTCCGCACTCTTCCACATGAGCAGCAGACTCAAATCTGGTGAACTGGGTTTATTTCCCCACTCCTACACACGCAGCCTGCTGGGTAACTTTGGGCTAGCCACAGATGTCTCAGAACTCTCTCAGCCTCACTGGGTGTCTGTTGTGAGGAGGGGAAGGGAAAGGGACCGTAAGCTACTCGGGTATAAAATCAACCCTTTTTTGCTTAACTCTCCTTCTGTCATGAGCCAGCCCCTGGCTACTTACCAGGATACAGAGGACTCTGAGGCAGAACCTGGCAACACAGTGCAGCCAGAGTTGGTTGCTCCTGAGGAAGACCAGCAGTGGCATGGTGCCAAGAAGGCGGGGGAGGGCGTGATGCGCCGGTGCACGCTGGTGCAGGGGTGTGGTGGGAGGGTGGTGGGGTGTTCCAGGGTGGGGTGTGGGTGTGGCAGGGGTGCAGGGCGCACACATGCCCCGGGCTCAGTTCCCCCTCACTCTAGCCCTGACGACCAGGCAGCAGAGCCAACTCTAAGCCCTTCCCTGCCTGATGCCATGGAGGAGCCTGCAGATCCTCAGGAATCCAGTGATGAGCCAGCTGTGCTCAGAAGGCTGAAGTAGAGGCAGTTGCTGCAGAAGCAAAGGAGAAATGCTTGTCTGGCAGCAAGTTATGGGAAGATAGAAGTATCTACATTTGATGAGGATTAATTCCTTGCAGAATCCCAGCCCCTTGAACAAGCCTCTCTATATAAGCCTTGCTGTAAGCTTGCTTCTGCCTTGATTCCTGTTGCTTCCGTGTGCCAGGTCTACTGCTGATCTCCAGCCTGCTTGCCTGATCTTCCATTGGACTGTCTTCTGACCATGTTGTCTGCTGCTTGTTCTGTCCTGCAGGACTGAACCTGACCACACCCTGCCTGCCTGCAGCACACCTTCTTCATTGTAACTTGTAACCTCAAGGTTGCTCTCACCTGGATAGACCACGCTAGCCTGATCTCATTAGTTCTCAGAAACTAAGCAGAGTTGATCCTGGCCAGTATTTGGAAGGGAAACCAGGGAATACCAGTTTGGAAGGGAGACCTCTAACAAATACCAGGGTCATGATGCAGAGGAAGGCAAAGGCAAACCATCTCTGAATGTCTCTTGCCTTGAAAATCCTATGGGGTCAGCTGTGACTTGAGGGCAACTTCCCCCCCTCCCAAAAAACCACCTAAGTCTGAATAAAGCCAATATGCTGTACACTCCAACATATCTGATGAAGTGAGAACTCATGAAACAAAGTTTGTGGTAGATTATATTTCACAGGGTGGCTGGTGGCTGCTTGGGCAGTGGGCAGGAAATCCGATTGATGGGATTATTTTTCATACATATTGATAAGAGTATTGATAGAACTGAAATTATTTATTTATCCTTTTCATACATAGTGATGTGATCCCCTCCCCCCAACAGGAAATTCTACTTATTTTCTTCTAGCTAGCCACCCATCTCTCCCCAGCAATTTCTGCAGTGGATCTTCCTAACAGAAGTTAGGGTGGCCACTGTGGGAAACAAGTTGCTAGATCTTGGTGATGATTAGACATGTTCTGAAATTTGGATGTCCCTGATTCTAATCTATTTATACATTCCTTTCTTTCCTTTGGGGACAGGCCGTGGCTCAATGGTAGAACATCTGTTTGGCATGCAGTAAGTCCCAGGATCAGTTCCCAGCATCTCCTGTTTAAAAGGACCAAGTGGTGAGTGTCATGAAAGATCTCTGCCTAGAGAGCTGCGTGGACGATGCTGACCCTTTATGGATCAAGGCAACGTAAGGAACTTCATGTATCTATGTGTCCTTTCTAACGGGGACCCAAAGCAGTTTTCAGCCTGCGGGGCAGGTGAAGCTGAGGTAATTATTGGCCCGGCCAGCTTCCTGGTTCTGCTGAATCCTAGTCCAACACTTTAATCACTGTACTGTACAGGCTGCTCTGTCACCTGGACCTGGAGGCCTTAAGCAAACTATTATGGCTAGTGTGGTGTAGTGGTTAAGAGCAGTGGATTCTAATCTGGAGAACCGGGTTTGATTCCCCACTCCTCCACATGAGCGGCAGAGTCTTATCTGGTGAACCAAATTTGTTTCCGCACCCCTACATTCCTTCTGGGTGACCTTGGCCCAGTCACAGTTCTTCGGAACTCTCTCAGCCCCACCTACCTCACAAGGTGTCTGTTGTGTGGAGAGGAAGGGAAAAGGAGTTTGTAAGCCACCTTGAGGCTCCTTACAGGAGAGAAAGGTGAGGTATAAATCCAAATTCGTCTTCTCTCTCTTCATCCATAGTGCCTTTGTATATGATAACTGATCCCCTAAATGGCCCTTATGAACATTTCTGAGCTATGTGTGAAGTTCTTTTAATACTCAAAAATCATGCTACTCATTATTATGCTTCTTGTTATGCGTGCTAGTAATAATAACACAATAACCATTAACACTTAAAATCATGCTGCCTATTATTATACTTATTCACACATGCTAGTAATAATAAAACAATAATAAATAATGCTTTTGTAGTGTGGTTGAAAAGTATGGAGGGACATCCCCTGCCCTTTAAAATCATGCCTAGGCTTTGAATCCTACAAAAATCATCCTAAATTACCAGCTCTGAGCTCCGTGGTATTTACTCCCTAGAAAGTTATTCTGTAGGTTGGCTGTCTAGAGACGTTCAGAATAGGACCAGGTTCGAATCCCTGCTGGGCTTAGGAAGATTGCTGGATGACCTTGGACCAGTCACACACTCTCAGCCTAGCCTACCTCACAGGGTGGCTGTTGGAGTGAAAGGGAAAGTGTTCTGAGGCACTTCAGGTCCTCATTGGGAAAAAAGTGGAGCATAAATGAATTCAATAAACAAGTAAACATTTAGGCTTTCATCCAAAGCCAATTTCTCCACGAGGTGAGGTTATGGTTCTGGATTAAATAATGGGAGGGGGCGGGGCAGTTATATGATCTTGTGCAGCCAGCTCATTTCGTCATCCTTCACTTTGTATTCATGCTCTCCCGCTGCCCGGACAGAGAGCGAGAGAGACCCCCGCAAGCCCTGCGAAACCAGAAGCCCGTGGGTTTCCCATTCGGAAACTGGTCCCTTAGATCTGCCGCCTGGCGCGGTCCAGGGCAGCCCAAAGAATCAGCCCGGCGTCTTCCTGGAGCGCTGAGCGGGAGCTCCACCTGTTGAATCAGTGCCTCATTAGCCCAGGCTAGCCTGATCTTGACAGACCCAGAAGTTAAGAGGGAAGGGAAGGCTGGCTAGTATTTGGATGGGAAAGCACGAGGAAGACCAGGGTCCTGAGACCGAGGCAGGCAATGGCAGAGCACCTCTGAACGTCTCTTGCCTTGACACCCCTACAGAGTCTCCATAAGTCTGCAGTGGCTTGACAGCACATGCAGACAGCGATGAAAAGCACCTGACCGGGAGCTGGTGGGACCCCTGCAGCTTTCACACCTGAGAGATAAAGGGTCTTGCCACGGCTGTAGGGCTGACTCTCCTGGGTCACATGCCCTCTACCGAGTCCTGTCTTCCTCCAGCCCACCACGACCCACTCAGGTGCGGATCTCTCCGGGCTCTCTGACCAAGGGAGTGGGGCTTGAAACTGGACCCTCCTGTACCTCGGGGCTCCCTGGGCCCTTCTTTAACCCCATACCCCTCACCACCAGTTCCAATACAGCGCCTGGCACAGCAGAGGGGAGTCGACAAATAATCCGGGGGGGGGGGGCACAGCAGCATTTAGGAGCCTGCAGCGAATCACGTGCGGTCTCCTGCCTCCCCCCCCCCCCGCCCCCAGTCTTCCATGTAGCATTTTTCCAGCTTCTTATTTCGGATCCCCAAACGGGTCTTCTTCCCAAATGTTTTGGGCACCCGATGAAGGGCCTGCTTGGTTGCCTCGCTGGAAAGCGAAGCGTCCGGTTGGAAGAAGGCTTCGGCCGGGACGACACGCGGCGCAGACTCCTCCTCTCCCGACCAGCTCCTTAACTCTTCCCTCGCTCCTCCGAGGCGGGGGGGGGGGTCGCTTCGTTTTGATGCCCCTTGTTTTACCCCCCCCCAAAACACACCCCTCCTCCTCCTCCCCGGTGCCCCTCCCCGAGGACTCCTCGCGTCAACTTACCCCTCTACAGTGAAATTGACCTGAGACCAGAGAATCGCTCGCTGGCGCGGACGGGACGGTGTAATGCATAGGTGTCAAACTCGCGGCCCTCCAGATGTTATGGACTACAGTTCCCATCATCCCCTGCCAGCATGATGCGCATGATGCTGGTAGGGGATGATGGGAACTGTAGTCCATAACATCTGGAGGGCCGCGAGTTTGACATCTGTGGTGTAATGACTCTCCTGGTCCTAGCCAAGGGATCAAGAAGTAGACGCATCTCCTCGACCGAGCGCTCAGGTTGGGCCCCGCTGGGGCAAGGAACCGGCATAAGCGGCTCGTCACTTTGCAAGGAAATGTGATCCCTTCTGGCCCGGGATCGCAAGGCTGGGATCCGATAGCGCCTTGAAGCGCAGCAGCGGAGATGGAGAATCTCAGCTTTTGACAGTCAACGCCTTGTTGACCACCTGGCCCTCTCGACAACTTCGAAGGTGCTACGGAGCCCCCCCGGCGACCCACCTGAAGCGATCTGCCAAGGAGGATAGGTGACACTTGAGAAAAGTCCCCCACGCGCCATGGATAAGCAGTGCAATTTTTTAGGCAATGGGTCAGCTCCATTCAGCGCAGCGGGGCTTGCTCCCAGCTAAACGTGGCTCCCTGCCGCTCCAAACACACCACAAGCGATTGCCATCATTTGGGGCTTTAATTCGGAGGAGACACGCAGGATCGTTCCCTACAACTTCGGGCCAGGGCATAGTCGTTTGCAGCAGCCCTCCGCTCAGGAGAATCCTAACACCCCCGCAGATTCGGGCAGAGAATGCTTGAAGAAGAGTCTGGCTCCCCAGATTCTGAAATCCAGCAAGATTTCAGACCCCTAACATATTCCGCCTCTGGAGACGGAAATCCCGGTTCCCAAAGCGGGGCGTCAAGGGTTAAATCTTCCCCAGCTGTTCAGGGATCCCGACTTCCCCGCCGAGGAGGCCGAGCACAAGGACCTGGATGTGGCTGAAAGGAGGTTTCAGGGAGGAGGCCTTCCCAGCAGAATTTGGCAGAGTTGCTCCAACTCGGGTGGCCCAAGGCTCCCGATCCCCGAGAGAAGCCCCCGCAAAGTTGATCCGGCGACCCCCTTCCTCCCCTCCCCCCCCCCAAGAAACCTCCTTTCAACCGCATCCAGAGAGGCTTTCCTCGTGTACTAGAATTAGGGTGGCCGGTGAAAGACATCTCACGCTTTTCCTTTGGACTTCCTCGGAAGTAAAAGGCGCCCCAGGAGAGCGTGCACATGCAGGAGGAAAGCGCGAGCAAAGAACAGCACCCCCAACCCCGAGAGGAATCAGACCGCGTCTAGTGGGGCTGGGGGGGTTAGATGGGGATCGAGACCAAGGTGGGGGGGAAAGGAGATTTTACAAAATAGAAATTGCCCAAACTCTACCTTGATCCATAGACCTCATGATGTGGTGATAGTGGACCAGCTGGCACGCGGCTTCTCTCTGCATTTGGATTCTGCAGGATGGATGTGTACAGACAGAATTGGAGAAAGAGCAAAGCAAATCTATGATGCTGCTGGGGACGTGCGGGGGGATCGGGGTGCCTGCGTGTCCGTGTTTCTGCAGAGATTGGCCGGGTCTTCTCTAGAGCATGGTCCGCCGCCCCGATCCCCGCCGGCTCCCCCGGGCAGCCCGCCTGCTGGCCGGCTGGGCGCGTGGGTCTCGGTGCGTGCTGCGAGGCGCGGGTTCCCCGAGAGGGAAAAGGCGACTTCCTTCCCTGCGCCGAGTGTTTATAGTCGTTGAATGCTGTAAAATAACGGGATTCCCTCACTGTTTCCTCCTGTTTATGCCCAGCGCCATGGAAACCCCGGGAGCCGCGCCAGCGGCCCGGCCGAGGAGGGCTTTCCTGCAAACTTCCACTCACTGCGGAGAGCCATGACGTCGCCCCCCCCCCCTCCCCGCCGCTGCCGCCGCCAAGAGGCCGCCCCGCGCCCGGCCGCGCTGCTGCTGCTGCTGCTGCTGGGGCCGCACAAGCGCCGGATTGTTCGACGGGAGGAGCGGAGGGGAGTTTCTTTCTTTCTTTCTTTCTTTCTTTCTTTCTTTCTTTCTTTCTTTCTTTCTTTCTTTCTTCTTTCTTTCTTTCTTTCCCTCCCTCCCCCTCTCTCTTCCTTCCTTCCTTCCTTCCTTCCTTTCTCTCTCTCTCTTTCCCTTCTCTCTTCTTTCTTTCTTTCTTTTTTTCTTTTTTTTTTTCTTTCTTTCTTTCTTTCTTTCTTTCTTTCTTTCTTTCTTTCTTTTCTTCCTCCCCTCTCCTTCTCTCTCTTTCCCTCCTCTCTCTCTCCTTTCTTTCTTTCTTTCCCTCCCTCCCCTCTCTCTTCCTTTCTCTCTCTCTCTCCTTTCTTTCTTTCTTTCTTTCTTTCTTTCTTTCTTTCTTTCTTTCTTTCTTTTCTTTTCTTTCCTTCCTTCCTTCCTTCCTTTTTTTCTTTCTCTCTTTTTTCCTCCCTCCTCCTCCCTCCCCTTTTCTTTTCTTTCTTTTCTTTTCTTTTCTTTCCTCCTCTCTCTCCTTCCTTCTCTTTCGCCTCTCTTCCTCCTCTCTCTTTCTTTTCTTTCTTCCCCCTCCCTCCCTTCCTCCCTCCCTTCCTTCCTTCCCTCTTCCTCTCTCCTCTCTCCTCTTTCTTTCTTTCTTTCTTTCTTTCTTTCTTTCTTTCTTTCTTTCTTTCTTTCTTTCCCTCCCCCCTCTCTCTTCCTTCTTTTCTCTCTCTCTCTTTCCCTCCTCTCTCTCTCCTTTCTTTCTTTCTTTCCCTCCCTCCCCTCTCTCTTCCTTTCTCTCTCTCTCTCTCTCTCCTTTCTTTCTTTCTTTCTTTCTTTCTTTCTTTCTTTCTTTCTTTCTTTCTTTCTTTCTTTCCTTCCTTCCTTTTTTCTTTCTCTCTTTTCCCTCCCTCCCTCCCTCCCTCCCTCCCTCTTTCTTTCTTTCTTTCTTTCTTTCTTTCTTTCTTTCTTTCTTTCTTTCTTTCTTTCTTTCTTTCTTTCTCAGGAGCCAAAATTGGATTAGATTTTGTCTAAACAGAAGGAAACCCCAGAAGGGCTCCAGTGTGCATCGCTGCAGAATTTACATCTGGCTCATTTTCAAAGAGCAGAAATGTCTGCCAGGAGGCACCAACCAGCCCAACAAAGGCTCAAGTCAGTTCTGACCTGGCTTCAGTTGCTCTGCAGAAAGTCCAACTGAGCAATGGATCTCGACCCCAGGGAAACGTGCATGCTGCCTCCAATTAATGAAGCAGGCGCTCAATAAATAATAATAGTACTAATAATACCACCCACATAATGATAAAATCTCCATCTATCAATTACAAAAGGCAACACTTCTTGGATCTGCCCGTATATTATGCTGATACATCACAACACAAGATTCTTGGGAAAACCAGATGCATAAGACGGCCAACACTGGCTGACGATCTAGCAGCTGTGATTTCATAAATATTATTATTATTTTACTAATGAAATTGAATAGGACTTCAAAAGTGTTTACTTTTTTTTACTGAGCCATTCCCCCAGTTTCAACTAAGATTCTGTGTTCCAAATGTTTGTTTATGTTTTAGATGTATCCCACAACAGTGGGGGCTCAGGGCAGGTGAAAAAATATCAAATGTATCTTTAAAAACAGAAGCAGTTAGAATAGATTGAACCCCATAAAATAATGCAAATAATAAAGATGGCACCCTAAACTCCCAGCAGAGCTGACTCCCAAGACTTACAGAACCCTTCACAAAATAAGTGGGGAGGGGGACCAAGGGAGGGCATATAGAAGAGGAAGGCTCTGCCTGGTGCCCAAAGCAGCCCAAAGTCCTCAGCCATGTGCCTGGCAGAACATCTCAGTTATTCCAACTTTTCATGTCTATTTATTTGAACATTTATATCCCACTCTTCTCCACAATGGGAACCCAACATGGCTTCCAACATTGTTTCCCCGCCTCCATTTTTCCTTGCAACAACAGCCTTGCAAGGTAGATTAGACTGAAAACAAGTCTAATCACCCGGGATGCTTCCATTTCTAAGCGGGGATTCAGGTCCCAATCTCTCTAGTCCAATGCACTCATCCCTCCTTGATGCTGATTAGTTGGAGGGCAGAAAATGAGTGGGGCCATTTCAGACACCTTCTTTGCACACAGGAGTTTAGGTGAAAAGGCCAGGCTGTTCAAGTTCTCCTTTAAGTATGCAGGTTACACTGTCGGGGTTTTTTGTAAGAATTGTGAACATAGTCTAAGTACCCTTTAGAGCTGTGTTGATTCTGAAATCAAAACTTTCCAGGAGCAAATACAATGAGATACAAATTGTTGCAAACTCAATGGATGGCTGCTAGCCCAACCTACCTCCCAGGGTATATGGTGGGAGGGGGGGGGGGCAGAGTTCCTTGGCCAGAGTTCCTTGGAGAAAAGGATAGTTCAGAACAAGGGATGGCATATCACATAATTTCATCATGGGCCAGAAGGGGATGACAGTGTACAACTGGATGGTTGCAGCTAGAATGTCTGCAGTTGAATAATAAAGAGTTTAGGGCCAAGTGATCAGGATCACAGCCCAGAGGCTGGTACTTATTTCCAGGTTGTGACTGGAGCAAACTGACTTGCTGTTTAAGCAGGATTGAAACAAAGCTGAAACCAATCATTTGAAATTCTCGGCACTTGAATGCCCACCTTCTCTCGCCTTGGTTTTTGTGCCGAGGTTTTGTGGCTCTTAGAAATGACCCTCTTGAACTTGCAACGTTGTCCAGGTCAGAGGTGACTGTGGGAAGTAGCAGTAGTGATGACTCATGTCAGGCCTCCCCCAAGAAAAGCTGGACGGGCTCTCGCTGCTGGCACTCAGCCGGCCCTTTTCCATCCCGCCTCCTCCAGTCCCAAGATCACCTCTCCAGAGTTTCTGCTTCTGTTTTCTTTCTTTTCTTGTGGTGGGGTTTGTGTGGTAGCAACTGGGAGGGAAACACACGACCCCCTCTTCCACCGTGTCATTTTTGGAAGCAAAGGTACAGCAAATATTCTAGGGCCCAGGGGGCCAATTTATGTAACACAACCTCCGTTGAACTCCAAAGAGTTCAGGCAGCTGGGACGTAGTCAGGGGAGGGAGGGGGGATTTGCTGGAAAGAAAAGGGGACACAGAGTCCCCTTCAAACCTAGGCAAGGAAATCTGCCCTCTCTGCAGTTTGCTACCCAGAATCCTGCTTCCTAAGACTTGCATAGATTTTAAAAAGTCATTTAATTTATCCTGGTTCAGTTGCCAGTTTTATAGTACTCTGCAAAGGGAAACAGTGGATGTGGATTGGTGTAGTATAGTCCAATCTCATCTGATATCAGAAGCTAAGTTGGGCTGTTATTTGCTAGGCTAGGGGGACGTCCAGAGAAGACTCTGCAGAGGAAAGCAATGACAAACTACCTATGCTTAAACACACCTTGAAAGCCTCATCAGGGGTACACTATTAGTCACTTGACAGCATATCTCTCTCTCTCTCTCTCTCTCTCTCTCTCTCTCTCTCTCTCTCTCTCTCTCACAAACACACACACACACACACACACACAGTAAAGCGGTGGATGCTTCCTAATAATTTAATTAAAAATTAGAGGAAAAATGGAGATTTTGTTAACAATATTCTGAACCATACAGGGAGAGAAAGCAGGTGATAAAATTTTGGTTAATAAGTATCACCATGACATGGGTGAAGGATAGTATTTTTTAAATGCACCTTCATATGAATGAAAAATTCTATGTAAATTTTTTAAAAAACAATCTGTGTACCAAGTTGAAGGATTCTAGGCCAGTTATTTCCTGATGATCTAGTTTTCTACTTGAATGGCAATTTTTTTAAAAATGGAAGAACTACTAATGTAAACCTGTCTACCTGAAATCTGACAGACTCCTGCACCAGATGGAACCTGGTCTGATTAAGGAACTGTCAGTCTTCCTCTCAGTAAATGGGAGTTTTCCAAATACCTCTGAAAGAAAATATTAAAGGAAGCAAGTGTATGCTTCAGAAAAGCATTCCAACTCTGAGTAGCTGAACTGAAAGACACTTCATCTGCTTCACTTTATAGCTTTGCCCCCCCCCCCCCCCCGCTCTGGACAGAGAAAAAACTGCATTTTAAAAAAATTCTGCCTCACATTCCCATTCAAGCGCAATGGACTGGAGACAGAACATTGACCATTTTCACCAGTGATGCTTAAAAAGTAAGCAGAGATTGCAGGGGTACAAAAATGAGCACCTGCTATGGCAGCAGCAAGAGGGACAAGAACAGACCAAAGCAGAGTCTGCCCACACACTCAGCAGCCTCCCCTTTCCCTCTTTAGAGCACATGCCAAAGTGCATAGCATCAGTTCATCAGCTCTCCCACAGCCCATAATGCCCCTCTCCTCTTACCAGGGCCATATTATCCATAAGGGTAACCAGGCTGAAGCTTAGGGGCACCACAGGGACTAGGAGTCAGTCAATATTTCTTTGCTGAGGCACTGTTACCAGCACCCTAGGGCTCCAATGGTTAAAGGCACTTTGCATTCAGCTGAGGTTTGTTTTGAGTTGGGGAGGGAGACAGTGGGCCAATAGAGCACTAGTATCAGGGTAGTGACATCATGCAGCCTCCTTTCTTATTATACCTCCATGAGCAATACAGTCTAGTTGTGACTTTGATCGCAGGTGCTTGAATGTCCCACAAGTCATTGGCACCAGTCAAAACATTTATTATTTATTAAAAATTGAAAAGAACAAATGGCTGCCAACATGTAGAAGCACAAGTCAGGATTTCAAAAGAGAAAAAAAGAAGAGCGATTGCACTGTGAGAAAAGAGGTCAGCAGACTACATTCGAACTGGTATCGGTGTCCTGTGTCCGTGTGAATATTGAAAGTGTAAATGATGGTATAAATATCTGAAAACCGAGGGACCTGACCAGGAGTAATACGGCCCTGCCTCCTATTTCCCCATTCTCAGCCCAGTAGCACTATAAGGGTATAGTGTGGCTGGGCTAGGAATAACAAAAGTCCTCTAAAAGGTTAAAGGGAGAGGAAATGGAACGTGGTTGCCAGCCGCCATTTTGAAACTTCACCTTAGTTCTCCCCATCCCCAGAGCAGCTGTGGGTGGAATGTCCAGGTGGAACCTCTGCCCACATCCACACCACAGTTCCCCCTTTGAATCTGACCCAAGAGGGTTTATTTTGGATCCAGTTTAAAGGCAAGAGTCCATGGAAGTCCTCAAAGTCGTATTCAAAATAAGCAGCAGCAGCTCACATGGACATTCCTTTGAAATGCAAGGGCTTCCTACTCTCACCATGGAATGGGGGCGGAATTCCCTTCTGAAAGTGGTTGGCAATTCCTCTCGCACTGTTTACGCCACACATGAATGTTGCCTACATGGGCCAGAAAGTAGAAAATAAATGTACACATTCTAGACAAAGCCAGTTTTATATAATAGTCTGGTTTATGTCCAACCCTATTTAAGCACTGCATGTGAAAACAACTTTGTTTGGAACAAAAAGGTGTAGAAATAAATCTGTTAGCGAGCGGCTGTTGAATACAATAGGCACAACCCAGCCAAAAGTGAAGCAATTTTAAGGACCCTTGACTTCAAGCATGCACTTCACTTTCTGCTATGGAAGTCAAGGTGCGTGAACAATACTGAGCTTTCCCTGGATAGCACCCAGTGAGATCAGACGTCTTAATGACAACATCTTGAGCTGGATCCAATCAGGTTTCCCCTTGGTGAAAAAGAGGAGGGGGGGTCTCCCTTGACCACCAAAAAGGTTGTGCTGAGGATTATGGAAACTTCATGGATAAAAGTCCCCTGGCGGAAGTGATGGAAGCTCCTCCCCGCCACACCATTACTGCTATCTCACACGGCCAATGGATACTCCTCTGAACACAGTTGCTATTCTCTGACATACACAGGCACATAGGCAGTAGTGGGATTCAGCAGGTTCGCACCACTTCGGCAGAACCGGATGTTAAAATGGTGCTTGTAAACAACCAGTTGTTAGTGGGGTGCTATGTGGTTTCCAGGCTGTATGGCCGTGTTCTAGCAGCATTCTCTCCTGACGTTTTGCCTTCATCTGTGGCTGGCATCTTCAGATCCTCTGAAGATGCCAGCCACAGATGCAGGCGAAACGTCAGGAGAGAATGCTGCTAGAACACAGCCATACAGCCCGGAAACCACACAGCACCCCAGTGATTCCGGCCATGAAAGCCTTCGACAACCAGTTGTTAAATTATTTGAATCCCACCACCAGAACCAGTGGTTAAATTATTTGAATTCCACCACTGCATGTAGGTAAGGGTTTTTTCCCCACAGGTTCAAACCCCTCCCATTTCATGTCCAGTTTGGTTGAAACAATGCATGGAATGGAACAGCCGAATAGTTGCTCAGTCACTGAACCCAGGACCTTCAAAATCCCCAGGACCAGATAACAGGTGATGCCAAAGACCCCTCCTTGAGATGCTGGAGAACTACTGTCATTCACATTAGGCAATACTGACTTTAATAGAATAATAGATTGTGTCACAATAAAGGGACTGCTTGTGATTGTTCCCAGAAAATCTCCATGGGGGTTGCACAGGGTTTTCCTCTTTCAGGTGACTGGTCCAATGTCACACTAGTACAGGGGTCTGCAACCTGCGGCTCTCCAGATGTTCATGGACTACAAATCCCATGAACATCTGGAGAGCCACAGGTTGCAGACCCCTGCACTAGTAAATGTCATGGCTCATCAGGGATTTGAGCTCTGGTGTTTAGGATCTTAATCTGGCATTGCATATTCTATCATACACAGGCCTAATATATATATATTTCACATCTGGCTACCTTGAGAGCATTGGGCTGGAAGTGCACAGCGCACATAGTTTAAAATAAAGACAATGAATTCAAGCTGAGAGAAAAGAGGAAATATGGAATGCATATCGTCCCTCTGTGTATGTGTGTGTGAGAGAGACAGAGAATGACAGTAATTGACAGGTAGAGAAATTCCTCCCCACTGTGAAGGGGTCATCTCTGTAATATCAACAAAAAAACCTAGCAGGTGGGTTACCAAGGCAATGAGTGTGAAACTGACCAGCTGATGGATGATACTGACCAGAGGGGAATGGCTAGGACTAGTATAGTAACTGCTGGCTGACACTCAAAGGAAAGAAGGGTCTGGTACAGCACCATGTTCCCTGGAGTGAATGGAGCATTTTGGGCTACCCAGGTGGAAAGATCTGCCCCCGCATTCCTGCCTTACAGCTGGGAGAATCCCTCTTCTGCGGTTAGGATGCTCAGGTTGGCTTCCCTCAGCCAGGACAGTTTTAAAAATACATTGTCTTCTTTAAAAATAGCAAAAAATTCATCTGCTCCTGCCGGTTCACTTGAGAGAATGTTCCTAAAATATCTGTTTTCCATCACCAATATATCTGCTCTCTTCTTTTTTTCCGAGCTCGAAAAATGCTGAATCCTGCTACCCAGATCCAACTCCAAAGAGGAGGGTTGGCTAGAGAGACTGCCTTCGTAACGCTAGCATTCCCCATCCCGGCCCAGCATCTGACAGCTTTCCAAGAGCTTCTGGAGAAATCCAGCGAGAGAAATATGTGTCCTCCTTGGGCTGCTTCTCTGCTGCTGAGTTAAACTTTCCTGATGGAACTTTCCCCTCCTGTTTCTGGCTTGGCTACAGAAGACCTAAGAGTGACCACGGACTGGGAGTCCGCTGAGCTATTACATAACTCCCAGGAACTCCAAAGGAGAAAGGGAATGAGTTTCCTTAGAAACCAGCAGAGTTTTCTATATAGTTGTAGATCTCAATTCCTTCTCAATGGAAGGCCAGATACCTCCCCCTGTTTTTCCCCTTTCTTTTTTTGGAAACATGAAAAGCAGGTTTTATTTTTGTAGGAGAGAACACAATGGCTATTTATTCCTTCAGATGTTCCCTCTTGTCACCATTGCTCAGATATTGGATCGGTTGCTTTCCATCTGAACAGGGATCCCTGAGAGAGCAAACCTGGGTCAATTGAGGGAAGAAACTTCCCTCTTTCTTCCCCTCCAGATGTCCCTTTGGAGGAGAGAAGCCAGCACAGTATAGTCCAATCTCATCAGACCTTTGAAACTTAAAAAAAAAACCTTTTTAAAAATATTTATTAAAATATAAACATGAAACTGATACAAACAAAATTTTAAGACACCAACAACAGAACTATTACAAAACATCAAATATACATGCTTAAAATTAATTTCACATTCTAGATTTAAAATATTCAATTTTTTAAATTTATCAGACATTTGGTCATGTAGTAGACAAGTTCGTTTACATAATTACATTCTGTTAATTTATCCAACCAATCCTCTTTCTTCAGGATTATGTTCTTTTAGTTCTGAGCAAACATTAGCCTTTGACTGCAGATCTCCAAAGCAAAGCAAGGTCGGTACTTGATGGAAGGTAGACTACCAAGGAAGACTCTGCAGAGGAAGGAAATAGTAAACCACTCTGTTTCCCACTTACCTTGAAAGCTGCTTGCTGAGGTCACCATAGGCCCCTTCCGCACGTGCAAAATAATGTGTTTTCAATCCACTTTCACAACTGTTTGCAAGTGGATTTTGCTATTCCACCCAGCTTCAAAGAGCACTGAAAGCAGTTTGAAAGTGCATTATTTTGCATGTGCAGAATGAGCCTATTGGTTGTGACTTGATGGCCCTTACATTTATGTACCTTTGAAGATTCAGGTCACTGATGTCCTGTACTAAAGGGAAAAACCCCTCAAGACTGAAGATTTCATTTTATATCTGTATTAGACAGGAAGACAAAGGCCTTTTCCACACAAGTTGCTTATAATTATTCAAGAACATCTTTTTTTTAAAAAAAAAACCCTTTACCATGATGCCTGTCCATACTCACCTTCCCCAAATGTATCTTGGGTGCCATAAGGGATTTTTTTGAGGGGGGGGGTATTTGTAAAAATGAGGCTTCATTGATTCTTTGCTTTGATTCTCTGTACCTCTGTTTAATTGATGACTCATAGATTCGACCGAAAAATGACGAAACCACAGAAATGATGACAATAAAGGCATAAGGAGTGAAGTCAGGGTTGAAAAAAATAGCACCAAGGGCAATGGCGTGGAAAGGTGTGGAAAACAGCAACTGGAAAGATAAAATGTTGTAAATATGACCACACAGCGAGGGAAGACGGCTTGGAAATGTTTTAGTCTAAAATTGTCGTAAAGGGTTTTTAAAACAATAAACAGAGAAAAAGCAGCTTGAAAATGTTTTTTGGAACCAAAAAGGGGGGAAACTATGGAGCTCCATGAAGGAAACATTTCATTTCCTGCCTGAAAACGTTTTAAATGGTGTGTACAGAAAAAGTCGAAGACCAAGGGAACAATCCATTAGGATGTTCTTCTTCAAAAACTCCACTGAAACATGCTGGAGTGCACAAGATCAAACCCATTCCTTTCAGAGCCTAGCAGGTTTCAACGTTTGTCAGCCGCAGAGGAAACCCAAAGAAGAATCCTGTGCTACCTTACAAATGAATGACACTGTAAAACATGGGATGTTTGGAATGCAACTGTAAACCAAATCCAAAGTCCTGTGGCACTTTAAGGATTAGCTACATAGAATAGAATAGAATCTTTATTGGCCAAGTGTGATTGGACACACAAGGAATTTGTCTCCGGTGCATATGCTCTCAGTGTACATAAAAGAAAAATACATTTGTCAAGAATCATAAGGTACAGCACTTAATGATTGTCATATAGGTCTAGTAAGCAATCAGGAAACAATCAGTAGTAATGAAAACATAAAATGTAAAATCATAAAATAAAATAAAATAAAATGTAAAATAAAATGTCAGCACAGGCTATAGTCATACAGTCATAAGTGGGAGGAGATGGGTAATAGGAATGATGAAGTGGCGAAAAGTAGTGCAGTAATTATATAATAAGTGTATAAGCAATAAATAGTTTAACATTATCGAAAGGAATTATTTGTTTAGCAGAGTGATGGCATTCGGGAAAAAAAAAAAAACTGTTCTTATGTCTAGTTGTCTTGATGTGCAGTGCCTCTGTAGCGATCGCTTAGAGTGGTAGAGTAAGAGTTGAAACAGTTTATGTCCAGGATGCAGGGGTCAGGTAAAATATTTTCTACAGCCCTTTTTTGGACCCAAAGCAGGCAGCATACAGGTCCCTCAATGGAAGGCAGGTTAGCAGCAATTGTTTTGTCTGCAGTTCTGAGTATTCTCTGAAGTCTGTGTCGGTCTTGTTGGGTTGCAGAACCAAACCACAGCAGTTATAGGAGGTGCAGAGGACAGTCTCAATGATTCCTCTGTAGAACTGTATCAGCAGCTCCTTGGGCAGTTTGAGCTTCCTGAGTTCGGCGCAGAAAGAACATTCCTTTGTTGTGCTTTCGATGACATTTTTGGATATTATTAGGTGACATTCATTTTAGGTCATGCGATATGATGGAGCTCTAGAAATTTGAAGCAAGGTCTCTACTATTGACACTGTGTTGTCTAGTATTGTGAGAGGAGGTAGGATGGGAGGGTTTCTCCTGAAATCTACCACCATTTCTACGGTTTTAAGTGTGTTCAGTTCTAGATTGTTCCAGTGGCACCACGAGGCTAGTTGTTCAACCTCCCGTCTGTATGCGGTTTCATCGTTGTCACATTTGTTCCAGTATTCACTTTCATGACACAAGGCTCATGTCTTCAGACACTAAGGCAAGAAAGAAAACTCTTTTTCCTCAGAAAAGAAGGCCCCTTCCGCACACGCAAAATAATGCGTTTTCAAACCACTTTCACAACTGTTTGCAAGTGGGTTTTGCTATTCTGCACAGCTTCAAAGAGCACTGAAAGCAGTTTGAAAGTGCATTATTCTGCATGTGCGGAATAAGCCAAAGTTACAGAAACAGAATATTGTTAGAATTGGCCATGTTCTGTGTGCAAAGAAATGAGAAGACGACCCTGCATGGGATAGGCAAGTAATCAGCTAGACAGGAGTATAAGGTTAGGCCCCTTTCTCCCTTTTTCTGTGTCATCCCTTGTCTGTCCTTAGACTGATATTCCCAGGAGCCATTTCCGCTTCCTCAGAAACACTTCTCTTTCTCCTCATAGCCAGTTAGACTGTCTCTAAGCTTTTCTATCTATTACGTAGTTCTTTTTTAAGCTTTAATAACATCAATAAACACATTTAATCTCTAATTAATAAGCATATTTAATCAGAAAGTGTGAAATGTAATCAGAACATGTGAAATTTCGCTGATGAACTTGCACTCTGCCTACAAATGTGACATGCTGTCATTTGAGTTATTATATCAGGCTTCTGCTCAACTCCTCCTCCTGTTCCCCTAATTTTCGGTTACTGTAATTTCTATATTGAGGTAAAGATACTTCTTTCTTCCCGTTGTATCTGAAGAAGTGAGGTCCGTCTCATGAAAGTTCACACTGGAATACATTTTGTTAGTTTTTAGGGCTCTCACTGGACTTCTGCTTTGTTTTACTATGATAGCATAACACAGCTACCCCACTAGAATTGTAAACCAACCTTTAGTTTGAGTCATTAAGATGCTCAACAATCTGACTGATGTCTAAATAAATAACATTTATGTTCATACTCTAGTTGTGTTTTTTCTATATCCTTTCTATACCCAGAAAACCAGCACTGAGGGGCAAGGAAGCTCAAATCAGAGACATCAATCAGCTTAGGTGTTTGGGGCAACCGTCACTCATCTCTCTGATGACACATAACCTGCACCAACACCCACATTCTTGCACACAGATTCATGAATCCACTCCTGTGCATAAACTGGTGCTCACCCAGTGTTTAATTCATAAAAACAGAAGTGCCCAGATTCAGACCTGCTTTGAACCATCTTGCTCAATTATTACGGTATGCAGGGAAGTGAATTGAGGTGACCAGATTAACAGTGACTTCAATGTTGCTTTGTATAGTTAAGAACTCTTAATGTTGTGAGGGCTTCACCTCCAAGTTTTACTAGCTACTTGGGGGAAACAGTGTTATAGGATGTGAACAAGGTCAGGAAGAATGTAACTGTCAAATAATATCTGAGCACAAAATGTTATTGAAACATGTCCATAGAGTAAGATCCAGACTTATACTCAGAATACGGATCTGGGGCCAAAACAGTCCATTCTCATTTGCACCAAAAGTCACTACTAGATATCTTGTGTGCACAAGCAATTACTACTGTGATTCATTTCCTGGCCCTGGTTGAGGACAATCAAATACTTTCTGGGCCGGGACCACCAGTAAGTTGTTACCAGCAGAGTGAAATTCTCTTTGGATGGCAATGAGATTTTAGTCCTCCTTGATCTGAGATTGCAAATGCCTTAGCAGACCAGGTGCTCGGGAGCAGCAGCAGAAGCAGGCTATTGCTTCCACCTCTTGCATGTGAGCTCCCAAAGGCATCTGGTGGGCCACTGTGAGTAGCAGAGTGCTGGACTAGATGGACTCTGGTCTGATCCAGCAAGGCTCTTTCTTATGTTGTATAAGCTTTTGAGAATCTAAACTCCCTGAAACTGATGTAGACCGCCAGTTTACAGGGCTCTCTAGCAGTTCGTGGGAACATATAAAATCAGCCAATAGTGGGTGTGATGGAAATTATATTTGGGCAAAGCAGGATATTGTATTACAGGTAAGAATATACCTTCTTGTAAAATTTTTGCTTTTGAATGCAACTGCACACAAGCTTTTCAACACATCTTGATTGAATCCAGGTGGGGAAAACAAAGGATACAACATTGTGTGGGCTGGGCCCAGCATACCAGCCCGGAAGCCCAGGCAAAGTGTTGCTGGAAGATAGATGAGCAACCTGTCTCATCTGATGAAGAATATTGTGTGTGTTCTTCTGCGTACAGGTGAGTCTTTACCTGGACACCTCTAGTCGCTCCAATCAACCTGCTTCAGAGCCTCCAGTTGGCATCCCTTCCCAAATTCACTTAGTGGGAAAAACCATGTTGCCGGATGCAAGAAGCTGTTTTAGGAAAGCAAAGCAAAGACTCCAAATTGCTACCGTTTTCCCCTTGTGCTCTTGAGAAGATCAGCCGTAAGGTTTCCTGAGGATGTGCTCCCAAGCCGCAGTGGCAGCTCTTTGGGGCTTATCATAACAGACGACTCTGTTTTTCATTTGCAAAAGCATTTCAGTCTCACAGCAACAAAAAGTATTTTTTGACAAAGGAGACTCACCCTTCCAAAGTAAATAATCTGCACAGATGCTGCCATCAGACACTATTGAGAGCAGATCATAATCTAAAGTGCTGCTAGTGGACTATACCAAAGAAAGCAAACACAGCAAGCACAGTATTGGATCCTGGGTATCAGGGTAATGGTTTCCTTCAGCACAAGGAGCCTTCCCCTGACGCAAGATCCTCTTGTAATAGGGGAAGGTTCCTCGCATTGGAGAAAAGCAACCTAACTTGCATAATGGATCTCTGGGATCCAACTCATACTTGGTAAAAAGGTACAACTACACTGTATTGACTTTCATTGGCTAGGTTCTGTTTTTATTGGCTGGTTTGTTCCTCACTGAAGGATGCATAGTGGCTAACATCTAAAAAAGGTAAAGTTTCCCCTTCAGTTGTGTTCGACCCTGGGGTACCACTGCAAGCAGTGATTTTTATAGGCAAGCCGATTTTTATAGGCAAGCCATTGCTTTGCCTGGCTATTCTTTACCCCCGAGCTATGAGCTAGGTACTCATTTACCGACCAAGAAATGAATGGATGGCTGAGTTGACCATGAGCCAGCTGCCAGGATATCTGACCCACAGGGGTCTTGAACTCCTGACCGTGCGAGTGGCAGTGCAAGCATCTTCTAAAATCTTACTTGGCACCGTGCGTGGGCTCCTGGCTTCATGACCTAATACAAAGTCCAATTCAGCATATTCTTCATATTTAGTCGTAAGAATCATCTTAGCGATTGATAACAAATATTGGGAAAAGAGTCTATGGTCTGCCTTGCTACCTGCTTTTCAAAAGTCTCCATACAAAGTGCTCTATCTTGCAGTACTTTCTGAAATTTAATGGCGAAGGTTTCCCTCTTACCACCTCTCAAAATCTATTCCAGAGGACAGAGAAAGCCCATGACCAAGATGAGAGACAGTTGCCTAAATAGCAGCCATAAATTCAGATCAAGCCAGCAACGGATACATACAGAGGTGGGATCCAACCAGTTCTCACCACTTCTCTAGAAGTGGTTACTCATTTTTTCTGAGTGCCGAGAAGGGGTTACTAAAGCAACCTCCCTGCCCAATAGGGACTGGAGGTGCGTGTGTGCGCCGCCGCCACTGAATCCCACCACCATCGGAACCTGTTATTAAAATTTTTGGATCCCACCACTGGATACATATATCAACAGCTCAAAGCATATAGGCCACAGGTATAACAGGCCCGACCCTGACATTCTAACAGGTTAAACTTTGTTTATATGTAGATGAAGGAGGTAATGTAACAACTGTTGTGAAAAAAAAATCAAAGATGCCTTTAAAGTGTTACATGAAGTGGGTACAAGCCAATCTTGGACTGATGCTGTCCTGAATTGGTTGCCCAATCTATCAGGACTGAAACAAGCACTATTGATTCTCTTGATACAGGTTGTAACAATAATGGTAGTAGTATGTTGTTATTTGCAGTATTCCTCTGCTGTAATAGCCATGTGTTCCTCTCTGTGCACAAATCATAATTTAGGATGACAAGTTGCTAGAGAAGAACCACTGTTTGTGTTGGAATCTTTGCCTCTCTGTTCTGAGATTTATGTGAGTCAAGATCCTCTACTTAGTTATTCTGGATATTTAAAATACTCTCCCTTTATAAATAAATGGTCGAGTTTTGAAAGGGCTGAGTGCCAAGACAGAATTTAAGAAATAAATGTTATTATTCTCTTAAAGAATATATTCTGATGTTGTACTAACTATATTAGTGTAACGGACTTCATATTAACCGTGCCTTAGACGACTCGTACCTTCTGAGGCATGCACAGTGTAAAGCCTGATTAAGTGATAATATTTACTTCAAATTATGTAGTTATGTGTTTTCCTGAACAACAACAACAAGAAGAGTTTGGATTTATATCCCCCCTTTCTCTCCTGCAGGAGACTCAAAGGGGCTTACAATCTCCTTGCCCTTCCCCCCTCACAACAAACACCCTGTGAGGTAGGTGGGGCTGAGAGAGCTCCGAGAAGCTGTGACTAGCCCAAGGTCACCCAGCTGGCGTGTGTGGGAGTGTACAGGCTAATCTGAATTCCCCAGATAAGCCTCCACAGCTCAGGCGGCAGAGTTGGGAATCAAACCCGGTTCCTCCAGATTAGATACACAAGCTCTTAACCTCCTACGCTACTGCTGCTCCTTTGTTTTTTGTTTTTGTTCACTTTTAAACCAAACCTTCTCATATCTGACAGTTTTACCTCTGTTCGCAATCCAGGCTTGGGAAGGTTCCTACCCAAATTGTATCCCCTCAAACTAGTTTCCCTTGGATTTCACACTAGGAACTTTGGTGCTGTGGCCCAGAGGGAAAAGGAGATTGTGACAGAAGGAGAAATCCTTTGAGGGGCGGTTTTGAAGTTTTCAGCAGTGTGCACCATTCTACCATGGTCCACTTCATGGGCCTTCAACTATGTCACAGTCCTGAACTCTGTGGGGAGTTCTGGACTGGAGTGCAGTTACGGGGGGGGGGGCATAAATGCACCCCCAAGAAGAGGTGCCTGGAGCTTGAGACCCCCCTCCCCCCAGATACGCGAGTGGTTACTCTGGTGTCTGGTAGTAATTTCTTGGGGGCTCCTGGCCCCAAGGACATTGGGCTGGCCTCAACAGAGTCAGGGCCTTTTTGACCCTGGCGGAACTCTCTGTCTGCTGACACCAGGGCCCTGCCGGGCCTTAATCAGTTCTGAAGGGCATGTAAGACAGAGATGTTCCACTGGGCTTTCAGCTGAAGTGATTCATTAGTGATCCATTAGTCCAATGTGTCCATCTCGCTTGCACATTATATTTGGGCACTCCCTTCTCCCCCCTGGCAATTTTAAGAAAGGGATTCAATTGGGTTGGGGGATGAAATAGATTGTTAGGCTTGGGGTCCAAGGATCTCTAACAGGTTACCATCCGTATGGATTTTAGACTTTTTAAAGAAATAGTTTATATCATAACTTTGGGGTTGTTTGAATGTTTAGTTTTATATTAAACCCTGAGCCCTGAGCATGGGTTAGGCTGGGAAGGGTAGGGGATAACTATAATAAAATTAAAATAAAAGAAAGAATAAAGAAACTCCTGTCCTACAAGGCATCTGGCAGCAGGACAAATATCAGTTTGCTGTGATGAGAGAGAATCCAGATAAATCCACCTAAATCCTATAAACTCAACAGAATTTGTTGTGGCTGATGTTGGAGTTTTTGAAATTGGAACTCCAGATGTTTAATTTGCCCATTGAGGCTACAGAGGTGGGAAATGAGTGAATTTAACTCTTTCCTCACACTTTCCCCAGATGAAAAAGTCCTCCTGGTAGAGAGAAAAAAGACAGGGAATCCATACTGTGCCTGTATCTCTCCCTCCCTGCCCCCCCCCCCCCCCCGGCAGTTTAAAGCAGCTGGGGTTGAGATTCCAAATCAAGATAGGAATTAATATTGGGGGTGGGGAACAATTATTCCCCTTCATTAGCACCACAACACCAAGCCATGTCACGCTTCTCTCCACTCACAGCTGTATTTTAGGCCCAATGTTTGTCATTTCAATCACAAAATTCCATATTCACATTGATTTTAGACCATCTTTTGTATGAAGGTACTGTTGTTTACACGGAATGAAGAAGTGTTTTTCATCTGTCAGGCTTTATTTTTATGGGACACCAAAGTCCTCCAGTTTACTTCCCTCCCCTCCATGCTACCCCTCACTCCCTCCCCTCCCTTGCATGCCACCCCTCCCTCCCCTCCCCTCCCCTCCCTCCGGTAGGGTGGGTGGGCCATGTCCAGATGCCGGGCCTCCTTCCCCTCCCCTCCCTTGCATGCCACCCCTCTCTCCCCTCCCTCTCCCTCTCCCCTCCCTCTCCCTCTCCCTCCGCTAGGGTGGGTCATGTCCAGATGCTGGGCCCCAAATTTTCTCCCGCAAAATGCTTATCTTAATGTCCTCAATACATTTATTTGTGCTGGGCTGTGCAGAAAGGGCCAGAGAGACAATAGAGGACAGAACTTATAGCATTAGAAGTTGTACCAAAGAAGACATCCAGCTCAAATGGCTATCAATGCTTAATTTTTGTAACTTATGTTCAAGTTTGCAGACATGCAGGTTATATTTTTGAAACCCCAAAGGTGTTTTTTTTTAAAACAAACTTGTTTAGAACGAAGGGGGAAATTTTCACATTGAGCTTGGGGACTGTAAATTGAGAGTTACTTTTCAACAACTTTGTCCATGCAAATGAGAACCCATCTTTTATTCATCTAATTCATTCATGCACCACCTTTCCCCACCAATAGAGTGCTTACATTGTTCTCCCCGCCTCCATTTCATCCTCACAACACCCTGTGAGGTAGGTTAGGCTGAGAGAATGCGACTGGCCTTAGGTCACTCTGCAAGTTTCTATGGCATGAGTGGGTATTTGAACTCAAGGCTCCCAGATACTAGTTCAAAACTCTTAACCACTACACTACACTGATACATTACTTGGATGGATTAGAAAGGACTGGGTGGTTTCAGCTATGATCAGGTCACGATGACATGCCTGTTTGGGTGCCTCAAGAGCCAGTGCTAATTAGTGACAGAAGTATGAAATGCAAGTCCCTCCGAGCCGCCATAAGCAGGGTCAGCCATAATTAGCACTTGGATGGTAGACTATCAAAGAAGACTGGGCTGCTATGCAGAGGCAGGCACTAGCAAACACCTCTGCTCATCTCTTTTCTTGAAAACCCCATGGTCCTGAGGTCATTGTGAGTCATTTGTGACTTGTCGGCAAGTTGTTAAATCGTACCGTCTTCTGGTGGGACAACAGAGACATCAACCCACTACTTTTGCTCACTCCTTTTCTACTGTAGTATGAATTAAATCCCACAACTGCGGAGCAATGATCAAAAATGTTTTTGGAGAGAACTCTGCTTAAAGTATTTGACAAAGGTCCATCGTTATTTAGTCCTAGCATGGCACGATGCTCATTCAGTACTTCCATGATTATTTCTCACTGCAATACAAAGGAATGTAGCTGTGAGGGCTGTGATTTAAAGCGGGGATGATTTCCCCCAGTACTGGCAAGTGCGGTAGCGGTGATGCTGAGAGAAAAAATAATTAAATTGCAGCCCTTTATAGTCCACCATAAGAAAAATAAAGGGGAAGGGACAACTCCTTGGAGAGGGGCAGTGGCTCAGAAGGTAAGTGATGTGAAAAAAAACTCTACCTGAGGGTGCTGGAGAGTGACTGCCAGTCAGAGGGGACAATACTGAACTTGACAGACCAAATTGTCTGACTCGGTATAAGGCAGCTTCTTGTGTGTTCAAGTGCCTGGTTACCTTAAAGGTGTACAAGGCCAAAGGCACTGATTAAAACCAGTACTTGAAACTGGAGCGAGAAACAAGAGGAAAACTCTGCACAGAGTAGGGTTGCCAATCTCCAGGTGGCACCTTTAAGGAGATTTCCCACTATTACACTGGAGCTCCAGACAATCAATACCAGTTTTCCAGGAGAAAATGGCTGCTTCGTAGGGTGAAGTCTACAGAATTATACCCTGCTGAGATCCCACCCCTCCCCAAACCCTGCCCTCCCCAGCTCTACCCCTCCCTCCAGATCTCCAGGGTATTTCCCAACTTAGAGCTGGCAGTCCTTCAGAGCAGGATAACTCGCTTCTAGTTATCTCTTGTCAGGAGGTGGGCTATTTGCTTATTTTTTAAAAAAGTCTACTGACTACTGGGGCAAATATCAGCAACAGCTTTATTAATTTACCTGACATCATTCAGATTATTCTTTGTTTTTGTGAGGAATAAAATAGACCATTTAGAAGAAGAAGAAGAAGAAGAAGAAAAGGAGGAGGAGGAGGAGGAGGAGGAGGAGTTTGGATTTATATCCCCCCTTTCTCTCCTGCAGGAGACTCAAAGGGGCTTTACAATCCTCCCTGCCCTTCCTTCTTTCACAACAAAACACCCTGTGAGGTAGGTGGGGCTGAGAGAGCTCTGAAGAGCTGTGACTAGCCCAAGGTCACCCAGCTGGCGTGTGTGGGAGTGTACAGGCTAATCTGAATTCCCCAGATAAGCCTCCACAGCTCAGGCAGCAGAGCTGGGAATCAAACCCGGTTCCTCCAGATTAGATACACGAGCTCTTAACCTCCTACGCCACTGATGCTCCTAGCTTCTGATCCAGAGCAAATTTGATTTAGACTAAAATCTCATTGGAATTAATGGCATAATCAATCAATTGGATGTTAATTTTAGGTACATAATCATATCTTAAATACATGGGAGGGAGAAGAGGGTAATCCTTAAGTAAACTGCATTGCAGGCAATTTAATGTTTGGCTCATTTTTCCTCTGTGTTGTTGAGGGCTTCTTCCTGCTTCTTCCCCAATAAAATAAAAGATCTGTAACTTTAGACCACAGCAAGAGAAGGCAGAATCCAACCTTAACACTGAGCACAATTTGCTATTCATTATGTGGCCACTGGTCACACCCTGCAGCTAATGCTGAATTTCACACATTTAATGAACACCACGTTTGAAAAAAAAAAAAGACCTGTAAAATCTGATTTACATTGTTTTTAAAATACCTGGCACTTGAAAGAAAACATTCAAAAGTAGGTACTTGCGAAGAGAGCTTTAAGAAACATACCCTCAGTAAGCCAGTCGTTAATTGGGCTGAAAATATATTCCCTCCCCCTCATCAATGAAAACATTCTTTCTAGCGCTGTATTTCTTTCAGCACTTCAAATTTAGCTGCTCTCTGTTTCGACAAGCCAAGCATGCAAAGTTATTTAAGGACGGAAAAGCCTTCACAATATAATTGTCGATACTTGGGATGCTAAGTTAACTTGACAAGTTCGCTCATGATGTAGTCCAGGTTCTATAATTAGTACGGTACTTGCAACTGTAATAAAAACTCTCGGCATTAGGTCAGTTCTTGTCTGGACTGTTTAAGAGGTACCTTGCCGCATGCTTTGATTCAGGCATGTTCAGCTTTTATTGGATGTTAACACCTGATATTTCCTCCCGGCTTCGACGTTACTGAATGCGTTGCTCTGTCACTCTCTTTGCGGCCAGATTGTCAACAGGAGCTACCCTGAAACCAAGAAGATTGGGGACAAACGTAAATCACTTAGCCAACTGCACAAAGGGCAAACACAGCTGGGGCAGTCCATGCTGTCCGAAGTAAACAGCTGTGGCATGTGATTTTTTTTAAAAAAAATGTACAAAGCCTGTATTGTTGCTCAGCAAGAAAAAATGCCCATAAAACAGAAATTCAGCACTCTCTCAACTGGCTGGGATCTCTGTTGGTGGGACCCAATTTGGGGGTGCAAGGTTGGTTCCCTTGTAATAATAAAACCATAAAAACATAGAGATGCAAGGGTCCTCAAGGGTCATCTAGTCTAACCCCCTGCACAATGCAGGAAATTCACAACTACCCCCTCTTCCAGTGACTCCTGCTCCATGTCCTGAAGATGGCAAAAAACCCTTCAGGATCCCTGGCCAGTTTGGCCAGGAGAGAAATTCTTTCCTGACCCAAAGTAGTGATTAGCATTACCCCTTCTCACATAGAAGGGACCATGAGAGCCAAGCAGTGACACAACCCTTCCTGACCTTCTTCTCATGATCTGCCTGAGTTCACAGTGGCCCTAATAGTGCCACTGGACTCTGGACTAGCCATATTGAGGTAAGAGTGTGATTGAGCCTCACCTTGAAAGGGGGTCTTGAATTTCAAGAAGCAGCAGTGGCGTAGGAGGTTAAGAGCTCATGTATCTAATTGGGGGGGGGGGGTGGGGGGGCGGTGGGGTGGGGGGGGGGGGGGGTTGAGGGGGGGGGTTTGGGTGGGGGGGAGGGGGGGTGGGGGGGGGGGGGGGTGGGGGGACCCCCCCCCCCGTAACTGCACTCCAGTCCAGAACTCCCCACAGAGTTTGGGGGGGGTGGGGGGGGGGGGGGGTGGGGGGGGGGGGGGGTGGGGGGGGGGGGGGGTGGGGGGGGGGGGGGGTGGGGGGGGGGGGGGGTGGGGGGGGGGGGGGGTGGGGGGGGGGGGGGGTGGGGGGGGGGGGGGGTGGGGGGGGGGGGGGGTGGGGGGGGGGGGGGGTGGGGGGGGGGGGGGGTGGGGGGGGGGGGGGGTGGGGGGGGGGGGGGGTGGGGGGGGGGGGGGGTGGGGGGGGGGGGGGGTGGGGGGGGGGGGGGGTGGGGGGGGGGGGGGGTGGGGGGGGGGGGGGGTGGGGGGGGGGGGGGGTGGGGGGGGGGGGGGGTGGGGGGGGGGGGGGGTGGGGGGGGGGGGGGGTGGGGGGGGGGGGGGGTGGGGGGGGGGGGGGGTGGGGGGGGTCCTTGGCTGGAAACTAATCGCAACGCAGGCGCAGGTTGCCACGCACGCCGGTGCACTTCCTGCTAGACTGCTTCAAGTTCTGTGCACTACTACTGAGAGGAGGGGCGTAACTAAGGCAAAAATCACGTGGCAAAATCACCAATTAGTAACGCCCTCTCGGCACACACAAATAATTAGTAACCTACTCTCGGGAACCTGTGAGAACCTGCTGGATCCCACCTCTGTGACTGTGACTGTGACTGTGACTAGGCCATTTTTTGCTGGGTTTCTTTTTAGGGGCCATGTCTGATTACGTTGTGTTGTGTGTATCTACATACACACACACAAACACACACACACACAACATACACACATATTGCATTTTATATATTTATTGTAAATCCATGTTGAGAACTGCTCTGAGATGGGGAGAGTGGTATAAAAATTGAAGGAAGGAAGGAAGGAAGGAAGGAAGGAAGGAAGGAAGGAAGGAAGGAAGGAAGGAAGGAAGGAAGGAAGGAAGGAAGGAAGGGTAGTCAAAGAGGAACCCTCCCTTTTTCAATAGCAGAAAACCTGGTGTGATCTAACCTTCTGACTATTTTAACAAAGTGAATATTGAGTAAGCTTTCCTCACTCTGGATTCTGGGAATCAGCATGGTGTCATGATGAAGAACAGCAAACTCGACTCTGGAGAACCAGGATCGATTTCGAATTCTTCTGCAAGAAACCTTGGGCCAGCCACAGTTCTCTCAGAACTGTCTCAGCCCACACAGAGGCAGGCAATGGCAAACCACCTCTGAACGTCTCTTGCCTTGGAAACCCTACAGGGTCACCATAAATCAGTTTTGACTTGGAGGCACTTTCTATTATCACCTCCACTCTAACGTCTGCTTTTGAGATGTGCAACTCTGTGTATAATGTAATTTTCTTTTTTTCTGAAAAAATAGGTTGAGGAGATAGTGATCCAAGGCCATAAACCCAATTGTTCAGCTGAAACAACCTCCATAAAATCAACTTGAGAAAACCCCTGAATCTTTGATTGCATTTTTCAGCAAGGCCTGTGTAATTTTCGTAATTCATTCCTTATCCTTCCTCAACACCACATAGTGGCCGATCTTAAAATGTGTGAGAATAAAATTGATTGTTATTGAGAAGTATCAACAATGTGGTAATTTACCATCACAATTTGATCACAAAATGCACAGGGTCATGAGTTTATTCATTTGTCCAGTGTTCCCAAAATGATGTAGTAGAATTTTACTGAGCCATCGGCTGATCTGTTCTCTTTGTCTAGTTCATACTGTGGATAATTCTACTTCCCCTCATGGTAAACAAGTTTCTGCCTGGCTATAGTTCACTCTCATATTTAAACGAAAAATCTGTTTCACATAGAAGGACAAATACGAATGTCTCTATTACCATTGTCTTTAATGCACTGAATTCTTTGGCACAGACTTTTCTGGTTACTAGCTTTAAAAGGATTTGAACAAAACAGAATGATCTCCCGTATGTACAAGCATGCTTTAGCAAAGCTCAGAGAAAGAGAATTGGAAACACCAGAATATCTGATGTTTCGCCTAATCTTCCCTCCATGTGATTTAATTACCTGATTTCACCTCCTGGAAAGCACCTGGCAAGAAAAATAAATTCCATTCTCACAGCACTGTGTCTCCTCAGAGCTGATCAAGAGCTTTTCCACTCAGACAGGGGTGAGCTGAACAGACCTGAGGCCCGACAAGCGATCACAAACAAACATAGTGCATTCACTTGCCAAAGTGTTTTGCTACAATGTTCTCAGAATTTGGAGGGATTCTGGATGTATGGAGGAGAATTTATTTAGTTGCCGCCTGAAATTTGAAATGACAGGGTGGAATTAAAAACCAGATAGTGAAAAAAATACAAATAATGGGCTGCTAATTCAAAATTATGAAAATATCGTGAGCAAGATAACATTACATGTTAAGGGTCCATAATAGCGTACATCACAAATATTTGTTTACATGTACATAACACAAATTAGATACAACCAGACAATTTTTAACCCTGGCTAACCTGCCAATTTTTAAACCTGGCTAACCAGATGTGTTTTATCCTTCCTCAGTGGTCAAAACTGACATCCAGATTAGAAATAATGTTTATTATAATCTTTATGATTGAGATAGAGTGATTTGCAAAAATCTCTTCAAATGGCACTTCAGAACACTAGAATCTTCAATAAGAGATTGATCTTCTATCCCAGTATATACCAAATTCTTGAAGGAAAGGTGATATATGTCTGCTACAGCATTTTCATTGTATCTAATAACAAACATAAGTCTGGAGCAAGTGGTGTAAGGTAAAGTGCATGGTACAATAAGGTCTTTCAGGACATACTGGGGCAACAGTATTGATGGGGACAATGGCTCACCCACTGCTGCTAGTCTCAGTGCAGGCAGAAGCAACTGGTAAGCCAACACTGATAATTCTTGCTGTTGAATGTCCTGAATCAAGCAGCTCCTGTAGTGTTTGTGGAACGCCCAGGGGGGTTGGCTCTGTTTGCCAATGGCTCTTCATTGCAGAGGGCCAACAGGAACTTTCCTGGTAAATTAAATGACCAGTCTACCCCTGGACAGAACGGAAACACAGGCTCTCTACCTTAGTGTGAACAAGGCCCATTTAGGTTGACAGGTCCACCCTGGCAACTAGCAGGGGATGGGAGGTAGGATTGCCAGATCTGGATTGGAAAACTCAGAAATTTGAGAATGGAGCCTGAGGAGGGGAGGGACCTCAGTAGGATACAATGCCAGCGCGTTCATCTTCCAAAGCATCAATTTCCTCCAGTTGAGCTGTAATTCCAGTGGATCCCCAGGTCTGACCTGAAGGCTGGCATTCCTGAGGTCCAGAGAATCAGAAATTCAGTGGGATGAAAAAGAGCATTAAATTCAACCTTTGCTTTCTTGCAGGACAATTCACACACACACCCTTGCAAAATAAAAAAGAAAATTCAGCTTCCCCAACTGGAGTATAGCATCCACGGAGAATGGTGTTGCCAAATCAGCTATGAACAATGTATTGTTCCAGAAAAATCAAGCTAGTTTGAAGCGAAGCACATATTATCAGCAACGTAGAATGACGTTGTTGTAAGATGGTGTTGTAAACTGTCTGATATCTGGCGGAATCTCTCTCAGCTCACAGGTGGACATACGGATCTCTAAGGATGAGGAAAACCAATCAACCACATGCAAAACAGCATATTACTATTGACAAAGAACTGCAGCTTAAAACAGCAGCACTGTGTCCTGTTCTTCTCCACTCTCCCTGTAACCTATGGCAAGGGTTAACCATTTTGTGACATCACAACATTATGGTTTAATCTAGTGGGAACATAAGAACATAAGAAAGAGCCTGCTGGATCAGACCAGAGTCCATCTAGTCCAGCACTCTGCTACTCGCAGTGGCCCACCAGGTGCCTTTGGAAGCTCACATGCAGGAGGTGAAAGCAATGGCCTTCTGCTGCTGTTGCTCCCGAGCACCTGGTCTGCTAAGGCATTTGCAACCTCAGATCAAGAAGGATCAAGATTGGTAGGGAAAAATGCATATTACATTGATATTACAACCCAACCCAGGTAATTGTTTCTATATATTATAGCGAATAAGATCAGACCACAACACAAGGTTACCAGCATTGGGAGCTTCCTTCCCGGACACATGAAATGGCTTCACAAGGTGCATAAAGAAGAATTTCAGAACAATTTATAATGCATCAGCTAGGATAAATTTAAATACAGCGCTCATTGGATAACCATACCTTGGAAACGGGGAAAAAATGAAAGGCACAGGAATTTTTTTTGGTAAAGCTTAAATCTGGAAACTTTACCCAACATGTGCGAGCTCCTAAAAGCCTGCCAACTCCTGCAGTGTTTAAAAACTTCTTGTACAACTAAAGCCACATGAAGAATGAAATTAAACTCAGTGGAAATCTGTGACATTTTTAGCATTAGGCAATGCTTGTGTGAAGAAGGGCAAATTTTCCCCCAGCCTCTCCAGAACTATTTCTAGCTTTTAATTATATTTCAGCATAATTCAGGACAGCTTTTTATAATGATGACCCACTACACAAAACTTATGTAACCTATTCTTTTTTTAAAAAAAAAGAAATTAGAAATTAAGACCATTTGGAGGGAAAAGGCCTTGTTGCAGGGGTCCCCAAACTTTTTAAACAGGGGGCCAGTTCACTGTCCCTCAGACTGTTGGAGGGCCGGACTAAAAAAAACTATGAACAAATTCCTATGCACAAATGATTGTAAAATGTTTGATTTCACCTTTCAGCCTTTCTGTCATGGTCTATTTTTAGAACAGTGACCAAAGTATGTCAAGTACAGGGTTGGGGCCGGTTCCTCCTCTCCCTTGAGCCCCCACTGCACATGAATGGAGCCATCGCTGCCATGCCTGGCGGGCCGGATAAA